>NW_020799098.1:39496299-39509308 GCF_003259725.1 Athene cunicularia
CCCGTCCCGTCCCGGAGAGCCGGCGCACAAACGTGCCCTCACCGAAACAGGTTCAGGCGCCCGCGCTTCCTCTTCCCCGTCCCCCGGCCGCGCCTCTCGCTTCCACACTGACTCCCCCGTTTTGACTTAGATTCTAACTCTAATGTTTCAGTCTAAGCCCCACTCCTCGGGCTCCTTGTTTAGGATTTTCTACGAGTTTTTATGTTTTGCTCTTTTTCCCCCTCTGTCCGCCGCTTCATTTCTTTCCGTCTAGGTCTTGTCCCCCTCCGCCTCGCCCCCCTCTTTCTTTCCTACTCTCGTTGCCGGCCATGTCTGGAGCGCGGATCCGGCCGGTCGCCGCTGCCCCTCGGCGGGAGGCAGCGAGCCGGAGCGCGGCCCCCGGCTGCGTCTCTGCGCCGAGAACAACCGAAGCTCCGTCCTTTGTTAACGCCTGCGAGCAGGGGTCCGTCTTGCATTCCTCTAGGGCAGACCTTTGAAGACAAAGACGACTTGCGGTGCGAGTTTCCAGTTTTGTCATTTAAACGGCCTTTTTGTTAATAAAGGTGACCTGAACAACAAAAAAGACTGAGAATGCAGCGTTATTTTCACTAGCGGTGAACCAAGACCTTGCCGTGCACGCGACTAGCTAAAATAGATATTGTGAAAATACTTGATGAAAGTGAGTTTTCAGACTTTACAAAACTACGTAAGAGATGCATTGGCAGTAAACCGTTTAACAATTCAGCTGTCGACAGCGGAGCGGCAGAAGCCGTTCTAATCTACTATTTTCCTTCGAGCTCATTCGAAGAGCACGCAGTGAAAGCTGAGGTTTTGCTTTCTTTTTGAACTGCCGCAAATGCTCCTTTAAATATCAGAAACGGCATCCAAGCTGACCGTACTCAAAGCGTAATGATTTAATCACTGAAATATTTGACCGCATGACTTGTGCATTTCCAGCATGCAGAAGGAGGAGAGGAGTAGCGGAGAGGCTGGTGAATGATTCGAGGAGACACAGATCCTGCGTAAGCCAAAGTTCTGCGTGAGTCAGGGACGCGATTATAGAGCAGTTTCAGTTCCCGCTGCAGATGGCTCCTTAATCTGATTGCATAACCTGGTATTAGAGAATAAGGATAGGTCCCACTTCATGCTCCCCACAGCCACAGCTGAATGAATGATACAGTAACTGAAGCTAAACCGAGCATAAAGTCACAGGCAGCAGTTACCTAGAAGGCACGTTTCATGGATTAGAGAGGGGAATTGGATAAGGGTTGGAAAAAATACTGAACCCCGTTTTGTTATCAACCGAGCTGAAGACTGTATGGAGTGCCTGGGTTCAATTCCACGCTCTGCTGCTGTGCTATCTCAGGCAACAGATGTTTAACTCACTGAGTTTCTTGTGATTTCACACTTTCAAAAAATGTAATAATGTTAAAAAAAAAAAAACAAACACCAAACCACCAAAGAGTAATAATGATAAGGGGCCTTAAAGAAGAACACAGGAAGCACAAGCTGGGAAAAGTGGGACAAGGGTGAGTTCCAGGAATTCTTCAGTGGAAATCTGGGTCATGAACAGCAATTTCTGTACTCAGGCTATGTCTTTTGAGGTCCTTTTTATTTCTTCAGATGGATTTGACCTTACTGTGAGCATAAGATATGTCAGTCTGGGTTTGGCTGCTGTGATTTGGTACAACGGAAAGATCACTTGTGCACTTTAAAAATGTTTCTGATCCTCTTTGTATAGTTTGTGAGCAGTTAAAAGCCTGATAATACTACTCAGCCATGCTTGCCAGTATCTTAATTTATAGGCAGAATTTCAAGTAAAGTAGTATCATAGGTCCATGATTAGATCACAATAAGACAGTAGAAGTGCTGAGAAAGATGGTTGTGCCTCTGCCCTAAGCTGCTCGGTTTCACACCTGTGCCCTGTCCTTCGTTGTGCCTGTAAAAGCATTTCTATGACCTCACAGCAAACTGGATTGGGTTACAACTAGACCAGCAACAAGAAAATCAGTTACATGTAATCCTGATCTGCTTTATCACTGATCTGTGTGATATCCCTTCACACAAGAAGGCCCCATGGCAGGACCTTGTGACTGGTGCAGAGGGATGACCACCTCGTTTGGTACAGTAACAAAAAAATCACGTCACTTTTAATCTTACATCGTATGTGAGATCAAAAATTACAGAGAGCTGCAGCTAGATGGGTTTATCAGGCAGTATGAAGCTTACTACAGGATGGATTTGCAAACTTTTACAAAGCTTGGGCCCTCTGAAATAAAAAAAAAAACGCTCATCATAGAGGGATTCTACTAGATTGTATGTTGTCAAAAATGATGATTTTATAAGATCTGGTAGTGGTTAGTAGAAGTATTCAGATATAACTGAAGCATACATAGGGAGAGATTTTAAGCAAACATCAAAACATGCAGTATTGCAACAACATACTGATTATAGTAAAGCTTCAGAAATGAAATCAGTTCAAAGGCAACAGCAGCTCCAAACCAGCAACTCTGTACGTGAGACTTCACTAGCACTTATGGGCCATGCACACAAGCAGAGCTGAATTGTAGGGAAGGCAGCAGTAATCCACATCCTTCATGGGTGCCAAAAACACAGCATGAATGACTTGTGAGTGGCATGTGGAAGGAGCAGGAGCTACAGCATCTCAAAAAGCATGCCTGAATTCTCAGCTCCCAGGCTTTGCAGCCAGTGGGACTTGGTGGCCCCTCCTGGCACTGAGGCAGGCCAGGCACAGGTGGGAACCAAGCAGCTTGTGTCTCTCTGAGATGCCATATGTCCCAGCTCCCGTTAGCTTTTGACTGATGTGTTTTGTAATTTGAGAGAGAAGAATCATAATTGGATGCATCACCTTGGATATATTGCAAGCATGCTGCAATCATATTATTCGTGATTAATCTTGGAAAGGAAATGTGGCTTGTAACTGTGCATACATCTCACATGATAAAGTTCAGCTGAGGATGACTATTCTCTCCCTGACAGGTAGCATTAATCTGAAGTCTAAGTGTACGTTAGTCCACTTGTGTGTAGCACCTGAAATTATCCTGTTAGCAAATGGAATAATAAGGTAAATTATTGGTATACATTTTTTTCACAGCAAATATACATTTTCTTTGTTTGGGATTGTAACTATTTCAATGCAAAATAGATTCCTTTAAAACACTTCAAAAATTCTGCAAATTCCACCACATGCCCTGGTGATTTTGATAAAAGAGCAGCCTACTTGAGTGGCATTTGTGGGCTGTGATAAAGAACACTGACCAAATCTCTCCCTCCTTATCACAAACAAGTCCTATTCTTTTAATTGTTCTCTCTTTTTTCCGATTTTTGAATCTCCGATTTTCCCTTCCCACTTCAGTACCAACTAACCGTGCCTGTTGCTCTGCCTCCAATTTATTGTCCAAATCTGTTAAAGCATAGAGCCCAAAGCACAGGAATATTGGTATTTACCTACAGACTGTATTTTTTTTTTTTACTTCTTTATATGTTTTACATTAGGATAGTTACAATGTAACTTTGGATGGTTAATTGTATAACAAAAACTATTAGCACACATAGAGATTATTGTGTATGTTACAAGTAATACAGTAAGAGAAAAAAAAATCATACCTTTAACCAAAGTAGTGATATTGGTGCAAAACTGGTATTTCCAGGTCCTTGCATAATCCATCTGAAGCCAATGGGTTTTTTAAGCATTATGCCTGTACGATGGAAACTAAGAGTTTATGTAACACAGGCTTTTATTAAAAGATTTAAAGCAGTAAACAGGGTCCAAAACTAAACATTGTGTTTTAAGAATAATCTAAGTGGTATGGGATTAAAACTGCTAAATCTATGTACTGTAAAAGCTGTAAAGATTTGTAATACATGCCCCTTAATGGTTTGTGCCAGTTCACTTTCCCAATAAACCATTAGTTACAAGAGGCATCAAAGGACCTTCTGTCAGAAGGCTTGGTTCTTACCTGCAAAAATACAGAAATGTTGGTACAGAAACTTTAGATATTCTTTGTTGAATGTAGGTGACAAATTGTTTGTTTGGGTACTTAAACAATGAAGTGTGAGATAAGAGAGATACCTCAAACACAACAACTGCACAGAAGCAGAGGAGACAACCTCCAGCTTTGCCTTGTGGTACCCTAGGCTTCAGCACTCCTCCTCACAAGGCCTCATGCAGTCAAGTTAAAGGTGCACATCCATCTGCTTCTTCCAGAGTCACCGATCACTTGTCCATCCAGGTTGCTTTGATTAACATTTTGTTTCATGCTGTATGAGATCTTGCAGTTAGAAAGAGACCCAGTCGTCATTGGTGCTTTTCTGAAATATAATGCAACTATCTGGAATGTATAGTGGAAAAGTATAGTGGACAGTAAAGTGGTAAACCCCCAGAGGTTTTGTGTAATAATGCAATAAAGATTTAGTTATGACTAAAAGATTGATGTAGTATATTACCTAAGAGTGATTTTTTAATCCCCTGAAAAGAAATAAAACGCTTGCTCAGCTTTTTTTTTTTTTTTTTTTTTCTTTTTTTTTTTTTTTTTTTTCCCCTCACCTGTAAGAGAAACTCATATCTTTTCAGCAAATTTTGCTGGTCTCTAATGCAGTCTTTATACCACAAAAAGCACTATGTACTCTTTGCTACAGTCTTACATTTTGTAAGCCACTGGTTTCTGCTTATAGATATCAGATTCAACACTCTCTTTAATCACTTGCATTTTTCTTTGAGTAACATATATTACACCATCTTCACAGTTTTGTCAGGGGGTCCTAGAAACTATAGTGCTCCTTTACACCATCATGTCTCCTCTGATATGGATTAGTTTTACAGAAAGGAAAATGGGAAACTTCTGTAGCCCTGAAACCTCTCCCAGTGCCCTTGTCTCTGCAGTACAGTTATAGGCATCTCTAGGTCCGACTTAGCTCTTGTACAAGTTAACAGCAGGTTTTAAGTGCCCCTTGGGAGCAGGTGAACACTTCCTCCACCTGAGTCCAGAATGCATAATTTAGAAGGTCTTTAGGACGTATTTGGTTTCTGTCAGTAAAAACAAAATAAGTCCGATACTAATACAGATACTTTTCTAAAAATAAAATGAGTAAAATTACATATGAGTTTGGTGTTTAAATGTTTTCCTGACTTCCCACAGAGCTCATTCTGGGTAAAAGATACAGGCTCATACTCCAACAAACTCAAGTACAAAGATAGTTTGGAACTGCAGTTGTTTTTTGCTGCTGTTACTTGACAATAAACCCTTAACTGAGAAATAGTATGGGAAAAGGATCAGATAAAATGTTCTGCAAATTTTTTTCACAAAAAATGGCCACCAGACAGAATGTACCAGGTTTCCTGTATTTGGATAGTACCTACTGCGATGTTCATTCAATATACAGCAGCTGATCAAAAGCATTGTTTCTTCAATAGATATTCCCATTCATCTTTAATGCTTCTCAAACCTCAACTCCCTTATTTGAAAGATAACATTAGAGTCCCAGCTTTCATACTGATAAAGCTTCTAGTTTTTACAGTCACAAAGGTAAGTTTGAAATCCAATCAAGGATCTATCCTAAAGCATTGAACACAAAGACACCCCCACCCTCCAGTTTCAGCATTATGATTTTTAAACAGATACTGTTTTAGAAGGTGGTTTTTGTTTTTTTAGTTTTTTGAGGTTTTTTATCCAAGTATTTGGTTGTTAATATTTATTAACATTATAAACACCACAGATGAGACCCGATTCTGTTATTGCAGATACCCTAAAAGGTCCTTACCTCTCTCCTGAAGTGACTCCTGGAGTAAGATTTTACATGATTTTACATGATCTTGTAAATTATTTCAGAATTAGGAAAATAATAATACAGATCTTTTACCTCTTAAACAACTTCAGCTTCTTTGATTATCTTCATTTCTAGTTATATTGTGAAAGTCTCTTCCAAAATGAATTCCATCTTTACAAAGTAAATTTTTACTTTGTAAAAGGAGAATGAGGGGTTTATGTTTCTAATATTTTTACATATGACAATTTAACCGTATCTAAATGCTAATTATTAGCATAAAATGTAGTGACCTAAAAATTGCACAACATGATCAAGCCTATGAACTGGAGTGTATTCATCAAGATAGTTTCTCTCTTAAAGGTTTATGTTGAAGTTGAGAGTTTACAGGTTTTAAGGATTCTCTTTTTTTTCAATGTTTAATAACTGGAAAAGGCATGCTTTGGACTGCACTTCAGTTTCTCTGTACCTTTGATAAGCCGGCCTTTCTTTAACATGGAACAACTTCACCTGAGATTTCCTTGTTTATTTCTTCAAATGCATGACTGTGCCACTCCCTATTTCTTTTTCATTTGTAGTAGGCATTTATCCCTGCCAGAGCTTAGGGAGAGCTTCTACTTAACTTCACACATGGTCACACTAAATGATGAGGATTAATCATAGACCCAAGGTTTTATTATTGAACTTCCTTAAGACTTTTTTTCTTTTTTTTTCCTACAACAGCTGGGCCTGTGGAGTAGAAGCATTAGCTTTTGACTGGTACGTATGACAGACACATTTTCTAGTAGCATAAGATCTCTGAACAACCTTCCTTGTTACTGTAAACCACTTAACTCTATAGAGCAGGATATACAATAGGATCCTCTAGAGAAACTATACTTTTTTATCGTCAGTTGCTGGAAAATCACACAGGATCCATAACTAAAAGTGAGACTGATAATTGAATCAACAATTTCAAAATTTCCTGAGCATTTTCCTTCTAGTCTCAGCAGATTACCTGTGTATCGTATGATCATTTGTGACACATAATACAGCACTATTTGCCAGAAATAATAGGAGAAATCTTTATTCTACTATGACAACATCTACATTAGCAACAGCACAGGATGTTCTCCACGAAACCAAAAGTTAAGATCCATTTAAGTTTAATGAGACCCATTGAAATTAATTTCAGTTATTCCATTGCCTGGACCCAAGGCCAATGTGTTGATGAGTACTGCAGTGCTTACAAGGAACCAGGCTGTTAACAGGCAAACCTGCTTCTCTATTCTGGCTGTGGGAGATAGGAGAGCATGATTCCTCCTTCCTCTTGTGGACCATGGCACGCAGCCTGATGGTCAACTCACCCTCTTCTTTTTCTTTCCTAAAAGATATAAGAGCCGCAATTACATAGGAAAGAGCTTCTACTGCCAGGTTCAGCTTGGTTTTAAATTTCTAGCCCACACAACTGCCAAAGAAAACAGTCTCTCAGAACGGACATGGTACAAGGAAAATGCTCTGGTTTGTTCTGTAGAAGTTTCAACATTTGTAAGTCACCATGGGTTGACATGTACTTCATTTTGTTAGCAGTGAGCACCCCCGGCTAGCCTCACATGGGTGCTTGGACTATTTTGGAGATGGACAGTGAATACAGCCTCTTTGGATCTGCTCACTGGATGTCACACCTCCAGGGCCAGACACAGTCCAACCCTTTTTCTTACTGCTTAGAAGGAGAAAAAAAATTAGCCTGGAACTATGCCCTCCGAATCCCAAATGACACATCATTTTTATTAATAATTACATTTTACTTCTTAAAGAGTAAATTTTGTATACATTTCAAGTAAAGTACCAATGTTTACCAAGGCTGGAAGAGTTTTGGGGGATGGGGACAGAAGGATAGAAACTATTTTTGCTCATTTAAAATGATTTCATAGTGTAAATTACAGCTATACACATTTTAAAGCCCCTCTAAACTGTCTGTGAAGCTATCTAATGGATGAACAAAGGCAAATTACTGCTTTCTTCTCATACCTGTAAAAAGGGATTAACAACATAGTAAAATATAAAGGAGGTCTATTAAGATACCCAGGGAAAAAGTGTTACATGAGTATCGCTTTGAATGTAAATAAGAAAGTAAATTAAAGTGAAGTCTAGGAATAGAAGGGAAAAAAAAAACCCCAACATGTTAACCCAACACAAGTGGAAAAAAGTTCTTGTCAAACTAAGACTGAAAAAGTACAGTTAACAATTATCATGACCAGGAACAGCTGGTGTTCCTAATATTATCTGCATTAGTACCATGAGAGATTTGTTGTATTTATTTCCTATCATATGACCACTGCAGTTCAGCCTCTGCTCTGCAGCTGTCCTGGGTAGTGTCTAATGTAGGCTGTCTTTGTTTTACGCATTTGGTACACAGCACAAAGTCAAAACAAGTTCCTGAGCTTTCAGACTAAACCAGTTCGGTGTAACATGGCTGTTGTTTGCCTACGAGCTGCTTAACTGGTTATGCAGGCTTTACAATAGCACATATAATAAAACTGTAATATTTAAAGAGTAAATATATTTCATTTTTATAAACTACATATTATTTGCATGTTATAAAACAACAGAAAAAAATGGGAAAAGCTCTAATATATTATCTTAAATACAATTCTTTAAGATACTGACAGAAATACCAGTTTTGTGAACTTTTGGGCAGCTGCAGTTACATAGGTTTTTATCAGGGTACAAAGAAAGTAACTGCTTATAACTGGAACACTACAGTAAAATAAGTTTTGTCATTAGATAAGTTGAGGCCTAGGTAGTTCTGGGTTTTGCTTTTCATCCTAAAGCTCCTACCATATATCGAGTACAAAACACACATGAAATACGGCAAAACCCACAGTTTGTCTGTAGACTTTGTAACTCACATTAAAAAGGTTTTTTTAAAGCAGTGACCTATTTAAATGCTTTTTGTGTCTTGGATTTTAACCTTTTTCTACAACAAAAAATGGCTGATTAAAGCTAAATTTGCTTTTTCTTTCAACATCTTGCATTACTATTAGTGAAGTTAGGTGAAATTAAAATTGAAAGCAGCTCTAACTCGCTTTCATTATTTATCTGGTAAACACGGACTTCTCAGGTCCATAAGAGAGATCTTTTTCACCAGTAATCAGTCAAGAATGATCACTTTCCAAAGGAGAATTTTATTGCCATGAAGGCATATTCCATACAGGAATTTGGGTAACAGCAGAGTCTCTGGGGAGAGACAGTAGAGCTTCTTCATCCATCTGACTGAATTAAAACTGACAGTGTCACCATACAATACACTTACACCAGAACGAAAGTTTGGTCAGACTTAAGGTAATGCAACTATAGCTTGCAATTTCCTCAGCTGAACAGTATCTGTTGCAATGGATCTGTTGATGGAAACGTTGTTAAAGTCTTTCCTTGCCTTGTCCACACTGACAGCAGCATCCAGAAAAGCTGTAGAAGCTGCCCACAGAAGCCAGAAGATAAGCATGATGTAAAGTATTATCACTCCAATCACACATTTTTGTTGTCAGTGACACACTTTGCTTTAAATCTATTTCTCAGCTCTATAACCTGGTCTCACCCACTTGGTCTTTTCCTTCTATCCAGCATTTCTAGTTACTAGATTGCCTATCTCTCCTCACATGCAGTTTTCTGAAGATTAAGTGGAGTTAACAATAGTGCCCAAAATTGTAACTGTGGAGCAGATTAGCAACTCAAAAGGGCTTGAAGCCAGGGAGCTATAAAACTTAACAGTCATTTCATGAGCTGAATTATTCAAGCAGAAGTAAGCTTCAAGTCCTGGAGTTTATGCTTCTTCCCCACAACTGTCATCCACATGTGGTTAATAAATTAACCATGTGGACCGACTGAAGTCAATACTGCATAGATCACTGCTTTAGAAGAGTAACAGTGACTGAATCTCTTGAGACAGAATTTGTGGTTTTGTCTGAAAAGGAACAGTGTGGTGTAATGAAAAAACAGTGACAGTTTATTGTGGAACCAGGCGCACAAGGAAGCGCTTTTCCAGGCACAAGGGTGCTGGGAGGAAGGCACGGGTTTGGGACTGACAAGTTTGTAACATCAGCATTCTTGCGTGGCGCTTTCAGCAGTGGCGCTGCTGTGGAAAGCTTCCAGTATCATGTTCAAGCATGGAAAATTTTCAATACTGCCTTCCTTGTTGGAGGACAGGCAGATGTTAAAGAGTACAACTGTTTGGTTTCTTATGCTACCCTGTGTTGCATGACATTACATGACATAACCCTCTATGTATATAATTTTACAAAATCTTTCTCCTTCAGAGAAGAGAATCTAGAAAAATAATATCTTTAGAAGAACAGAGCAAGTAATTTCTTTCTTAAAACATTTGATTAAATCATTTGAAAGGCAGATCTCAATTTTCTCCCATAGTAGTAATTATACTTTCTCACCCTACCTGCTCTTCCACTACCATTTTCTTCATATTCTTAGAGCAGATATGAAAACAGATGCAACAGAGAAAGCCTCACTGCAATTATATCCCATAATTTCCAAAGACTGTTCCAAAGTATTTTTTCCATGGATTTGCTATATTATACGTTAAAAGGAAGAGTAAAAATATGTTAATAATAAACTTACATAAGGTGGGGGTTTTGTGGGGTTTTTTTTGGTTTTTTTTTTTTTTTTTCCCAAGAACTGTCAGAGAATGGATTTGGCAGGGTAAAATGAGAAAAATTATTCTCTCCTTTCAACTGTTAAAAATAATTTCTGGTGACCATAGCTATCCTGAGAACTTTTCAATGACAAACCCTCACAGGTCATGACTTGCTGTTTTCTCAAAATTAGTGGACCACTTTATCATTCTTTCAACTGCATCTGTGAGGATTTGGAAGTAAAACTGATTTTGATGGACTTAACCTACATTTTTATATAGCTGTTAACAACAGAGAAAGTACCAGTGAATTTGTTTGGTGTGATATGGCAACCTCTAAGTAGGTCTGGTGAACAAAGAATAATTTTACACCAAAGTGTCCTGCTTTGAGTGAGTGGCAGGGGTTTTTTTTGTAGTAGGGGAGGGGGTTACAGTGGTGACCCCCTGTGAGAAGCTTCTCAAAGCTCCCTTAGCTCCAAGTTTTACCTGCCTTTGCACCAAGGCCAGGTCAATTAGCTGCACCTCTGCAATAACATATTTAAGCAGGCGAATCTGGGAGGAGTTGTTGGACTTGTGAAAAGTTGTGAGGAGAACATCTGTGTGAACACCAAGGTCAGTGCAAGAAAGGAGAAGAGGTGGGGGAGGTGTGCTGGAGCAGAGACTCCCCTGTACCCCGTGGTGAGACAGCAGGGCCACCCCCCTGCCACCCATGGGGGTCTGTGGTGAAACAGATACCAATTTGCAGCTTGTGTGGGGTCCCACACCGGGACAGGTGACTGCACCCAAAGAAGGCTGGGACCCCATGGCAAGAAGCCCCACTGTTGTTCAGTACTGGGAGGACTGCAACACGTGGGAGTGACCCATACACCCCTGGGAGTGACTGATGTCAGAGTTGGTCCACAGAGGACTGTCTCATGTGAGAGGGGGACAGTGATGGAGCAGGGGAGGAATGCCAGGAGTTCCCCCCACCCCAAGGTGGAAGAGGCAGCAAGAACCACTGCGCACACCCACCCCCATTCCCTGTCCCCTGCACTGTTGGGGGGCGAGGAGGTAGAGATATCCAGAGCAAAACTAAGCCTGGGAAGAAGGGAGGGATGGAGAAAGGTGTTTTCAAGATGTGGTAAATGCTTCTCATGGTCCTACTCTGTCTGTTACATGTTGTTATTAGTGTCTGTATTAAATTTATGTTCTTTTTTTCTTCCCCTAACAAGTCTGTCTTTTACCTGTGCCTTAATGGATGAGATCATTCCTCCTTGTCCTTATCTCAATTTCCTGGGCCTTTTGCTTTATTTCCTCCTTGCCAGCACTAGGGAGAACAGGGGAGTGAGCAGCACCTTTGCTTTATTTTTCCCTTCTCTGCGCTGGGGAGGAAGGGGAAAACGAGTGGCTGCATGGTGCTCAGTTGCCCTCTGAGCACAAACCACAACACAGATACTAATGGCTGTACTACAGTTAATTCATTACACACTAGTATTGTAAGACTGTACGATCTGGTACAAAACTACTTTATTAACTAGAAAACACTCTGCAAGGACTGTCATATACAGGTGGTTTACCACAAAGTGAATGAATAACCCATCTGTCAACTTAATTTACCAAACAAAATAGTGCTTTCCAAGTAAGGTATGAAGTAAAAGGATTTTTAAAACTACCTAATGAATTAAAACAACTCCTGCAAAGTGACTAGGCCTTCACAGAATTCAGTCCCACAGAACTGAGAACATTAATTTGCTACTGGGAAGCAGTGGAATGGCTTGCAGTAATAAAGAGCCAAAACTGAAACATGGAATATCCCCCGTGTAAATGTTTATTTTAGGAGATAAGTGTAAGCTTTGTTTGTAGGTTAAACACTATCAAAAGGAATAACCACAGAAGTTAGCCAATATAAGAACTTGGATAACTGGCTTCTGACAGGCTTTGATGCCTGCAGAGGGAATACACATCTCCATACTGCTCTGTCAATTTACCTTCCAATTACCCTCTCTTCAAAGATTTTGACTTCTTCCATTTTGCATTATGTCTTTTAGTGCTGCAGATTGTGCAAACACATGAAGATTAATATGAAATAGGGATGATGGAGGCATTTACTATCATATTATATTAGTGAACTGTTCAGTGTGAACACTTCGTTGGAAAGAAAAAAACACAAGCTTGAAGGACTGGACCTGGAAAGTGCTTCTTACTCAACGCTCCTTTCACTGAACAGATCTGCATGGGAGAGACAGTGGAGATCAAGACATTGACCCATCTCACATCTGCAACGAGTCAAACATCCTCAGATAGCTTAGGGATTGATGCTGCTGTCTTTTAAAGGCTTTTTTTTTTTTTTTTTTTTTAAACCATTGAGCTGGATTAACATGACTATAAAACTCTGCTGAAGCTATGGCATCTTCAGCAAGCAAAATTATAACCTGCATTTCACCAGTGATATAAACTACACCTGAAAAAGCAAGTGTTAGAAACCACTTAGACTAGTAAGAGTATTTACCTAAACCGATGTTAGCTAGAGAACTGGATGAAAATAACCAGACAGAAAAAAACGAACGTCAGTAAAACCCGTGAGGACTAGCGTCAGCTCGCAATAAAAAAAAAAAAAAAAAAAAAAAAAAAAAAAAAAAAAAA
>NW_020799098.1:39509358-39593581 GCF_003259725.1 Athene cunicularia
CCCTTACGCCGCCCCTTCCCGCCCCCTCCCTCCTCTCTCCCCCTCAGGGACCCGCCGCCGACCTCACCATGGGCAAAGGCGACCCCAACAAGCCGCGGGGCAAGATGTCCTCGTACGCTTACTTCGTGCAGACCTGCCGCGAGGAGCACAAGAAGAAGCACCCGGACTCGTCCGTCAACTTCGCCGAGTTCTCGCGGAAGTGCTCGGAGCGGTGGAAGGTGAGCCGGGATAAGCCGAGCCGAGCCGTGCTGAGCCCTGTCAGGCGGCCCCCGCCCCTGCGCCGGGCTGCTGGGAAAAGATCCCTGGCAGCAGCTGCTGCTTGGACCTTAGTGGGTCAGTAGGCACTTTATCTGATCCAGACTCTTTTTCTCTCCGTGTGTCTGCAGACAATGTCTAGCAAGGAAAAAGGAAAGTTTGAAGAAATGGCTAAAGGAGACAAAGCTCGTTATGACAGGGAGATGAAAAACTATGTTCCTCCCAAGGGTGAGAAGAAGGGAAAGAAAAAGGACCCCAATGCTCCTAAAAGACCACCGTGAGTGTTTCTGTGACCAAAAAAAAAAAAAAAAAATTTTAGATCTGCATTCTTCCTTTTCTGTTCGGAACACCGTCCAAAAATCAAAAATGAACATCCTGGCTTGTCTATTGGAGACACAGCAAAGAAATTAGGTGAAATGTGGTCTGAACAGTCGGCCAAAGATAAACAGCCATATGAACAGAAAGCTGCAAAACTAAAGGAGAAATATGAAAAGGTACAGTGAAAGTGATAAAATAACGGCTACAGTTGTAGAGGTCACTGTCAGTGTGTCACGTTTGCTTTGCACCTAAAGTGTATAAGGTTCATAATTCTAAATGTTAATGTCAACCTTTGTCAGGCTTCAGAATGCACGAAAAGGTGTGGTGTGGGGGTAGCTGGAAGCTTTACAGTGAACCTGGATGGAGTTTTTACATGTCTAGAGATTTTACCAATAAGATGCTTCCAGAAAACAGGTCATCTGCTTGGTAAAATACAGAGTCATACTCCAAAGTACTGAGGTTGTAAAATTCTTAAAACTGTCTGGATCATGCATTCTCTTGCCAAAAGGTGTAAGCATGAAAGTCCCAAGGTTTGAACCCTGCTTTTCTGCACACCGTATTTGATCTGCATAGTATAGTAGTATTAAATTGTTGAAGCAGTACAAATTCGTCTTCAGAGTTACATTATCAGCAACTAAACGGCATTTTTCTTACAGGATATTGCAGCATATCGTGCCAAGAGTAAGAGTGATGCAGGAAAAAAGGGCCCAGGCAGGCCTGCAGGATCTAAGAAGAAAGCAGAACCAGAAGAGGAGGAGGAGGAGGAGGAAGATGATGAAGAGGAGGAGGAAGATGAGGATGAGGAATAAATGAATGTCCTGCTGTAAATCTTTATGCTCAAAATCCAATATTTTGCTAAGAATGTGAACTCAAGTGCAGCTCATTGTTAGCTTCAGTATAAAAATCTGTACAGAATTGTGTATAGGTAATGTGGTTCTTTGTAGGGAGACCTCTATTTTTAATGTAAGTAGTAGCCAAGAGCTGCTACAGTTCGGGTTAAAAAAAGAGAAAAAGGTGTGGAATGTTCCTGCATATTTAATGGTTTTGTTGAAACTCAGTGACTGATAGCCAGGTGTTTCTTTATAGCTAAGTAAAACAAAGGAGGTAGCTTAATAGCTGATCTTATATTTTGTAGTATATTGCATTGTATTACTTTTTTAACAGTTTTGTAATAAAATGTTGTACATGAGTATTGTTGTATTCTTGATGTTCCTGAGAGGCTGGGTACTCCCAGAATGCTGAAGCCCTGTGCAGGATAATGCTTTGCATTGTTCCTGCGCTACTGCCGTTACCACAAAACTGGCAAGTCTCTTCAAGTGTCAGCTCCTGGAGTTTATACTTTTTTAACCACAGTTCATATACTACTACACAGCATATACTACCATTAGTTGCAATTGATGTTTTCCTTATGCTAGCATTTGCTTGTATCACCTTGCGAGTAGAGAAAAAAAAAGTCTCCAAGTACTGAGGTTGCTGATAATTATTCCTGGATTGTTTTCTTTCCCCATACTACTGAAGCTGAGGCCTTAAAAGTTTTGTCTTGGTATACAAGCTGATAATCTTGGGAACTTTCTCTCCCAGAGCTCAGGGTCACTGGCCTTTTCTGCTGCCCATATCAGGACAGGGAAGTTGGCTATAGGACAGATGTGGTTAGAGGTATGTCTTATGTCTTCCCAGATGTTCCTTGCTCCTCTCTCCTGGCCTCAGTATTAATGCCTTCTCAAAATACACAGCTTGCAGAACAGCATGAAAAATGTCGGAATGTTATCTCTGCACATGCCAGTAGATCCCTGCAGGAAAGAGAGGAGTCATTTGTAAAGAACATGTGCTCCTGAGATGTTCATGGTGTAACAGTTATATTGTTTCTTGGGTTTGTTTTTTTTTTTTTTTTTTTTACTCAATCTTTAGTATATTTGAGTCTAAATCTAGGTATCTTAACAATATCTGCAACTGGGAAATAGGAGGTCCCACAGATAACTAATAGCTTAACTTTAATTTGTTGTGATAAATACTAGGGGCCTTCAAAGGCTTTTACTAGCATTTGAAAGCCTAGCACTGAAAAAAACTTGTCCAAAATATCAAGTACTACAAAAGGCAGGCTTTCTATTTTTTTGTTTTTAAACTGTTTCCTTATTGTTCATCAACTTCTCAAATAAATTTGCATACAGTCTGTACATGCATAGGATAAAAAGTAATTCCAGCACTATAACCATGGCAAATGTCACTGTGGTAGGTTAACGATAATGTAGCATGTTCTGAAACAAGAGTCTTGCCAAAACCACTTTGTGTGTTCCTAAAATTATGGAAATAAGCTAACTGTAAAGGCAATCCAAACATTTTTATACTAAAGTAGGTACTCATCTTTGAAAGCCTTAGAAACCCGGAGTTGTTCTTCCCACCCTGCCCCTGAGATAAAGTAGCATCAGAAGGATTGGCTCCTGGTTTACAGGTTGGACCTGCCAGAGATACTCAGCACAGCCAGGATCAGTGGGTCCATTTTGCAAGCTCCAATTTTGGGAAGCTACAGGCATAAACTGGAAGTGAAAGACAGTTGTTTTGTCTGCAGTACATCCAGTGCTCAAGAACATTTTCTCCTGTAGAATTTGCAATCCTGGAGCACTTTTATCCTTAACTCCACAATTCTTCCAGCTAGAGGCTGTCATAGCGTGTAGCCAAAACTACGGTGGTTTCACTCATTTTCAGCATATTCTGTTCAGATTTCCTCGTAGAAATGCACCATCACCTCCTCTCAGTTCTCAGACTCCCTCTCTGAACAGAGCAGTGATGTTTCAAGAAGTCTTTCTGATTAGATTTAAATAATCTTTTACAGTGGAGCAGTAGTGTCAGAGTAAATTGACTAATTTGATTATTTGAAATGTTTTTTACTTCTGCTCAAATGCTTTTAAATTGAAACAAAATATCACCCTTCAGGTGTCCTAAAAATCTCCATGGGTTACGGAATTTTAAATATTGTTTCAGAATAAGAGCAGTTCTTGAGGTAATTCAGAATAAAGGAGCTTTTCTAATATTTTCCTCAGTGAGGTAAAATGGCTTTTGGGTTCTGTTTCATTTAGCATTAATTGGCTAATTTAGCTTCAGCACAACTTAGTGCAGAATTGCCTAACGTGTCACTGTTGTCCCACGTCCTAACTATGCTCTATGAAAAGCCAGCTGTGGATTACTTTTGTTTATGATCTCATTTACAAATATATCCTGGCTGGTGGAGAGATCTTTCCTTACTGCAAAAACAGTCTATTGCACGGCTCTACTAGCCTGACCCACATCATTATACAGATTATTCTGTGTGCGTGCTGTGTCAGCATGAGCTGCAGCAAGCCACAGCAAAGCACTGCATCAGGCTGATCTATCAACTGAGAATGATGTCACAACTAAACATAAGTAGTAATTTAAAAAAAATAGTATTTTATCTTTTCAATAAGAAGTGTGTTGAATATAGTTTAAAAGGCAAATGGAAAAGAGCATGTGGAAATTACTACTTGCAAAATAAGCTTTAAAAAGTATGGTATGTTAGGTCAGGGGGTTCAGATAATGCCCATCTGTGAGCACAGAAAGAACTAGTGCTGGAAAGGACTAGTAAGTGATCAAAGTGTAACAGGAATGTTCAGAAAAGATAAGGCCATAGAAGAAAAGCTAAATTAGTTTTTCACATCCATGTTCAATATGGACAATCTTATGAAATGACTCACTGGAAACTTTTCACTAGAGGTGAACTGGGAGGTCTGTCTCAAATTAAAACTAAAAGGGATGCCCAAAATGGTTGCAGGCATCAGGGAGACTGCTCCCATTGTACTAGAGGTCCAGCATAAAGGCATACCACCCAGTAAAACAGACCAAAAGACCACCAAAAATAAGACTGAGGTGGATAAACACCAGGTATGAGAGAATAACAAAGGTAGGAAGGCAATCTAAAAAGTTGAAGTTATTACTGAACCAGTTAACCAGAAGAAACCTGCACCCCAACAGGTCAGACACAGCAATGTGGCAGGCAAAAAGAGCATCACAGCAACTGGAGAAAACAGACGGATTAAATAACAGCTTTCAAACACATCAGAAAGAGGAGGCTGCCAAGCTGTCCTAGGGACAATAGACGCTCAGGATATAGTAGCAACAAATAGAGAAGATTTCTGGAAAACTTTGGTTTTTTCAACCTTGTAGAGAAGCTTCAGGAAGTTTTCATGACAGAACTTTTTAATGGGAGAGGCATGGTGGAGCATCTGTCTCAAATCCAAGTGTAAAAGGTTTTGAAACAAAATGACAGGACAGATGGTATTCATCCAAGAGTTCTAAGGAAACTCAAGGATGAAATGGCTGAACTATGAACTGTACTTTGTATTTTTTCACTTAAAACTGCCTTAGTGCTAGATGAATGGAAGGTCACAAATATAACAGTAATTTCTAGAAATCATTCTGTGGAGATACAGGAAACTTCAGAGTAGTAATGCCCAAATGGCAAGTTGGTAGGAGCCACAGTACAGCCGAGAGTTGCTGGACAAATGGCTAAATAGGACTTGTAATTTCACAAGGGGAAATCCTGTCCCACAGATTCTGTAAATATTCTTTGAAGAAATCAGTGAACATGAAGGTAAAGGAGATCAGGTAGTTCTGGTCTACTTGAGTTTGGTTGGGTCTACTCATAAAAGAAGTTGTCATTAAAGGCCTTGCATGAATAAATAGCTGGTTAACAATACAGAAGCAAACCAGAAATTAGTAATCAGATTCACCAGTGGAGGGGAATCACCAATGAAAACCCATAGGTTATTTTTGGAGGTGGCGTTAATGACTAGTGATTGTTTAATATAGACATGAGTGACTTGGAAAAAAGTGGTGAATGGTGCTGCAAGAAAGATGAGAGCTAACAGCAAAGAACTGCAAGGCCAGCCTGCAGCCTGAAGTGAAAGGGTAATAAAACCAGAAGGTGATATATGGCGTTAATACAAAGGGTATTACATGTTAGTATGTGCTCCTCCGACACATGTGAAGGGGAAAAAGCAGGCCTAACATTTATGCCATGGGTAATATGGGTGGGCAGTAAACTACTTTATGTTTGTCTGGAGATGATGCTGGAGCTTTAATAGATGAATCTGTGAAGATATAATAGGTATTTTCTAGAAAAGAAAATAGCATGTTAGGCATTATTAGGTAAAGAGTTAAGAACAAAACAAGTATTTAGTACTTCCTTACCATCTTCCTAAAGGAATATAAAGTTTCATTTTCTTAGATCAACTTAGAACAAAGCCTATTTACAAAGTTGGTGTTCTTTTTCACAAGCAAAACCTCTGGTTTGAAAAACTTTAAATACACCTTTCTTGGTTTTGGCGTTTTTTTGGGTGAGTTTTCAAAAGGAAAACCTTGATCAGAACAGCTACACACTTGGGAATTTACTGCAGTATATACAGGCTTTAGAACTCAAATACACAAATGAAATTGTGAACGGGTGTGTAGGGAAAATCAGAAAAAATGGAATAGGAGTTTTATCTCTGATTAACTAATGAGATCTATTAAACTGTTTTGTAATCACCAGCATTTTACATGCAACACTGGTACATAATCTCGTGTTGCTCGGTGATGGATTATTTGCTGTGGTGATCCTGTGTCATTTGCCTTACCATCCTTAGCATATATTTATTGTTGTTTGTTTTGGCTATTTCTTTACACATCTTGAAATGTATCTGTTTTGCCAGCAACCCCTGCATTTCCAAAATTGCTGGGCCTCTCGTATGAGCTGCGTCACAGCCCCGTCTGCTTTTCTGTGATGCCATTTGAATCCAGTGTCCAGAATCCTGTAACGGAGCCCATATGTCAAGCTTGCTGCGCATTCTCCAATGCACACAGCCCTTGAGGGATGCATTAACTCTGCTGTGTGATTCAGACCTACCCAGTAAGAAACTCCCTATGCAAATTTCTGTTCATCAGTGCAATTAAGTAATTATAACAGGCCAGCACCAACTAGTGAGTGAACCTGTATGTTGTTCTGACTCTCCTGGTATCTTGAGATCAACTATCCCCCGTAGCCTTAGTGCTGGAGAGACTCTTGATGTTCCAGGACTGAATATGGAGTCCTCCACCAGAAAAAAATTTACAGCCAGCAGATCTGCTGCTCCACCTATAAATTGTATGGGTATTCTCAATGTTTCCTGGCCCAAACATCTAATGGTAAAGTCTGTACCCATAAATCAGTTCTCCAGCAGAGCTGAAGGGATGATGTTTATGTGGACAAGACCACATACTTCTGAAAGGCCCTTTGAAATACGTGTTGTGATGATGCTATTGTCAGTGCTGCCACCTTGAAGCCAGCTCCTGGCTGGCTGGCCTTAGCACTGACTACTCCTTTGGGAATTAAGACTTTTAACAAGCCTTCACAGTTCTCCTCTATCTCACGGTTTTGTCTCAGCAGAGGAGTGAACCACAGAGCCAGTGTGTCTTTTCAGAAACCTTGAAACATTTTACGTAATCAGATGTAGTGGATGACCAAAGGCTGCCTAGATTCAAATAGTGGATGGACAAATGCTGGACTATTAAATAGAAAATACTATCTCTAGTTTAGAAAGTGCTTCAGTTGTATATTGCCAGAAGTAGGGACAATGTTAAACAAGTATCCTTGCCCTGTCCCTTCACTCTGCCTTGCACTCCGTGACCACACTGACCCTACTGACCACTGAGTGAGACAGGCTATTCTGCTTGCTGGACTCTTGGTCTGATCTTGCATGTACTTTTTAAGTTCTTATGTTAAGCAAAGTTCTAACCCTAAGTCAAAATATTCTTCAACTTTGTCCATCAGAGAAAATAGGTCCTGATATTTCTGGAGCATGGACTCCTTTCATCTCATAATTATCATATGGAAGATAATGGGATACCATAACAGGCCAAAAAAAAAAAAAAAAAAAAACCAGTTCAACATTACTTTATCCCCAATACCTTTTATATCACTAGTAAGCACACCCCACTCTGCTATAGGGTTACAGAATTGTTTTTGTCAGCAACCCCCCACATCATCTTACCTTCACTCCCAGATGGCAGGACAGGCTCCCTTCCATTGCCAGGTTGATTGGCTCTGCCTTTATAGAGGTTCGTTGGCATCTTCGGGACAGGTAGGATTTCAGGGCATTCTGCAGTGCAACTGAAAGAACAGTATGACTAGAAGCACTTCCACAGCTTGGTGTGCTTTTTCTCCTGGTCAGCTCTTCACAAATCTCCCTTCTTATGAATCCACAAGAATCCTCCAGAAGGCTTCTACTTTCATCCAGTTCTACTGCCTCAGGAATAAAAATATGAAAATTGCAATTGTAGCTGCCTGTTGGGCAACCATGATGGCCTTGAGGACTCTGGCAAGAGGGTGTAGCCATCCTGCAGCTCAGGCTAGCAAGGCATCCATTGCCAGGTACAGCTTGGGGTCTCCTGAGCATACCACAGAATGACATGGTGCTTTCCCCTCAGTGGGACGAGATCTCTGGCTGCGTGGAAGCACAGCTTGCAGATGGCACATTTTCACCAAGCTGCCCTCAGAAATGCAGGTACCAGTCTCCATGGCTCTGTCCCAGCTGTTACCTGTAAGTGTTAATGCTGTCTCTTGAGACAGGCTTAAACCAGAGAGCATGCACCCACACACAGGAGATTCAGAGGACTTCATACTCAAAAGATCCACCACTATTTAATGTCAGGGCTCGTTCAAAAATACCGGCCTACACTATTTTCCTAGCAAAATCCTCCCACAAATTTGAAGGGAAAAGGCTGTATTTTGATTCCCTTTTCCACTCTAGAGCCTTCAAGTAATTCAGAAAGCCTATTCCAGCAGGACTTCTTCATTTCCATTTGAAGACTGTACTTTAACAACTGTCTGGGCATGCTGCCTTCTTGATTGCCACACACTGCCACCAGCAGCTCTTTCCAGGAAAGTAAAATATCATCTCTCCATTCATTTCATTTTCCATTCCCCTTTCAGGACTCCTTGGGATACTCAGCTGGAGTCCTGCTGTTGCCATCATGCACACCTCAGGCATTAGAGTTTGTTTTGTGTTGAATACAAGTTAATGCTATGCTGCTTCTCCCACCTTTCTACTCCTTTCTTGTGCAGGAGGCATTATTGTTGCACAAGAAACATCACTGAGTTGTCTGAACTGGCAGCCCTCTGGAGACAGCTCTGCTTTCGCATTGATCGCATTCACGAGACTTGCGGGACCCACCTAGTCCTCAGCCCTGCTTGAGTTGCACTCCACTTGGGATAGGGCACAGTTCTTGTTCCTAAAGCAATCGTGTTTCAAGTACATGAAAGAAGGGATCTAACATGCAAACATAGCTTTTCATCTCAGTGTTTGCTCTAATTCCTCCTTACAGGCTTTGACCCAGTCACCTTCACTGACCTGTTAACTGAAGGAACATGCATTTTCCATCAGTCAAGATCCACTGACCATAAGCTATGCCACTTCTTTGCTGAAGAGTCTCTATCCACACTTGTTCAGAACAGCCACAGAGCAGTGCAACATGGTAAGAACCCCAACAGTTGTGCAAACAGCTTACCTGTTTTACCAGGACCCACACCACATGGGAATGGAGAAAACTTAATTTGTTTCTCAGTGTAAAGAACAGACTTTTTTAAGATTTAAAAAACAAAGGTTACTAACCATTAACTGTGTTAGCGAGACATTAACACACAAAGACCTGTTCCCACTTTTCCTATGCTCCATACTAGTTAACACAGCCAAGGGTGGAATGAGTGAAGCAGCTCTCACCAATGCACACACATCTGCAGCAGCAGTGTGCGAGGGAAGATGACCAGAGGCTTCCCACAGTGAAAGGAGAGCAAAAGTGGCTTCAGTCTTCCGGGGCCACTCACAGTCTATGTAGGTTTGGTTTTTTTTTTAAACCCAAAGGGAGGCAAAACTCACCAATGTTTTTTGATAGCCTATCACTTTTTCTACCTAGACTCATTCTACAGTAAGACAGTCCTCCTACATAACTTACTATTCCAACACTACAGGAGTTCAGAGGTTTGTAGGGAAAGTCAACAACTAGAAGACTAAATGCTGGCAACTACTTCTGCTGTTCCCAGAAAGTAATTATGCTGGAAGATAACCACTGACACTTCTCAAGGAATACTCTCATAAATGTAAGCAAGGTAAGATTTCAGAACATAGCAAGACCTAGTATTCCTAAGCCTTTTATAGCAAGGACAACAACCAGAAACACTGCTCATTTGTTTTTCCCTGAGTTGTTTCTTTTCACCTATTACAACTGCTGGATCTAAGCTCACCAGCAGGGAACAAACAATAAATGCTTTTACAAAAAACCAGCTTGTGTTCAATGGTGTAGATAATTTCTTCTGCATGTTCTGAAATTACCCTCCTTATTCCTATGACTCCATGGATCTTGCACAATTTGATCTTTTTTAACCTAAATGGAAAATTGTGCTTGATATACAGCAAAATCTACCAAACCATCTTTTATGTTTTTATAGGTAGCAGTTATTTTTTCCCTTTTCTTGTGAATGGTCCCACAGATCAGAGATAAGCATAAAATTTTTAATCCCTGGCATAGTGTAATAGATCTCTGGCTTCTTGGTCTAGTTTCAGAGCAGTAAGTTGTTAAATTTTGGCTTCATGGACTGCAACTTGGAGGCGGGTGGTATGGAAGAAAGACACAGTAGTAAAGAGGACTGACTGGCATTAGGGAAACAGAATTAATTGATTCTAGGATGCCATAAACGGGTACAGTGCCTTTGGTACTGCCTAAAGGGTTCTGTTGGTTCTCCTGGTGCTAGGATACCTGGTAGTGAAGAAAGATGCCCCCCTCCTTCCTATCAGTCCCTGTTTCAGTACATAAAAGAGTATTCCCTACATGAACTAGCTGCTGCTGTTACCTCCAGGGTTTTGCCAAAGGAGCCTTTTGAATCTGAATACACAGAAGTGCACTGACAGACATGGCTGGGAAACAAGAATCCCATCTGTAAAAAAGTACTGTAGATTTCAGCATTTGGGTTAGCTCTTAGGCCAGAACCTGTGTCTTCTGTGTAACAATTTAATTGCATACTCTTTTGCTAAGAAACCTTCTCAGGAAAATGACTGAAATATGTTTGTTGGTGGAAACATAAATAGACTAACATAAAATACAGTCAAAACACTAGCAACTACTCCTGACCTTTGCTTTTACTTTAGAAATCCTTCTCAAGTTCATATTCTATGAGCATATTAGATCTACATAATTAGATCAGGGCAGATGATACAAAAATCCAAATGTATCTACGTGGCAACTCTCAGTGGGAATTTCATTTTTCATTTCACTGGAAAAAAACACGAGTCCCCAACAAATGCGACAAAAGGTACCTAGATAAAAAGTAAAAATAAAACACTTTTAATATTTGTAAGTTTGTAACATTGAAGTGGTCTAGATTTTGAGATACGGGGTTTCTATAAAGGTAATCATCAATTTTCACTCTGTAAAAGTATAGTAAACCCAAAAATTCAAATATTTTATTTATTTCACCTAAAAAACAAGCAACCCATAAGTAAGATATACATAAGTCTCCCAGATTTATCCCTAATAAATTTTTTAAAGATTTATACAATTTCTACAGAAACATACAGTGTATCAAAATCTGCATAAATCAAATTTATAAAATATGTAGAAATGCATAGTGATATTATCATCAACTTACAAAGCAAGAATATGTGAATTATTTTTTTCCAAGCCAGCTATAGTAGGAAAAAGTCATTACAGCAACAGCTTCTTATGATCTCATGTTTTGTAAGGTTTCAGTCTCACATACAGATTCATATTCACATACAGCATCAGCTTTCAATGAATTGCACAAAATACCCATTTAAAATGCACACCCACACAATTTATGTGCCACCATTCTTTCTCTTATGCATAGTTGTATGATTAAATTAATCTACCCAACACACAAAAATGGAGTCAGTTTTCATACACACAAGTACCAGCACACACCTTTTTTTTTTTTTTTCCAGTTTCTCCCTCCTTTATTTTCTATTTTTCATAGCTCTGAAAGGATAGATGAGAAGTCTAAAGAAACTAGAAAAGATCCCAAACTAATAGATCAGTGCAGACAGCCCTATAAAGATCAAACTCTGTCACCAAATATGATACATAACCCTTGTTACCATCAACGGAAGGTGCATGCAATGCTATTCTAGATTTCAGGGAAGTATTTAGTCATATTTAATAGTGTGACGTGTTATAGGCATAACTCTTATGAAATCAGTACACTGATGTCAGCATTTAACAGTCACAAAATCTGGAATAAGGAAGTGAGGATAAGTCATTTCTCTTCCACCTCTCTGTTCATTCAGAGTAAATTTTTAGACTCCTAAGGGAGTTTGCATCAACTTCTTTCCAGAACATTTTAAAAAACTACTTCTTCACATTCTATTCTGTACACTATAGCACCAAGTGGTTGTATTTTGTGTTTGTAATCCCTCAGGAAAAGTTTCCAATGACAAAAATAAGAAAATTAGTATGAATAAACGCAGTTTCAGGATTTCCATTTTCTCTTTTCAAATCTAGATCTGGCACCCAACTAGTTGAGAGATGTTCTTGTGAAGAATTACACAGATTTGTTAAGAAGCTGGATGTTTTTTCCTAATTAAAAGTTTTAATCCACTTCTAAGTGATTTCCATTTAAAAGAACAATATAAATGAAGTATTGGATTCTTATAAAGTTTTACGTAATTGTGCAGCTTTATTTCTTTTGTTAAAAAAATTATTTTTATGTAAGGCATGGTTTAAGCAAGCAAGTTAGCGCTTATAAATTATTAACTGGAATTGTGAGGGTGCTTACTTCCATCAAAATGTACCACATCAGCACTAAACTCGACACTAAGCTCTTCCTTGCACTGTACAAAGCGTCCAGCCAAATTAGAGCAGCCAAACTGGCAACAGAAATTTGTCTTCGGTAAGACAATAATTACATGGGGTGGTATGGTTGGTCCCTAGCCCTGGTGACAGATCAGAAAAATCCACTGTATAATTTCCAACAAATGCTTTTCTTGTGAAAGAGAGAAATGAAAGAGGCACTAAATATGTTGAAATTCACCTTCCGAAAAAGCAGCATGATTGTGAGAGAAGGCCACCCTGGCTAATAACCTGTGGCAGTGCTTAGTAAGATGTAAAATTAAATAAAAATATACAACAGGTTGATAATCACCAAGTTCTATGAAAATCTGGTTACTCCAACCTTTTCAAGTGTGTGTAAAAAAACTGCCTTCAGACCCCTGAGTGTAATCCCAAAGAAGACAACAATGCTTTTAACTATGTTCCTATGAAACATAGCTAACAGCACATTAATTTACCAACATCTTAAAACAAAAAGATGTAAACATCTACAGAGTTTAAGGTAAAGCAGTTTTGTAAACATTAACTGCGGATGATAATGTTATTGTAATAATCACAGTTCCTCTATGTCCTTCATCCAAGCCAGGAGGCTTGCAGCTGTACAAAGAAAATAATTGCAGCAGTTTTCAGGCTATTTTCAGTCCTGTACAAATTAATGTGTCAGTAGGTAGGTTTTGTCTGTCTACACACTAAGGATGTTGTTCATTTCCCATTTTTGCGTTGCTTTACTGGAGTCACACTCTGAAATGAAAACTTGATGGAGGACTTCTGAGCGATCCAAGCACTTCCCTGATGGAATGTGAGTAAATCTGTGCAGATTCTGGAAAACAAAACCATCAGGAACATGTGGTGGTTGTTTTTTTTTGTTTTGTTTTGTTTTGTTTTGTTTTTTTTTAACGTTTTCTTCAGAACTGTAATATAGCTATCTACACAACCAGGTTTCAGGATCCCAGAACAGATCTGTTTATACTGGTTTTACTCTTTGTTAAATGTAGATTTTAACAGCCTTTGTATTGTGAAATGTTTGATATGTGTAGGTCCACTTGAGACCCCTCCCATTTCCCTCAGGCAACAAACTGCTAAGAAAATGAGCAAAACTGTGTCTAAAATGCTTCCAGCCTTTTCAGCCACCCTGTAACCAAAAGTTTAATTCTCGAGGACAGCTAACTCACTGGGCAGCCCAACACCAACGTTAACCACACTAGCAAAAAAACCGCAACTTTGCTGCCTATTTGACTAGCAGAAGGAAAAGAAGAGGGTATGAGAGCAAGTGTGGCCTCTGGAGCAACAGGAGGCTGCCTAAGTAACTGCAGACTATTGTGTTGAGCACATACAGGCTGAGACTTGCATGTTTGGCTCCTTCCAGACCTCCTGTGCTGCAATGCTCGAATCTCATGCATTCGCGAAATAGCCTCTGGTTTCTCTCCTGGTTGCTGACCCCGGGTGCCAGATGCAGCCCTGACTCACTGACCGGTTGCATGGAGAGCAATGGAGCAGAAGTGAACCTGCCACACAGTGGCTGGGCTGGGGCTCTGTAGCCCTGCTCCATGCGCCCAAATCCCCCAGGTGTGGGGACCCTCTCCATCACCCCATCACTCCCACACGCCTGTGTCTGTTCAAAGATTGGTTCAAGTTGACACCTGCTCCTGCCGTGTGACCAGACATGGGGGTCCTCTACCTGGGGAGGTAAACAGATATCTGAACAAAAGCAGTAGGCAGGACACAGCCAGCCCTGCTCTGGATGTTTGCTTAATGGGCACCAAAGCCCTGCTACTGCTCAGTGCTCAAGCAGCACAGATGTTACGCTCACCAAACTGGCACAAAAATGTTCATTCCAGAAACAACCAACCAGATAAAATCTCCTGGCAGCTTTCATGTACACGAGGCCACAACATTTTTCAGCAGTTCATAAGCATTTCATTCCTTACACCCTCCTCGTAAGAAGAAACGGTCGTACCTCTGTACTTCACGGCAGTGCCAAATTTCTAGTATTTGTTTGGTTACACACCCACGGTGGTCCTTTTGCTCTCACTGCTCCCCCCGCTCCTTTTTTTTTTCCTGGAAGCCAGTCAGTGTTTTGTTCTACAGCCCAGACTGTGCCTACTGTGCTTCCTTATAACTTGCGGTAATAAGCAAACAATTACACAACTTGGTACCACTGTGGAGGAAATGGATCTTCTTCCATAAAAGAAATGCTTAGAGAAGAGCCAAGTAACATGCTGGGACACACCAGAATGGCTGGAGAGTTAACAAGTGCTAGTTCCAGTATTAAAGCAAAAGTCATCAAGCACCAAAACACTGCTTATTGATTTTAAATTTCAGGTTTAAAGAATTTTGTCTGTTTATATGGCACAAGAAGGCTGGGTGGAAATGGCATTATGGTGCTTGGTATTTCCTAGCTCTGTGCAAGTATCAGAAAAAGTGGAGTGGCTTAAAGGATAACTAACAGATTTTGCTGCACTCAACAATGCCTACATCTTTCAGACAACCAGCTAATGAATTAATAAATATGCAATATGCTAGATAGACTGAAGAAAAATTGACACTGAATAGTTTCTTAGACACTGAACCAAGTTATGTGTGGCTATATCCAAGGATAAGGTCACTCTTAGACTATTCAGTCTAATTTTGTAAGAGACAAACAGAAATATAATCTTAGACATTTTTTCAAGTAACACTTTCAAAACTAGTATTAATAAAGGACTTGCATATGTAGTGGCTAAAGAGACTGTAGCAGCCCTCACATATATATCAGCCAACATTCCAAGTCTTTAATAAAAATTCACAGATTTTGCAATAGCATTATGATGGCACCACACCCAGAATTCACAACAGAGCATGGTACTAGAGAATGGCTGATGAACAGGAAAAAGAAATACTGAAGAAGGCAAAGACAACACAAAATGGTGAATGGTAACACTATGTTTATGTATTCCTATGTAGGCTACAGAACGCTTCAATTTAGACCTCCCAAAATCAGATCTAATATTGACCCTAGCTGCTAAATGCAACCCAGCACTTAAGTAATTTTCTCACAGCATACATTACATAAATTAACTCTCTTGATAGAAAGCATACAAGCAGAGAGGGTGATGGTGCTTAAAGCTTTTAGAAGCTCTGTCACTGGTAGTGGACAACCTCTTTGCTTCCTCCAAGCCAAGTCCTAACTCCTAGCATACCTGTGGCACCACATGTAGCCTCGTGACATTTTCCGTAAAGATTCTGCTACAGAAGACAGCAACTAGAACCGCTAGGAAAAGCATCTTCCCCTGGAGGAAGTTTTCCTGGCAAACACAGATTTCCAAGAATGTGCAATTAACAATTTACTCTATTTGGTTCAGTTAACCTTGTCGTAGATCTTTATTTTCAGATATGCATAAAATAATTTAAAAAACGGGTGCAAAAAACCAGGATGAAAATGATAATTTCTTTTCATATATATATATATGTGTGTGTGTGTGTGTGTGTGTGTGTTGCATACCTTGAAGTATTGCCAATCCTTGTATTCATTCTGATTACAGTGTGTAATCATAATTTTGGATCCATCTGGTCCTTTAGTTAAGCACTGATCGTACTGCATGAGTTGATTAGCTTCATTGATTCGGAAAAGCTAAGAGAAAAAAAAAAGCCACCTTTTTAACAGTTGACTCAAAATAATGAGTATTTTAGAAACAGTGAAAATACCAATGAAATTGTATCATTCAAGACATTCTCTGGTGTTATTTCACCTGTATTTCAGGAGGGTTCTTTATTTTACGTGATGTAACACACTTTCACTATCACAACAGTCAATTTCATGGATAACTTTCCTGTATAATTCAGAAGGCTAAGAAACTTACCCAGTAAGACAAAAATGATGGGATTCCCATTTGGGAGACTTCTGAAAGTGTTTGATTAAAAGCCTTTGTATGATTTGATGGCCACACAATCCACTATCTTTCTAAAGGTCTGGTAGCAAGTCCTTGGTCCTGGACAGTCACTTTATGTGAAGACAGTAAAACTTGGGCATTTTATCCACTGAGAAAGTCAAATTAATACAAAGAGATTACCCTAGCCACTACTTATGAAATATTGTTACAGGGGTTTTGGGGGTAAGATATCCAGAAGTAGTAAGGAACTTTTTCATTAAGTATCAAAATAAAAGAGACATTTCCAGGGGCTACTAAGAGCTAACCCAACTATGTTTTTTAAAAGCATCATTCTGCATGTGATTTCAGGACTGATGTGACAAAACTTGCATATTTCAAGTCTGCGTCAGCATAAGTAAGGACTTTAAATTCTGAAAAGTTTTCCAACTGAAAAAGGAGATGTAAATACAGAACAGTGTGTTCATGTGGTAGTGTGGGCAGGTTTGTGACAATACAGGTCAAACATGATAGCAGCTTGGATTGCAACCATCTATTAGTAATTACGTTCTGCCAGTTAATTTGTAAATGAAGTAGAGATAAATTCATATTCAGTTTCTTGTCTCCTGTGGTGGAAGATGAGTTACTCCACAATTGTTTTATACTTTCATTAGAGCAAACCTACTTTGTGACATAATTGAGCCAAAGTAAGTACTGGGTTTGTTTCCTGAAGCATTAATTATTAAATGAAGATAAATGATCAATCAGCAGCAATGCTAAGAGCTGCAGCTATTCTAATGCAGTGATATAGTTGCTTCAAAATGCAGTTCTTGCTTCCTGCTTCACTAGAGAAGAGATTACAAGTTTGCCTTCAATTTTGTATCATTTGTAATATTTTCAGATTTCCCTATTTTAGCAATGTCAGTATGCATATGAAAAACTCCCATCTTTGTAGCTGGCACCTAAGTGGCTTTATGTACAGGCTTAACAGAAAACTGGCCCGTTATCATCCACAAGTGATTCTCTTTCAGACTTGCCTCCAAGCTTCTTACCTGATTTCCTCCCATTCGGTGGCACGGCCCAAGCTCAACGAAGCCACCATTGGTGTGCCCCATACTATCAATGCAGTAAGCAGTTTCAAAGCCTCTAATCTGGAAAAGAGGTTTTGTACTCTAAATTATTCTCAAAGTAAAAATGAGCATGAAGGAGAAATACCCACTTATCTTTCAAACCAGAAACAGATATCTGACAGAGAGATAGGAGACAAACGTGTATATGAAACTTAAATACTGATGTTAACTTTTCTGGGAGATGGGAGTTTCAAGCTGCCCATGCTAACTTGTAGGCTCTTATGTGAGTTAAGAGTACAGTGATAAAGCTGGAGTTGCAAAGCTAAGTTCCAAATTAGTGACTCCGAAATGTAGAACTTCCTAGTATTTTAACTTATTCAACCTCCTATCCAAGTATGTTCCGTCTCTCAGGTCTTCATAAATAAAGCAGGAGCTCAGCTAAGCTGCTTTCATCTTGTGGATGAGAGAAATGGGAATCAGAGAAGTAATGCACGGCAGTTATTAACTGCAGCCAGGCACAGCCCACTGACCTAGCTGCTCAGATCTACCTTCTACAGCAGCAATTACACAGACAAAATGAGATAAAATTGATAAGGGGCAGGCACAAGCATAAGGATAAAGAAGAAAAGTCCTGTTGGAAAGCATGCCTCAACTGCAGGTTATCCCATTCCCTTCTCAAGAAGGGCCAACAGCTTCACAAAGCCCTTATGACACAAATAACATTCTTTCCAGACCTATTTTCTTTGCCAAAGCCTCTTTCTTCTTCGTGATAGTAGAAAGTCTGAAGGACTAAGCTTAGACCTGACTTTCAGAGAGAGTATTAGGGAAGATGAACCCCACACTTTCATTCTTGACAGTTTGAAAATGCAATTAGTGTGGTGTTACAAATGGGGGGGGGGGGCAGAAATTTCTCAGATGTGGGATAACTAGCAGCCAGTGAAGAAGTGTCGAAGAAAACTTCAGAGAAGTCTCTGAACTGCCAACTTGCCTGTTGCTTCACTAGAGCTGCTTGCTTTTATCAGGGATGATTTCCCACAAGGTGGACATTATTGTTTTATTCTCTTCAGATACTTTCACCTCAGTGAACAGTAATATATAACATGCCTTCATAACCCTTTACATGGATTCAAAGGAGGTCTAACACTACTGTAGTAACTGATACTTTGTGCTAACCTTCAGGTAAGAAGGTGGCATTGTCCACCTGATTCCTCAGATATACAATTATTTGTACCCCTTACACTGTGCACATGCTCTATATCACTAATTCCTCAGAGAAACTACAGATGACACTTTCTTGGCCACAGGAAACAGTACAGATCTGTACTTCCTAATGCTCTTTTGAAGCTACAAAACCAGGTCCATTATATGTTGGAAAAGAAGGTTGTTAAGTTTGCTGGGACACAAGAGTCCTCTGCTAGGAAGATGATCTTCCGATTTTGCCTCCACAATCTGCAGAAGTAAAATTAACTGGAGAGACAGGGCAAGGCTGGAATGAACTGAAAAGGGCAGAAAACCCCCAAACCCATGAAAGCAGGGAAGAGACTTGCAGTAAGAGCTCCTCAAGGTGTGGGCTAAATGCCAGAACAAAACAGGCAGGGTTCAGTGAGGTGTCCTGCACTCACCCGGCAACATGCTGTCTCCCTCTGTCAACCATGTGAAAATGCCAAATTTGTAACCACATTCTTAATTTAGCAAAGTCATACTCATATATGCTAATGCTGGAAATGACTGTTAAGGAATCATAGCAAATTATTACATGCATATGAGGTATTTGCTGAGGCTATAAGTGTATGAATACATCCCAGGCTAGTAAATGGAGGCAGAATGTACTCCACCTGGATTTGATCTGTTTGATCTAACATGATCTAGGCCTTCACAGAAAAAGATTTTCACCTATTAATCTTTGCCAACACTCCTACACAGGCAGATTCGCAATTTTTCTTTTAAAAAACCTTTAATTTCCAATTATGGAAAAAAGAGCTTTAGACATAACTGAAGACAGGGCTAAAGATAAAATCATCCTTCAAGGACCTATGGAGCTAATTAAAAAAAATTGCACCTCTCACAATATATACTTTTTTTTTTCCCCCCTAGGGTTATATGTCCGTATCTGTCTGGTTAGTATTACATACTTCCCTGTAGCAGTAACCAAAGAGCCTGCTCTTAGACTTACGTCAAGTAACAACTGCTTCCTTTTGAATTCCCAATTGGAAAAAAAGCTCCTAAAATAAACACAGGTTATGTGCTGTACTTACCTCTCCCCAGTCCACATTTTTAGGTGGTAAGGGATAATAGGAAGTTATATCATATGCTATTTCTTCCATAAACCATTTAAAACTTTTGCAGTTGTGATCTTCACGGAATTTTTTCAGCTCAGATATATCTCCATAGGGTAGTGCTTTTGTCTCTGGCCGACTGGCATAAAAGTAATCTTTGTATTCATCCCACCACACTTCTACAACTCTGACATAGTTCTGTGAACAACAACAACATTGCTGTGACCTCAAACCACACACAACAGGTCAGATGCAACTGCATGTTAATTCCAGAAATTTAAGGATTTCTCCTCTTCAAAAGTGACAGCATGAAATTATTATATATTATAAACTAATAGTTTGTCACCTTCAGCATTTGTATAATCTGCTGTGTTTTGTATAATCACACATGCATATTATTTTCAAATGACAGTTCAGGACTGAAGCCAGCAAAATAACATGGATTGCTTAATGAGAGCACAAACTCTTTTTCTGTTTAAAGAATGTTTATTTGAAAACAAAGACTCTTCAGTTATGGGCGCAATAAAATGTTGCAATTTCTTGCTGTGTATCGGAACTGCAATTTAGAGTTTCTATTCACCTTCTACAGTTTTAATACAGAGAATGATAGGCGTTAGTCCACTAAGGGTGAAAAATTAAGTCTCAAACAGGTCAGTTATGACACACCGAGGGGATTTTATCTTCTTAAGTAAAGCAGTTTATTGCTGATTGGAGAAAGGGAAAAAATTAATAGCTTGCCTGGTGAACAAGCCTCTCCCTCACACCTTCTCTGTCTATTTGATGGCTCTTATGTCTGTATTACCTGTACATGTTCTAGAGATGCACACCTCGCTTTGAACAATTCTTCTAGCAGTAATGACCTGGTGTTAAAACAGTCTTAATAGATCTGACTAAAGGCACAAATTGTTGTGAGTTTTACTTTAATCCACATCCAACATAAATTGAACAAAGCTGTAAAAAAATCACATTTACTATGGGGATAAGGGGATGCCTGAAGAAGGAGAAAGCTATTCCTGCATCCTGCCTTGTACAGAGAAGCAACTTAGTATTTAAGAACACTCAGCTGTGTTTTTTTCTATTCAGTAAGCAGACAAGCAGACTCAGGTAAGGTGTTTAGATATATAGTAAATATATTTTTAATCAGCTTTTCAGAAGAGTGAAATGTTTTTTATAATTTCAGACAAGGCAAACAAACATCTTGCCTGCACTGAGCAATGGAGCTATCATTTGCTATCCTGTCTCCCATTGCTCTGTCTCTACTCCCAGGTATGTCCATCTCCCCCTACTCTCCCTTGTACCTAGTGCTTGTTTGATCAAAATGTTAATCAACTCACATTACTAATAGAGGTTTCTTAGTTTTCTACTATTAAGCTAGGCTGGGACATCCCCTTTTCAACAGAACCAACTGCTAGCTTGGCTCAAGCCATACTCTAAATCTACCAATCGGCACTGTCAAAGGTAACATCTAAGAAGATGGTTCTGGGATTGGACATTAAAAAGAACTGGGTCTTTGGGAATGCAATCTACCCTGCACAAGAGAAAGCTTAAACTAAGCAACAGGAAACCTTAACAGGAGGGTTCTCTCTTCTGGTAGATGCAAACTTATATGAAACCACTTTTCTTGAATCAAATTCTCTCTTCAGATACAGACAGCCAGATCGCTCTTTTCTTGAGGTGATGTCTACTTCTAATACTATGGCTTGAGCAACACTTCTGAACCTGCAAGGTGCTTGAGGAGTTAGCAACCTTTACAATGAAGTGCAGAATACACCATTCTCCCAGGTGTCATTCACTGCTTCTTAATTAACAAATGCAGCCACAAAGGTCTGAGAGATGCTAGATTACAGCATTCGCTAACTCAGCCTAGGATCACACCCTATCAAGCCAAAGAGTGAATGACCATCATCCTCCAGGAGTGTCCTGTAGTTACTAGAGTTGTTTGTAGTTCAGCTCGGCACAGTGCAGCAAAGGCTTGGGGTGCTGAGAGTAAGCAATAGAAAATGTGATTTGTACCTCAAAGATAGGGAGGGGTGGAGCAAGAAGATGGGTTCTAGGAATCTCTACTCTTAATAACAGTGGCACTGGCACAAAGATTTCCCTCCTGTGGGGATGACCATCTTAGCTTTAGACACTAAATAACTTCCGATGAAGTGCTCTCTAAATTGCTACTGATAATTTAAATACATTTATCTTAAACTGTTGTTACCTAGAATCAAAAAATACCTTCAAGGTTGCAGCACAACAGTACCTTTAATGTGGGAGAAGACCCAACATACACAGGGGGTGGATTTCCTTGCCAACCCTGCAGACGATAGATGTGTCCAACACGAGAACAGGGAACAAACAACAGTTTTCCCCCACACTGCCAGATCTACAAGTTAAAACAAAGTTATTATTAATATATATGCACAGAAATTTAAGACAGACAGATAATAAATTATGGAAGAAGTGCCAACTACTTTTCTTACTATATCAACTGTGTGATATAATTAAATATTTTCACTTCAGATGTAAGCATGAACATAACAGGTCTCTGAAATGATAGGCCGTATTTAGTACATCTTCAACTCAGCCATGAAATTACTCAACTAAATTACTTTTTAGAAAAGCTTTTAAAAAAGTTTGCCATCTATTTCATTTCTATTTTAAAACAACAGTCATGAATGAGTGCACAAAATGGGGAACTGTGAAATTTTTATTATGACAGAATTAATAGTATTTTGATTTTATTAAAGCAATGCACATACCATTGCTAAGATGGGTTTTGGTTAGACACCCATCACATTTATTTTTTTCTTAATAAAGTCTAGTAGGAGATAAGGATGTCTTTGGTAACCCATTGTTCCAAGTACACACAGATTTTTCTTTAATTATAGTAGCTGGAAACAAAAAATGGGGGAAAAAAATATTAGCATTCTGAAATTCCCTCCCTCCCACACATTTATGAGGAAAAAACCCCCATACCTAAATCTGAATTTAGTTGCTCATAGCTTTGACAAGTTTGAAATGCAGCATCAAATCCAAAATCCAGCTAACTTTGGGGATGTTCCAAATCAGTCCAAATTCCAGATTATGAGTTCACAGTATTAGGAAAGATGGGCAGAACAGTTTACTTTCTTCGTTGCATTATACTGATTTTCTTAAGTTTCATCAAAAATCCCTCAGATACGCAAGGCCATTATATTTGCTATCTAGGAGTCAGCATGCAAGACTGAAAATTGTTATTTAGTTCTTCTGAAGATTGGTTGTGATCTACATGAAGCCAATTTGGAGGTCTCAACATAATCAGCACTTCAATTACAAAACTACCGTATGTAATTTCAATCATGATTTAGCTCTAAGCAAGATGGAGAATTAGAAAGATAAAGACCCGGTACATGTAACACCCTCAGTAACTACCTTTTGCATATGGATTTACAGCTGAGCAAGTGCACTCAGAGCTTTCCTCAAAATCACGAAGAACAAGAGTAGCTACAGGAGTAAAATTCAGCTACGATTTTGCAGATCACTGCTGAGGATATTAGATGCCTCCACTTTTGTTTGTTAATTGGGACAGATTCCCGCTGTCTGCCACTTCTGTCATTATGAATACTGAAGTTACAAGAAGCTAATGATTATCATCTTACGTTTCCTGCTAACTGAAGAGCATGCATATGCCTAAGAGTGAAAATAAAATCTTCTGCAGTGATTATGAATTATGCAGTTAGCTTTTCAATTATGAAGACTTCTCTTGTAAAGAAGTTCTTGAAATTTTGAAAAGTATATTGAGAACATTTTTCACCCATAAAAATAGTAGGAGGAAGGAAACCAGGGCAGATTACTTTTTGTTGCATCGTTATATACTTTACAGACATCTATGCATGAACTGAGTGCTACTTATTCTCCATAATCACTTCCATTAGAAACAACACTTTTTCATACTCACCAGGACAAATCTGCTACTCTAGTTTCAGGTTAGGTATTTAGGGGAGGGTGGAATTCCAAACCATTAACAAAATCTAGATTACTCAGCATTTGGGTCTCAGCACTAGGCCACCACTCTCAACACTTCTGCCCCAAAGCCCACACGGAAACACTGAGGACACGCATCTCTGCCACATCTCCTCACAACAAAACCTTCTGGGCTTCATGAGGCAGAGGTGGTGCAAATTGGAGACAGATCTGTCTGAACTCCAAACGGAAGTATTTACAGAAAAAAAAAGATCTACTAAACTGAGTTATTCAATTTTTGGTGTTACCTTGTAAGAAATTTCAAAATTTTCACCACCCCAGATCTGAAGGCCTGGATCATAGAGACCAAGTTCAAAGAAGAAATCACGTTCAATGGCAAACAACCCACCAGCCATTGCAGGGGACCTGAAAAAGGAAGACAGTGTAACTCCTTCTGCCTAAAGGATATGATAACACTTGGAAGAAGCATTAATTAAGGAAGCAAATCACTGTTAACATATAATAAAGATTAGATAAATGGCAATACACTGAAAAATCATGAAGCTTTGTCATCCTCTTCCAGCAGTTTTCTGAAGTGACATCTGTATAATTTCTAGTGAAGCCACAGTTTCTATTATGTTGGGTTTGGGTTTTTTTGTTTGTTTTGGTTTTGAATTTAATTATACAAAATTTTGTACATGATTATCTGTTCAGCCAGTAAGAATTAGGTTTTGAGATAACAGATGAGACTGCATAGCAGACTTGTTTACATTCTGAGGAGCTGTCACATTGAAACTTGTTGTCTATTAAGAAACAGGTTTTCCAGCTAAATGACACCTTTCAATCATCTCCCTCTGGCTCATTTTCTACCACTGCCATATGAGTCACTTTTCATTGTACTCAGTGAAATTTTTAAGAGGGCCTTGATCAAGTTGTATAAGGTTTCCATTTTGTGTGTTGTTGTGTTTGTTTTTTTTTTTTTTTAATGGCTTTGTAAATCCCTCCATGTACGCCAAAGTTCAATTAGCAAGTTTTAATGTGTCAAAAAGACATTGTGGTTTGGATCAGAGCATTTTTGCAGAATGGTTCTAACCAAAATTGTATTTGGTAGCTTGCTCACACTTAAATAGAAATTAAGAAATGTTAAGCCATTTCCAGGGCACATACCAAGCATTTTTCACCTGCAGATCAATAAATATATAAAAACCCTAATGGATACAAGCTGAAGTCCCTACAAGCTGAAGTTGGCAGTTTAAAAACAAAATCAAACTGGTAAGGAAAAAGTGAATTCTTTCTGACTTTGATGATCTGTAGCACTGAAAGGAAGAGGATCCAAGAGTCCAGGTAACTCTGGTGAGCCAAGTAAAACACAAGTGAAATATTCCTTCGTGACCAAATTATTGATTAGTCATTTCTAACACTATTGTCTCTTCATTCCATTAGATTTTTAACTTAGTGGTGCTCCTTTCAACAGCAATGATTACGTATTTCCCTTCTTTACATAAATGTCTGGAATAAAACTGCTTAAGAAAAAGTATCCTGTAGGGTAACATGCCCCCTCTGCATAGCAGGGGCAGGGGAACAACAAGAACAGAGCTGCTGGGTCTATCAGCTGAGTTAAGTATAATGGTTATCAGTTTAGTTGTTCTCCAAATTACATGCTCGGTGCTTAGTTACTCCTAAACATCCCCTTCTACTTGTCTGACTACTGTATTTCCTCCAACACTGATTTTGCAACACCAAGGTTCAAAGGGTGGGAAGCCAGCGAGCACAGAAGGGAGAAGCACATTGCATAGCACAGCCCCATGGCTTTTCTGCATTTTTGGTCTTCCTCAGCACCATGAAGACTTGACAAGTGTAGAGGCCTCAGATGCTGAAGTTTCAGTCTTGGCCTCCAACATGCTGTCAAGTGTGTTAAAGAACACAGCAAAATCTGTATAAGCTCAGTAGTTTATTTTATAGGATATGAAGAGGTAAGCATAATATTACTGAAAGAAGGATTCAGTCCTAGGGCAATTCTCACATTACAAAAAGTTTCTTTCTGTGCTTTAAGTTGTTAAGGGGTTTGTTTGTTTGTTTGTCTTCTTTTTAAACTAAGCAATCCTGACTGATTTCAGCAAGACTTTTACTTGGTCTTACTTGCCTCAGTATTGCTGCAACAAAATGCATACAGCCTGGACAAAAACAGATGCAGGGAATGTCTCTCTTTAAAAGAAGCATTGTAACTCTGAAGGTATTATTAAAAATAAAGTAATCTTTAAAACCATTCTGAGAACATGTGTTCCGTGTTTCTGGTAACAGTTTAAAGATCTGTTTGGATGGTAAACGTAGAACACAACAGTGATGTTTGAAACAGTTTATCCCCCTAAGCGAATATTAAAGTTCCAATGTGGACAGCCTTGTCAGAAAATGGTATTATTTATACTATATACAAAACAGATCAAAGCTTTAAAACCTTGCATGTGTTGCCATTTTAGTAGAGAACAATCATGGGTGAAGATAGGGAATTACCAACATCAGTTCTTACAATGTTTAAATCATACAAGCAATAGAACATTAAATTCTGAAGATGTGAGGACTGCTTTCAAATGCAGTAACACGGTTAGTTAAGTGTGAAGGGGAAAGTAATAACAACAGAACCACAGTCTCCCAGTTTTGAAAATCCATCCAGAAATCCTAGTTTCTAAGCTAGGGTTTCTAGCCAGTTTCTGTCTACTGGGAAGAAAACATACCCCCTTACAAAGCACAAGAAAAAGGTGGGACTTCTGTGAAAGCTATTGGGAGCTTTCCCAGAAAATAAGGTGGCGTTTTTTTAATGTTATATGCATATTAAATGAAAATCCCCAAACATACTAAGACATTAGAAAATATCTAGCCAAGGATTCTTAAACACTATGCTTCTTGGTCAGATGTGATCTGTTACGAAGCAAGTGGGAGAAACATGGCAAAAGGGATTTTTCTTGATGCACATGCATAATACACAAGCTGTATGCATGCATCAAACTATGACAGCAGGCTACAGATTTTATGCATTACTGGCTACTATAAATACAGCATGCTTGTTATTTCAAATCAATTGGTTAAATAAGCACTGTGGTTTCCAACACTACTTTTAAAAACTATCATAGCTAAATAAAGTTTCCCCTGGAAACAAAATCATACAGTATTTTATTTTGCCAAACAAAACCCCATCATTCTAATATGCAACCTATTAACCACAGAAGAGCAGGAATGGAGTGGCAAGACAAGGTAGCAAAGGTATTTTGAACAAACAGTCAGTTGTAGCAAACAGGTCTGATTAAACAAAGCAGCTGGTGTGGTTAGAAATATGAAGATTTTCAGGCTAGAGGTACATGCAAGTTTTAGTGGATCAATACTGACTTCAGAAAAAAAAAGAAACGGGTAAGTGATTTAGTGATTACCGATACGGTTCAGTTTTTGTCTTTCTGCTTTCCTTCTCTCGCTTGGTCAAGGGAACCCTCTTCCATAGCATACTCCAATCCCACGCTCCTCTAGCAAACCCATCTTCGTCACCACCCCCTTGCGGCACAATCTTATAAGTGTTGCCATCTATGACATCTATAAGCGGCACAGTGCATGTGGTTCTGCAGGGTGGCGGATGGTGGCAGGGAAGATGCAGTTATGTGCAAGGACCCGCATGGCACACGTGCACCAACCGTAGGTCATGGGAAAAGAGGGGGGGGAGGGAAAAACGAAAGGGTTTAGACAATTATTCATTATGATTCACAGTAAACAGCTCTCTTTACCGATAAGGCTCAGTTTTATGTTTTCGTTTGGACTTTTCCTTGTGGCTTAACGGAATTCGTTTCCATAGCAAACTCCAGTCCCAGGCCCCTCTGGCAAAACCATCTTCATCCCCACCTTGTTGTGGCTCAATGGAATAATCATTCCCATCTATGTAATCTATTAGAGGTACAGTACATGTAGTTCTGAAACATTTATAGAAGGGAAAGAAAGAGCAAAATACAATTTCAGAAGAGTAATCTGTCTAATCTGAAATTTACACCGTTAATTACTAAGCTTATAGAACACTTTATATGAAAAGTCACTTGTCAACATGTCATTAAAAAATGAAGCCTCATTAGAAGAAGAAAGAGAGTCCTTTATGTTTTAAGACGTTCTGAAAGCAGAAAAGTTAGGTCTGAAATGCTAATATATCAACTTGTTTATTGGTACTCTTTTCTTTATGTGTACTTTTTGACAATGGTCTTCTAATAAAGCACTGCTGGAGGCAACAGAAGAGACTTTAGAGGGCAAGAGTTCTCACAGTATTATTTCCCATGTTTTCTATTCATATCAGATCTTAGCTGTCAGCAAGTACGATAAGCTCTTAGCTTTTTCTAGTGTAAACATGGATTTTCACTATTCTGTCCTATTAAACTGCTCTGCAAATCCAACCTCTTAGGATAAAAAAAATGTTACTGGCACTCTTCTACAGGCAGTCTCCAACAGAATTTTTCCTGCTTGATTTGCAATATGCTCTCCACTGTGCTCTATCACATACAATGTTCACCAGGGAAAAGACATTACGTTGTTATTCTCCCCAAATTTTCCAAATGAGTTTCCTGGTGACCAAACTTGGAGCATTTCCATCTTTTAAAGTCAAATCCTATAAGACAGAAAAATAAGGCCGGGGGGGCTGGGGTGGGGTGAGAAACACTAACACTGTGCTCTTCTTTGAGGCAGAAGTGGCAGCATGCTGCACCCAGGGGACCAGGGCTTGGAAGGAGGCAGCTGAGCACTGCCCCTCTGGAACCATGCACCTTGGCATCGCTGGTCCTCCTGCTTCTGCAAGCCATTCTGGAGGATGCCTTTAAAGCTGCCTGTTCTCACCAGCCTTTCTTGTGTAAAAGAGTAACACACACTCGATGGAAGCACACAAGTGTTTCCTTCCATCTTCTCTTTAGTATCTTGGCCCAAATATAGTCTTGAAGCTGAGTTACAGCCTTTAAAATACACAACATCCACCTCTTCAAGGAAGTTCTGATAGTATGACAGGTTAACAAATACTTTTTAGGATTAAGCAGTCATTTTATGGGATTAAAGAGTTTAAACAAGCACATGGTTTTCTAAACATACATACCCCTGACCACACAAGCTAAGAGCATGGTAGCACACAGCAACAACATTTCAGCAGCTAGAAGAAATGAAGCCACTGGGGATCTCCCTCCTCTGTCACCTCTTGCAGATCCCCCCCACACAGGAGAGGCATTTCCACCACCAATTCCTGTCAAGCGCCTGGGCTTGCGGCAGAGACAGGCTCAAGCCCTGCCTCGGTTCGCTAGAGACAACACTCCAAGGTGCTTCAGAGGAAACAAGTAGGACCATATTGCAAGACCAAAGATGAGAAAGTTATAAACCTCTTCAGATCACAGGGGCTTTAAGTCCCTGTTAAATCAAAGCATTTACTGATACTTTTCCTTTACCAAAAAATCAGGTTTTTGTTTATTTATTTTGTTTAATCAGGCTCCTTATTCAGCCTGAACACAACATTTTTGTAACAGTCCCTGAGTTGTAACAGTTGTTGCAGAAGACAAGAGTTGTCATATACTTAATCTATACTAAGCAAAATATTCAGTATGCCTATTAAAATAAACTATCTGGAGATTTATTTGTCTGACTATTTTCCTTCTTCCTTACATAGCTTTTATGCTGGGAGATAATAAAGTCATCATACAGCAAATATTTACATAGTTTGACATATACTGATATAAATAGAAAACATTGACTATAGTTTGAAAAGTGAAGATTGTTACTGTGACTTTTCTTCTTAAGAGGCCAGACACTGGAAATAAGGGGAGAACATTACCTGTCCTTAGATATAGGAGCTATAAGTGGTGCATACCAATTAATTCCCACCTCACAATGGGCATCAAGGTAAACCAAAACCTTAAAAAAAAAAAAATAATCATTTATATTTCTGCATATGAGATCATGAAGATTTAATTAAGCTTATTTACACTGAAATACTTTCATATTATAAACAAAAAATTGAAGCTTAAATGAGTGAAGTTAATATCTTAAAAACAGTATCAGTAATACTGATTTACAGTAGTACTACTTTTCTATACATTTATTTAAATATAGAATCACCACCACCTCTGATCCCAAAATAGAAAGACCTGTGTGTGAACTGGCTCTTACCTGTCCAAGTTTAGCCTTCTGGGCACCAATGCTCCTAGCTTGGATTAAACCTTCTCTCCGCTCATTTCGGAATACCTTCACAAGGCCGTTCCACTGCTTAATATACTCATCCAGCCTCTCTTTTAAGTGTGCTATCAAATAACAAAGAAAAAAATTATTTTGGTGAAGTATAACAATAAAAAATTTTATGCTCTTATTAATACGACCTAAATCCAACTCTTCTTAAAAATATCTAGAAACATTTAAGAGAATCTTAAATTCAACTGCTTGTACTACCACTCACAAACACTAAACCTGAAGAGATCAAGACTTGCAGCTCTCTGGATTCATAGCAAAGGTCTGTCTCTGGCACACCTGAAGAAAAAGCAGCTGAAGTGGTTGGCCACACCATAAGGCTGGACAATTCCCAGTCACTTCAATGTATCACTTAGTGGCTTTCAGGTCTTTGCCTGTATTTCAACCAGGCAGAGGAGCTTCTACACTTCATGGTTCTTTCCTCATCAGATAATGTCACGTGTATAGTTGAAAGTACCACTTTTCAGTTAAACATTTCTCTTCACTCACTTTCTGCCTCACAAGATTTTCTGTCAGTCTATTAAATCTGGAAATGTGAAAGAGAAACTCACCATACTCAAAATTATTGCCCTCCCTCATCTAGACCTGTTCCCTCCTGGGGTTGGGATGGTCTTATGCTAATCTTCTAATGAAATTAATAATATTGTGAGGGCCAGAATTGCAGCAAATAAGCAGTGGTTCATACTGATGAGGCAGTAAAACTTTAGCCAAAGGGACTTCATCAGTAAAGGGATGAGTAACCACATAAGAAGCATGATGGGCTACGCTTAAATGGTTACAGATTTGTATTTGCACATAGGTCTTTGCCAAACTAATCTGGAAACCACGTTCCTACCACACAATTTGAGAAAAGGATCCTAGTGTTGCATAATACTTTTACACAGATGATTCTGTCGAGTAAACTCACAAAAGCAGAAGGAAGGGCTGGCAGTCAGGCATTTGCACTTTGAGGCTATGCAGATTTAACTACTGGTGTTCATTTAAAATCTATTTTAGTACTGAAAAGCTCAAAAGAATTGCCCACATCTTCAGTTTCTCTCAGTTGGGAACCAAAATAAGCCACTTAAGCTATAGCCAAGGCATCCATGCACTGGTTTGCACCAGCTCCGAAAGGCTGCTAGATGCTATGCCTGTGCTGATCTAACAGGAGAGGGGACATGCAGGACATCCCTTCCGGCAGCAACAAGCCATCAGGTTGCTTCAGCAGGAAATTTTCTGCACCCTGAATGAAAAGGATTGAAGTTGGAGCTTGCTGCAACTTATGTTTCAGTATGTTCTATATTCTTGCCACCAGTATTAAAACCACTCTAGTTTAAACAAAAGCTACATATTAATAATTGAAATGGAAATGGTGGGTTTTGGAAGTGAAGTTTCCAAAACTTGAAATTCATCAATTTTACCAAAGAAAACCTTCTGAAACTACTATATTTTAATACTCTTATAATTCATCCTCTTCACCTTAATAAAGGAGTAAGTATTCTCCACTAAAAGTTTTACGTATCCTCTTCTCCTTTCCCATACAAATTTACAACTTCTTTTGTAAATCCTTGGGTTTTAGGAAAACTTCAAGGATACATAAATATCAAACTAGAGAAAGAACAATTTTAGCACATATGCTGTACAGAATAACATGCCATGTAATCTATACAGAATATATGATATGATAACTGTGATATACATTTTTATAGGATAAAATCAACAGAGTTATGAGGTCATACTGAAGTGGTACTAAGAAAATCTTTATACCACATCATTATTTATTCTGCAAATTCCAAGTACATGTTACAGAAGGACTGTCAGGAACGTTTTAAAGATTTAAAACCTGAAGTTATTTCCAGCTCTCCTGCCTATTAAGCCAAATGTTTTAGTTATCAAATGTTCAACTATATAAGGCTCACAGGGAGCTGTAAAAACCTGTCATATTGATTGTGTAAAGCTTTTCTACAGTACAAGTCTCAGGACTTTGCAGTCCATTATCTGAAACCATGCCAGGGTTAGCAGCAAGTGCTATTTCCCACAGGAAAACTGAATTTTCCCTCCTTCCCAAACTACAAAGCCTGCATGACAGTAGTGAATAAAATCCTGATACTTTTACAGTTAGAAATACTGTCTGACCAGTGTTAAATTTTGTTCACCTAGAATGTGTATTTATGATAACAGCCTTACAGCATTCTGATTTTGTTTAAAATTGTTTATTTTACTTTTCAAAATATTACAACCACCAATCTGGTCTCCCCTTGTTTGGGTTCTTCTCTCATGTCTCAGTGCATGATTAAAGTGTGAATCAATGCTTTTTAAAAACATGTTCTTTCTCCAAACCATCTTGGGCATTTCAGATTACAAGGGGGGGAAAAGGAGAACAGGTTTTTTTTCCGCTCAACTCATGAATGTCAGTTTGAGAACTAGGAAACTGGCACCAGAAGTCCTTCCTAAAGAACTGTAATCCTACTAAGGTGGAGCTCTCAGCTCTAACACAAGCACTGATTCATGTTTCGGTGTCCCCACTGCAAGCAACGTTAAACAAGTTAATAAAAATGCTGCATCAGTGGGAAATATAGATAACAATAAAGAAAAAATAAGTAAATGGAAAAGGTAGACAAATCCTTTAAACACCATTAGGAACACTGGTATTTACTTCACAATCACTCTTTACAAGTGTATGGCTACATAAGCAAGCTGCACCAGCTGAGATATTGACCTCTATGCTTCAGAAAAAAATAAAGCTGATACCTAAATACATAACAAGTAGTGTTGAAGACCTATGTACACAACTGCACTTGTAGGAAGCTTCAGAAAAATCTGGTGTTATTCTCATTGCCTTTCCAGAACAGCTGTATATTCCACACAGCTAGCACTCATGGCAAAATAAACTTCTATCAAAAAACTGGGGGAAAAAGCCCCACATAGAGCATCGTGGCCTCACTGTGGTAGAAGCTGCTGCAACACTTCTTGGACTCCAACATGCACTAATACAGAGGTCTCAATTGAAAATATGAGAACTACTACCATTCAATTAGCTTGGTGTCATCTTCTTGTTACGGTTCCCTTTGTGCTTTGACAAAGGAAAAAATGCCTGATCAGAATTTAGCACATCTCTCTGCATAGTTCTCCACAGTCAAACCCCGCTGTTTGCAGAGAGATTAAGGAAGGAAGGGAGAGTGTCATTCAGCAGAAAGACTGTTCCCAACTGACTTTATACAAAGAATTAGAATGAAAAGAACATTTTCCAAGCATTGCAACTGTTCTTCCCTGTAAGGCACAACATATATAATCTTCTATGCAGCTGTAACTCCCTCCTGATCAAAGAGGATTTCTCATAAAGAAGGACAGGCAGGGCTCTTTACGAGCCAGCCTTTAGAAGTGTTTGTAACTGCTATGCTCCATTTTAATTTTGTACCGCTGGAGAAGGCAGCAGCTAAGAAATAAGGACAGCCATACTGAGTGTAAGCAAACATCTACTCAGTGCTGCATCTGTGTCCCTCAACACTAGTCTAATTGGTGGAAATTCAGATGTGAAGTGTGCAGTCTGAAAGCAGGTGGAGAAGGAGAAAATCCTGTATCTGTGCTGTCAGCACACTTTTCTTGTGGCTGAAAAAGCAAAAAGCCATCAAACAGCTCTGCTGCGATTAAGATTGTGTTTTGCAGCTCTTCTAACAACTGGAGATCTCTTCAGGCAGCTTGGCATGCTTTGCAGCCCGTACTAGTTCATGCTTCTCTCTGGGAAGAAAGAAGCAGAGCATGATCCTACTCTCTTGGCCATTTTTCATCTAGAATGCATTTTGAATTATTGAAATTAAGTTAATTATGTTTACCAAGTGATAGCCTAAAGCAGTTTAAGGAATTATTATAGTGAAACAGTACAGCTGCAGCAAGGTGTTCAGAGCTATTCCAGTCCGTGCTTGTTTTCCAGTTGCTCACACACGAGAAAACTGCATCTTGAGCTACAACTCATCTGAAACCCAAGTACTGAGTCTAATCATTAGTAAAAAATCTGGTAAATTCTTCTAGAGACTATCAGTGTCATAGTTATTTTATACACCTAACTCAGCCCTTGAATAGCTCTGAAGGAAAGCTGTGACCCCAGCTGAAAAGGAAAAAACCAGCACATGTCTGCTGAGTGAATTATTGAAGTTATACGCCTTAGAAGAGAATATATTTTTGGTTTATAGTGTGTGTGTATATCTAAGCCAATTCTCAAAAAATGTAAAAGGATACAGGAGACTACAATGTAGCATTCAGTAACTTTATTACACTAAGCCAGACATAGTCAAGTTTACAATACAGGTACCTTTTCCTCTCCTGTAAAAACAAACAGAAAATGATACCTACCTACTTACAGGTATCATGTAAAAATTAACATACAGTAACTGTTTTTAATAGTGCTTTATACTCAAGAAAGGTATCCCCAACTATGTAATGAATTCAGTTCTAAAATTTATAGTGGGTATACCCACAGAAAACAACTCCTCCTGTGAGGCTGGAAATAGGAGAAGCCCAGATCACCTGATAAACAGGGTGTTTCAGAACAGTCATCTGATTTCCATGCCACTACCCAATTCAGCTAGTATAAAAACAGAGAGGAGGGTAAAGGGAGAATATCCTATGCTGCTGTCCAGTTCAAACTTGCCTGTCCTCCTAAAAACCATCATCATCACTGCCTAGACGAAACTGTCATCCTGCACACTCAAAGTTATGTTTTTATTTATGCCTCTATTCTTTTTTTTCTGTCAACTTCTATTCAAGAACTATGCTGCAATAGAACCTTGCAGAATGTGCAGCTTCGGTGCCTTACTTTGAAATTTGTTTAAAGTTTAAAACCAGACAAATTTCCTCTATATCAATCATCTTCAACCTTAGCATACCACTTTCAGTTCTTCTCTGTATTCAGCCTTGATTTGCATTAACACTGAAAATACTGCCGTTAAAGGACAAAAGTCAGTATATGTTAATAAGTATCATATCTAAGTACATACATCCTGACTAGAATCTACGTTACAAAGGATGAGGAAAAATCTCTGGAGTTCTGAAAATGCTGATATGCAGGACTCAAAGACAGAAACTAAAATACAAAAATTCTTAAAAGCACCTCCCCCCCAATAAGAAACAATAAACACCTTAACGTGATGTTAAAAATGGATGTTAGAAATTAAAAAGATATTGAAAATTAATCAGAATAATTCACTAGCCTTAGATATATTTTTATCACAGTGGGGGAAAAAAAAAGAAAAAAGAAAGGAATCTGGATTCCTATATGCAATAAAAAAGAAATTATTCCTAACAGGCTTAATGCAATCTCCTTCAACACTCTTAAAATGACTTGTTTTCACAAGAGCTAAGAGAGGTACTAGCTATCCCAGCTGTATTTCAAACAGCTGAATACACATAAAGGATTGTCACCTTTATGAAAGCAGTTAATTGGAAAAGAGCTTTCCCTTCACTGAAAACTGAAAGGACTGGTAAAGAAGCAACTTACTTTTTCTTTGCAGAGTTGACTCAGTCCATGGCAGGTAATAAATCAAAAGATGACTATTTAAAGGAAAAAACCAAAGTTTCCTTTTCTACAAGTAGAGTATTAATATTCCAAATATACCTTTGTTGCTAAAATCATCAATCAGCACAATTTCTGCCAAGTATTTCCTTGGTGTTCTCTTAATGACACTGTGGACTGTCCTCATGAGTGTGGACCATCCTTCATTATGGAAGACAATGACAACGCTGGAGGTGAGCAGGTTATCATCATAATGCCAGTATTTGCATCTGTGAAAAGATTTGATTCTATTAATTTTCACATTGTGATTTACTGAACTGCTTAACACCATTTTTGTGCAAATAAAATCTTCAGATTAAATAGAAATGGGATATAAAAGGTAATTAAGTGCATCACAGAGGTACAAGGCCCAAACAGCAGCTTGCTTCCAGCCAGCAAGCCTTTTTTCTTCCTGAAAGAGGTAGGATGCATGTTGGGAATGATGACTCCTGCCTCAACAGCTACATGCTTCCTCCTGCGTAGATGGATGGTACTGCATGGACTGGACTGAGACACATCCCTACCACCACCACCACCACCTTGCTGCTTGTGAGCCCAGCTGCATAACACACTATGAAACAGTGCTGGTTTTTTTCTAAGCTTCATTAAATCAGATTTACCCAGTAGAAGTACTGTCTATAAAATGTTTCCATTGGCTTTATACAGCCCACATGCAGAATCTGTACAATTAGCAAAGTTATACCCATTGTTGTGGCAAAGCAAAGCTCATTAATTTCTGCCCTTTCACAATAACATAAATTTAAACATAGTACGTAAACTTGCTAGAAGTACAGCAGCAGCAGCATATGAAATGCTTATGTCAGCTGCTCTGCATAAAACTATCTCTATTTGCGAAAACTATCAGAAAAGCATAGTTGCTTGTGGGAAAAATGTAATCCCATGGCAGACAAGATGTGACCTTTACTATTTACTATTCATGGTTAAACTTTCAGGTATAAGAAACGTAGCTAAAACAACCCCAACCTTACCAAACCCATCCAGTCCTCCATTCCCCCAGACAAAACGCAGAGTCAAATGCTTCAACAGATATAAGAAGGCAATAGCTTTGCACAAATTTATGCAATTGTACATTTTTTTTTAACAAATAAAAAATTTTTAAAATAGACTGTCAAGGACAAGTTTCAAACCTGCCCTAATTTCAATAGGCTCCTCCCTTGAAAGATAGGAGAAGAGAGGGGAAAAAAGCCGAAACAAAAGAGAGGTGAGAATCCAAACAAAAATAGTGCAGAAAAGTCAAAGGAATAAAGTGAGAAATTGAACACTCAAGGGCTGACAAATTTTAGAAAAAGGCCAAGAATTTACAATCATTTGAAAATGTAATGCCAATACTGACTTTGACAATAAATGCTATCACTGTAATGAAGAACACAAATTTTCATCAAAACGGTTCCTAACTCTACAAATGCATTGAATGCACATTCAAGTAACAGGTTCAATCAAGGATGTATCTGGCTACAATATACATCTTTTCTAGTAGCCAACACAACAGATCACAACTGCATCAACCAAATGTGCAAGGCTAACCAGTGTCAGAAAGAATGACACAGGAAATATAACTATTGCCTATGTTCATTCCCATTGAATTATTCATGCTAAACATCTGTATCAGTGACTTCCAGCTTGGTGTACCATGGAAAGCACTTCTGTATCCATTTAAAACATGTTGCATTTCAATTTCACTGTGGATCTTTTTTCCTGCGGGATTACAGATGATTTAGAAACAAGCAATATGAGAATATGAGTAATTCAGTCCATATTTTCCAATATTTATTAATCACATGTATCAACAATAATTTAATTTGAAATAAAATTATTTCATTTTAGGTTGACATAGCACTTAGGGATATGGTGTAGTTGAGAACAGTCATTGTTAGGCTAACGGTTGGACTAGACGATCTTCAAGGTCTTTTCCAACCTTGATGATTCTGTGAAATTGTAACGTGTATTTCCCCAACTGCATCCCCAAATAACACTGTTCAGTCTCCCTAATTACAACCAGTCCAGGTATTTCCTTACCTGAAAGTTTCCCTACCTGATCTCTAGCCCCTTTTCCAACTATAATAATACAATTCCTATCACCAAATCCAGAGACATAGCACTTTCGATTTCAGTGGGCAAAAGACTTCCTTTCTTCATCTTTTTGCAAGTGAAGTCTCTACTAGAGAGAATCTGAGTTTTCAAAGACAACTATCATGTATTAAGAAATTACTCTTGACAAATAGAAACTTTTAAACTTATGGATGCACAAACTTCCATAGTTATTTTTATATACAACAAAAAGCTTAAATGCACAGAAACATATCTGTGGTTGAAAAGGAATTACCTTTTCATCAGAAATTACCAGAGTTTCTGAAACTAAATTTAACTTCATGTGGAAAGAACTCACATAACAGATCTATAGGTATTTAAAAAGCATTTGTTTGGTGAAGAAGGACATATTTCACTTATTATCAGGGAACAGTATCAATGTATATTTCTCCCCACGAGAACAAAAATAAATTAGTAGAAACATACTATTAATCTTGGTCCTATGAGAAAAGAAAATTACCAAATCAAAACAGTCTATAACTAGGTCTGATCTAATAAGGCATTTATTCTCTTAGTCAGGCATGCAGTGAGCAACCTCTGAAATAGCACGATCTCTCTAAGTGTGGTTTACTGCCTAAAATCCTCCAGCAAAATTGTTTACATGCCTGAAGCAGCCACAGCTAATTATATTTATAAGCTACTAATATACAAGTTCTAGACCGACTTTAAGATAAAAATAGATATGCTACCTAGGTGCATTAAGTCGGCTGTGTAATACAAAGACTTTCCATTGCGTGTTTAGTAACAGATTAATAACAGAACTGTGTTGCTTTACACATATATTCATCACCTGTATTAATTTTGGTGATACAGTTATGTTAAAATGGAGGAAAACAAGGTGTTATACATTGAAAATCAGCATGCCAGTAGTATGCAATTCAAGAACTTGATGTGAAAGATAGCGTAAATTAATAGCACCCTTTGCCTCAAAGGAGAAGGCAGTATCTGACGTGTTGCACTGTTCTGCTGACCTGCACCTTCAGCAGTTTAGCTACAGAACTTTTTTGCTTCCCAATTAAAGACAGCTATGACATTTCAGACTGCCTTCAACAACAGAAACAAAGCAAACTGCAAAAAACCCCAAGCCTTTTGGTTGCTTATTTATCCCACTTCCTGCAGTGTAGGTAAGTCATGTTTAGAACAAAATGAAAATAAGAATGAAAGATAGCAAGTGACTTCACATAATTTTAAAAAGCCAAACCTATTACAAAAACCTGAATTGAACAACACATCAGTGAGCAATTTATAAGCAGTTTTTGACCTGTGCATTTTAATGCATTTTTACAACATAAAACCAGAGGTCTAGACAGGCTTTCTGCTACATATCCAACTTAATCTTCTCCACTCTGTCAGCACATCTTACTTTTAAACTTGAAAAATAACGTGTTGCTAAATGCGACATTTGCAAGTCATAAAAGCACTGTATTTATATCTCTAGTACGATCACACTTTAAGTTTTTTCCAGAGGCTTTATTTCATTTATTGGACAGTCCACTGACTCACTCAAGCTCATAAGCTCCAACAGACTGAAGTAATTCTTACGCACAATCTTGTCTCTCATCTTGCATTGAGAATTAGGGGTTAAACATGGTCGTTGTTTTCAATACGTGTAATTAATATTTTAATCTCTGTGGCAAATTTTCAAGAAATGTGAACGTTGCTCAAGTATTTGAGCAACAAAAATCAGAGCCCTTCCCTCTCATTTCCTTCACATCCACAGGGAAGGAAGTAGGGAAGAGCTTTTCTTCAGTGGAGCAGCACTGACATCCAGTGGTTGGCAAACCAAATACCAAAAAAACCATAAACGTATTTTCCTTGTGTTTGAAGCTGAATTTTACAGTACTAGTTCCCCTGTAAATTTCAGACACCAGAAAAGGAAAGTAAAAAGACTGAATTTCCAGACTCATGCTTCAGTTTTAAAAGATAGGGTCAAATAGATACAGGCATCCAGGCAAAAGCTTCAAGCTATGAAAACTGGCATGGGCAGATTCAAAGTCTGTGACAAAAAGGATTTAAATACATTTCAACCTCTAGCTTCATCCTCTGGATGCTGTCTTGCCCACATATGATAGCACAGTGCTCTTTCAGGTGTAGCCTGCAGGCCAGCTGTGGTGATATGCTGTGAACAAAATTGGTAAAGAAACTCACTTAAAATTTATTTTGAATTCTTATTGATAGAGCTGAGACGATGGCACATTGCAACCGATAGGCAGGAATGAGAACGTAGCATCCTTAAGCTAGTCTTGCCTCTGGACACTTCACATCACTCTTCCTGACCCCTGTAAAGAGCTATTGTATGGGGCAAGAAAGAGCAGGCTTGCACAGATCTGTGATGGGCTGGCAACATCTTCCATGGGCAGTGCTGCACAGAAGAGCAGCTCTGCTTGCTTCATTTCCTCAAGGAACTCATGGGTCAAAGGAAGGAAACTTCAGTTCAGTTCAGTTCAGTCCATGAATAAAAACTTCCCCAAATCAACACTGGTATTGTGGAGCAAAAACATGGACTGACTCATCACTGGAGTGAGAAAAAGCCTTTTGAAAGATACAGTAGTGATCTAATGGAGAAACTGGGTGAGTAACGTTTCTTCTATTAGCCTGCATACTTAAGATGTGAATTATTCCTACTCCCTCCCTGTCCCTGGGAGGGAACAGCACTGTTGGAGACCACACCACAAAAATGTCCCTATCCCCTGATCACAAAGTTGTGCACCAGCCACAGCAGGAGAGGAGCCCTTTTACAGGGGACCCCCTCTACAAGAAGCTGGACACCTGGGTGGATGCTCCTTGGTTTGAGGAAATTTCTGCTTTTGCAGCTTTGTACTATATTCATCGGCTTGCTCTTACTGGTGTCCCCTGGCCCCACAAATATGATCATGTGTACACGCTCCAAAGACTGGATGTCCCTATAGCCTCCCTGTTAGCAACCACCTTAATTGCGGATGTAGGCTCAAATTTCCTCAAGCTAAAAAAAGCCCAGGCTAGAGGCTGCTTCTCCTGGAACAGTAATCCAGTCATCAAGCAAAAATGCAAGAACTGAACAAGGAGAGCACCTCAACAGCAACTTAAGGGTGAGCTCCAATCAGATAGATACTCAGGGTGCAATTTGAGATCTTGAGTTGACAGAAGTGCTCCTGCCATCCCGAGTTCCTAACTTCCTAGCACACCAGCACCTAAACTCGAGAGAGAAGAAAGAGATATCATGGCTGATAGCTATTCTCCATGCTGATACTATCTTCCTCAGGTCAACTATTTAACTAGCACCTGAACTTACCAAAGGCATATCAGTCCTCTATCTTGATTTTAAAGCTGTACTTGTGTGCTCAGACCAAAATGCGGCAGCACAGATTTCTCTTACATAGCAAGCAGCTGCCATCACATTCCTGTAACTGCTCCAGCAGCCAACTCCCTGGAGTCAGCAGTTCCAAGTTGAGAGCCCTGAATCAGTACAAAGCTGAAGGTCTCAATTTAGCATTTATCCTGAAATTGTAATTGACATTAAAAAATAGAATCTCTTTTCTCCATTAATATAAAACTGTTCACAATTTTAATTTGTATTTTAAATTGTATTTCATTTAAAGTGGTATGTGATTCATAGTGATAATTGCTTTATTGTTCATGCATTTTTCTCACTCTTTGAGAGGGTCTAGCACTAGCAGAGCCCAAAAATAAGTTAGAAACTCTCTTTTCATTTGCAGCTTCCTCTTCTGGTAAGCTCTGTTCTGATCTTATAAGGAGACAATCATTCAGCAGACAGTATGCTTTTACATAATTTAATACTGAATTCAGGGCTGCTTGTTATTTTAAACCATCAATTTAATATGACTACTACAGTAAACTGCATCTACCCCCTAGGAAGACAGGTGAGACTTTCTTTCACAAAACACCTTCAACAGTTTGCTCAACTGTAGAGTTGTCACCACAGACGTTCTAGTTGAGACTGACTGCTTGATGCCTGCAAATCAGAGGGATCACTGCCTAAGTCTAGAGTAGACAGAAACAGATTACAGAGCCAAGCACTTCTCTGTTAAGATACAACTAAGTAATCTACTGTTAATACTGGGTCTGTTACCTATGAAGCCTTATAGGGTATTGGGTATTTTTATGTATAATCGACACCAATATAAGTTGATAGTAGTCAACTGACAAAACAGGGGTTCTGGAAGAGAAGCAAACAGACAAGCCAAGAAGGACAGTTTAATCAGCTGAGTCATTCCCCCCTCCTCCTTCAGCAGACAGCAGCAAAACCTCTACTACACACTACCTAACAGATTAAAGCTATGCTGAAACAGTATTTCCTATTTTTACATTAGCTACAAGCTTTGTCTGTTTTCATTCCTGAAGCAGCCTGCAAGGCTATGTGACTAAGTTTTGTGATTAATGCCCCTGGAAGCACAAACTACATACATCTCCTATACCTCTGAACATGCCACCATCCAACTTCAGGGCAAGGTTTGTACAGAGACCCAACATTAGGGCTCATAAGAAAATTAAAGGAATAACCTTTGATTTTTATTTTTTTTTTAATCACAAAATTCTTGGCCAACATTGAAAAAGTTGAAACAATACATGCCATAAAGCAGGAGAGCTGGGGCAGCTAAAAGGCTAAAATAAATTCCCTTCCATGGGGAAGGGAACGTCATCTTACAGAAAGATGGAGCCAAAGCCCTCTTCTTCCTGTTTTGGTTTAAAGTGATGCAGTATCTCCTGCATGTCTCCAACCCTTCTGCAGCATGGTGACACACTGCACCACTGTGGGGAGGAGACGGGGCAAGCGGATGACTTGGCCCCAGCTGCGGATGACACTGCTGCGGGTCAGTTGTACGGGAGCAGTTTATTGCGATGCACACCCCTCTCCCTTTTGAAGCAGCTATGTCCTCAGAAAACACTGGTAAGAAACTACAACTCACTGTATATGGCAATTCTCATGATTTTTCCATTGAGGTGGGCACTAGTTCAGGAGTTACAGCTTGATGCATTTACTTATGTACCAATCAAAAGCCCTGGCTGTACATAACTATGGATTGATCAAATGCTGACAGGTTTTACCTAATTTAATATAAGGCTAGAAAGAAGCTTGGGGCAATGGGATCAGTCCCACAGAAACACTTTTATTTCCACCATGCCTTCCTTTTCACCTTCAACCTTGAAGTTCCTGCCTATGCTCAGCTGGACTGAATTACAACTTACAGAATCACAGAATGGTTTGGGTTGGAAGGGACCTTAAAGATCATCTAGTTCCAGACCCACTGCCATGGACAGGGACACCTTCTACTAGATCAGGTTGCTCAAAGCCCCGTCCAACCTGGCCTTGAACACTGCCAGGGAGGGGGCAGCCACAGCTTCTCTGGGCAACCTGTGCCAGTGTCTCACCACCCTCACTGTAAAGAATTTCTTCCTTATCTAATCTAAATCTACCCTCTTTCTGGTTAAAACTGTTACCCCTTGTCCTATCACTACACTGTCCCTCCCCATCTTTCCTGTAGGCCCCCTTTAGGTATTGAAAGGCCACTATAAGGTCTCCCAAGAGCCTTCTCTTCTCCAGGCTGGAACACCCCAACTCTGTCAGCCTGCCCTTGTAAATAAGGTGTTTCTGTCCCCTGATCATCTTCATGGCCTCCTCTGGACCCACTTGAGCAGGTCCATGTCTTGCTTATGTTGAGGGGCCCCAGAGCTGGACACAGCACTGCAGGTGGGGTCTCATGAAAGTGGAGTAGAGGGGGAGAATCACCTTTCTTGACTGCTGGCCACACTACTCTTGATGCAGACCAGGATATGGTTGACTTTCTGGATTGCGAGCGCACATTGCTGGCTCATAGCCAGTCTTCCATCCACTAATGCCCCCAAATCATTCTCTGCAGGGCTGCTCTCAATCCACTCCTAGCCCAGCCTGTATTTGTGCTTGGGATTGCCCTGACCCATGTGCAGGACCTTGAACTTGGCCTTGTTAAACTCCTGAGGTTTGCAGGGTTTCACCTCTCAAGCCTGTCCAGGTCCCTCTGGATGGCATCCCTTCCCCCCAAGCATGTCAACCACACCACACAGTTTAGTGTCAGCAGCAAACTTGCTGAGGGGGAGCCCAATCCCACTGATATCATGCAAGTTTATTTGAATGCTCTACCACAGTAAATTCTGGTTAACAGGAACAAGACAGAGCGTAAGAATTTAAGTGCTTAGTTTCACATTCAGTTTACAACTCATTTGCCTGAATGCTTCCTCCATTTGCCCCAAAACTTCTATGATGTAAGACTGCACCTGGAGGGTTACACAATCAGCTGCAGGAAACCTCTCAGATTTCTCTGCCTGCTCCTCCAAAGCCAAGGTTTAAGGCAGAATTTAAATATACTCCAGGCACTGCACTACATATTTTTGTTGAGTAAGAGGTCCTGTTCAGGGCTTGGTCTTCTCATTTCAGATGCACACACTCAGCTAAGTAAATCCAACTACACATAACACACCCAGTGCCTCTGTCAGCTTCTCTGTACTCTTCAGGTGTACTATTTCTCTGTTGAAACTTCAAATTTGAAATGCTAGCAGCCAACACTAAAAATACACAGGATCCATCTTCACTGTTAGCTTTCACTACTGGGACCTGAAACGTTAACAGAAAATGTCTGGTTTTGCTTTAAGGCAAATGCCTGGAATTCAAATCTTTCCTGACCAGAAGGAGATGCTCTGACAATACATGGATAATTACATTTTAAACTTTTTTTTTTTTCCTCTAGGAGTCTTGCCAGCAGTAAAGCAGCTGATAACTTGCAGTGGAAAGCCAGTATTCCTGATTTAGCGTGACCACTATAATTCACCTGATTCTCAACCCCAGCTCTCACTGAGGTGCACAAAGATTTATACACATACTATAAAATTAGTTTTCTTGGTTACAGAATAGTTCCAGTGTACTATGTGGCACTTGAATAAAAGATTTTCCCAAGGTACCATGTGAAATGAAACCAAAGTCCCTAAGGCTCCATTTCCAATGACACAGATACCAACAGTAATTACTAAAATCTTTTTTTGTATAACAGTATCAAATATGTAATTTGCACAGTGCTATAATTAAGGAACTAATCACATTCCTGAAGAAAGCAGGCTCCACCTCAGAGCTTTTCTATTCAATCTCCTTAGCTACGACAAGATTGACTGGACAGCTTGCTTACTGTAAGAGAACATACTAAATTCATGTTACTTGCCCAGAGTAAAAAGACCATCAATTTCTTATGAGCAGCCAAGATTTATCTGCCTTATTTCATACCCTGAGTAATTGTTTACCACTAAAGATTTTGGTATTTTTTCAACTCCAGTCCAGCACCAAAATTTTTTTTACACAGTTTGATACTTTTAATAGCACCTGGATGAACCAAAAGGTCCAAGCTGTCACCATCAAACTATGATACGTAAAAATATCTTTACTAACAGCTCTGCATGTATGTATTCCTAAATAAAGTCAGAAGTCTTTATTTTTGGGAAGAATTCTCTCCTCTGATTGCACCAAAAATAATAACCCCCCCCCACCTTTCAAAACTACACATACAATTTTTAAAAACAAGCCAATTCTCATTCCCTTTTGTTTAATAAAATGTTGTGAGCTGCAAAAAACAGTTGTTCAAAAATATATTTCTGTACACAAGGAGCACTGTAATTCAGTAAGGAAGAGTTACTTTTTTAGGTTTCTCAACAAAGGCATACTGTCAATTGTGCTGTTTGAAGTAAAAAGGTGACCCATGGCAACAGATTCAATTATTCAAGTACGAATTTCTATGGCCTAGGGGGCATGCCCTGCAACAGCAATAACGTCATTAAAAAGGAAAAGTCAAGCTGGATAATCCACGGAAGGAAAAAACACTTAAAAATATTATTTTGCCATGATCAGACATACAGATGTGTGTGGGTGATGCAGCTGAAATTCTGGCTCATGCTGGTGAGCAGACAGCAGTTATCTATTGCCATATTGAAAAAAAAAATCCAGTAAGAGAGTAATTTGTCTTATCCCTTAAACATTCACAGTCATGAAGCTTCCTCTCCTAGTCACACTATTTAGGATATAATTCTTCCAACATTTATCAGAAGAAGCTGTCCAAAAAAAATCTAGCTTAAATAGAGTCATAAGAACAAAACCCTCTGGGTCAGTCAGAATAATTTGTGAGCAAGTCTTCCATGAGCTGGATAACAACAACATATCAAGCCTGAGCAAAGCATGTTGAGCACTGATCCTTTCTTACAGCCAACAGTTAATTACCCTGTCATAAAATCTGATCAACAGTATGAACATCCCTGGCTTAAGGGCTCTACCATGATGTAAGTTGGTTAATAGGACAAATAGGGAGTTTCACAGAGCATCGCTTAGAATATACTTTAAGAGAATGTTTCTTGACTTAAATTTCAACCCGAAGTGCAATAAGCATGACCCAAACACAGCAGAGTATGCCAACAGAAATGGCAGACATGGAGTGTTCTACTGTGAAAGTGAACTTCATAAGGGAAAACTTGCATTGCTGCTTAGTGTTTCTGAGATAAACTACAAAGAGACTACTGCAACTAATACATTGTAGATATGTATTTTTTAGAAAAACTGAATACAGGTTCTTTAGTCACCTGTGGTGTTGTCCATCATGCAGTTTTCTCTCCCTTTTTGACTCTTTCATATAGAAACCATTATTTAAATGTTTTCTAACATCTGCCATGAAAAATTAATGATTTCAGGTGTTAGAGCTTTGCCAAAAAGTGCCCAGAAAGGCTTCTTTGAGGACAACCTCCTCAAAACACAGGAACAGCCCATTTCCACATGCAGCAAGTCAAACAGGCATGGCAGAAAGCCCAGCTGGCTGCACCAGCTCCTGAGGGAGCTCCAATGCAAAAAAAGAAGAGTAGGGAAAGTAGATACATGGACTAGCTACCTAGGAGTACAGAAAAATACTGCCTGAGCACATGCAGAGAGAATTAAAGGCAAAGTTCCAGTGGAGTTGAAATCCATGAGATGGGAAGGGCAACAAGAAGGGCTTGTAGGCAAAAGGAACACTAAAAAACCATGGGTTTACTGCTGAATGAGATGCAACTTAGTGTCAGAGGACACAGAAAAGACTGAGACACTCACACCTGATTTCCCTCAGTCTTTACATGCCAGGTTTGCTCCCAAGTCCCTGTGTTTAGGGGCAAAATCTGCAGAAGTGAAGGAATATCCACCACAGAGGAAGGGTGGTGGGTCAGGAACCACTTCACTGGACATACACAGTAAATGGGATAAACACAGCACAAGTCTGTGGGACTGGACGGGCTGTACCAGATGGTGCTGAGGGAGCTTGTGATGTCATTGTGAGGTCATGCTCGCCATTTTTACAAGGTCCTGATTCTTGACAGTGGTTCCTGAGCACTGGCAAAAACAAATGCCACGCTCATCGTCAAGAAGGAGGATCCAGGGAACTACAGCCAGCCAGTCTTAGCCACTTGAAAGATGACAGAGCATATGCTGCCAGAAGCCATTTCCAAGTGCACAAGGAGAAAGTGATTGGGAATATGTGGTTTTACCAAGAGCACATTCATTATCCTGACAATGAAAACGCTTCCAACTTCAAATTAATACCTTCTTCCCCAACAAACCAGCTATTAACAACAGTCATTGGGAATAAAATGCATAAGGCTATGTCCTGCAAGGATCTATTTAGCATAACGACCAAAAAAGCAAAATGCAGTTTGTCTCTGCCCTGTCAGGAGGTGGCCGACACACAGTGACAACATTTAACACTGGGATTTATATTAATATTTTTTTTAAACATACTGAGATAATTATACAACACTTTCTGCTTAGATAGTCATGCAGCAGAACTGATGTGTTCCAGGAGAACGTAAGAAAGAACATTTTTCATTGATTTAACATAACAATTAACCACATACCATGCAACTGGACTTTTAAGAGTGATAATCACTTTACTCAGATCTCTATTTTAAACCTGTTGGAGGACTGAGCTTGCAGCAGGTCTCTTCAGTTAGTCTAAGCTTGTATACTCAGTGACAGACCCTAAACTTGGCATTACACTCAATAAAAAATAAAAATCTTGGAGTCAAACGTGGATAGCTCTTTGAGCATTTCATCTCAGAGTTAATGAAAGGGCAAATAGAATGGTAGAAATAATAAGGAAGGAACATGAAACATTTATATAGTAGCTTGATGCAGCTATGTCCGATATTCCCATATCACAGGGCAGCAGAGTAACAGAGGTATATGACAGTATCCGGGAGGAGAGGTTAAACAAACACGATGTTCTTCAGCCTGGAAAAAGTCACTGACTCAGGATGTCATTAATTCCAAGAGTATAAATGCATTTAAAAGACAAGTCTATGCACAGAAAAAGGCCTATGAAGCATGACAATCCTGTTGCAATTTTTGGCTCAAGTGTCCCAGCTCACCGGTTGCTAGGAATGAAATTTAGTCTGTTCTTGTACGTTTTTTCCCAAGTATATGTTATTGGCCAGAGCTAGAGACAAGACTGTCAAGAAAAATAATTTCTGGTCAGATGCACTACAGCTGTATTTTTTAAAATTAATTTTTTAATTTTAAAATACTCTGGACAAGTAGCTCATTATGCTGGAAAAATAAATCAGTTCTTGTTCTCCCTAGCAGCAATGCTCTTTTTTTAAGAGAGAGCACACCTTGTTACCTAGCAGCATTCATCCGAAAACCTGTGTCCATTTTTTATTTCCCCAGCATGGTGTTCTTATCTTGAATCAAAGATCATCCAGAAACTTTATCACTCTGTTTTTACTGTAGCTCTACCTCTGTGCAGACTCCTGATCACACACAAAAATATCCAGGGAGAAATCAAATTAATATCCTTCTTCCCTAAAGGCAGCATTAGTTTTATTGCAGGTCTGCTAGGAGGCAGGGACAACATGTAAAATTCAGTATAAATGACTGCTCTTAAAAGGCTGCCACCTATCAGAATAATTAAAAAAAGGCCCAAAAATGGTAAACCCACCAAGTTTTAAGAAAAAGTTTTCTTTCAGCAACTGTACAGAGGTTTTAGACAGGGCTTGCTAAGCCTGCTCTACTTTTCTGCAACTAGAAATACGGTAGAAAATGGGTACTGCCCCACTTAAACCCAGTTTATGGCTCCCCTGGCCCTCCTGCAGAGGGCAAACCTATGACTTGCTGTATGCCAACAGAAGTGCTTGGCTTTAACCTTGAAATAGATCAGTTAAAATCTTTAAGGCAAGAGTATGCAGTACCGGCAAAATGGAAATACTCTGTTGTACCCAACAAACAACTTCAACATGCCATCCAACATTATTCCTCTCTACAGAGTGCAGCAAGAGTTAAAGCTTTTTATGGCAGCTGAGACTGTCTACAATCACCAGCAAAGTTCCTACTGAATCAATAAAGGCAGCTGGCAAATCATCTTGGCAACGTGTCTGACTCCAAAGTCAAATCTAAACATAGCAGGATTGAATCCCCCTTTGTTGGCATTTCTTTCCTCTTGTCCCTCCAGCACAGACAAACCCTACGGCTATGTGGCTTTTAAACTGAGAGACAGTACTTGCAGCACTATTTCACTCCAACTAGCACTGCCTGGGAAAGCATTTGGCATACTTCACTCACCAAGCCAGACTGCTTAGGGTGATGCTGAAAAATTTTGATGTTTTGAAGAGAAGGCTGAGGTGAGATCTACCTGGAATTGAATGTATATGAATGAATAATCTAGTCTTTGCCTAAAAGGTCTTCCTCAATTATCAATGCCAAGATACCATTAACCAAAAAAAAAAAAAAAAAGAGAGTATAATACCACTCTTTGGTACGGTTAAACAGAATGTTGACTAGCCCTATGAATCAAAATGGCTTCTGGACTTTTTGAACAGATCAGAGGAAGGAAAATAAATGATGCAACCAACAGACAATCTGCTACCTTTTGCTGCATTTCTCACCAATACTGGGGGATGAACAATAAAGTATGCTTAACACCTGAAAGCATGTAGCAGTACCAGCCAATCTTACATCGTTTCTGCTCTCTTCTACCATTTCCAGGAGAAACATGGAAGCTATAAACCTTTAAGCTAGCTAGGGCAATTGCAAGCATCTGAAGTATCCAATACATAAAATATTTAATATAAAGGGGTCTGAAAGATGCCTTTTGTCCGTGTTTTTCATGCTGTTTTGTTTGCTCGCTTAGAACATTAAACAATAAAACCTAACTGATTTGGAAAACTTATCTGCAAGTGTTTGGAGAAAACTAAACTTGGAGATTTCTAAAATTCATCTTTTCTGTTCTGATTGGTCACATGGCTGTCCCTCCTATTCCTCAAAGTATGTGAAGTACTTAATTCTGCTTTGGGAACTTCTATTTATTACTCCCCTTCAGAACAGAATTAAAGACAAACTCCAAGAATATGACAAAAAAACTTCAAGAAGCTATAGATGTGGAACTATGTGGCAGATGAATATGCTCTCTGATGCCCTCCACTTTGGGGAAAAACAGAGGGGAGGAAATACTTGAGCTCTGCTACCAAAGATATGGCTGCTAACCTGTGCAGAGGCAGCCCAGTCCCACCTGCATGCGACACGCTGCCATTTCTGCTCTGCTGTCCTTGCGGAGCAGAGAGCGAGGAAAGGGAGCATGCTTCCACCTGCTTCCCCTTCCCTCTTTCTCGGGAAGGCAGGGCCAAAGCAAGCTCTGCTCACATGAACTCCTGGCATCAGCTCCCCTCTGCTCAGTTAATCACAACACCTGACGGGTAAATGGTTTTCCTCTGTGAGTTCCCTTAGTCCTGCTGCCTTCTACAAAAGGGGCCCCAGTGGCTGCAAATGCCTCAACAGAAGCAGCAGTGTCTAGGGAATAACCTCCTAAAAGGAAATGCTGACCTACACAGGTTACCCAGATCATTTCTTCCCCTTCAGAAAAATCTCTTTAGCACAGAGGTCCAACTGCTCATTGCAGTGAAGAAAGAAAACTTAAGTGAACCCCAGGACAGCCAACGCTTCCTCACCACCAGCAGCAGATGGGCACAATCCTCTCCTCTGACTGCCAGCAAATGGAAACATTTAGTAAGTCACCCAAGAAACACAGCACAGCTGTATTCTGTGCACTTCATTCCCTTTCAGTGAGTACACACCAGATAGTAAATTCAAGCAGACATACATGCACAGGCATGAGTCAGACTCACAGCTGGCCACTTCTATCTCACAAAATGGAATAACACCCACTATAAAAGGCCACAGCAGAGCCTCAGTAACCAGTCAGTGACCAACCAAACAGAGCATTACAATCCAGAGGTTGGCACCCAATACAGGGATCATCATAGCTCCACTGCTAGGGATGAGGGGGGAGTGAAAACAGGCAAGTACCTCATTTCGTATCCAAATTTGTATAACCTCCCCTACAAACACACAACCCCCCTCCCCAAACCGAACACAGACCCCCCAACCAAACCAAAAAAGCCCCATCAATCAATCAGTTTGCTGTTCACTGTAAAGCTGTTAGTAAACACTGAGAAAATGTTAATAACTTCCAAGAATTTCCCCACACCAAAGTGGAGACTATTAGCAAGTAAAAAATGTTTTATCTAAGATTGCTTCCTTCTTTGTGACAAATGCAGTGAAAAACTGTTAGAAGAGCATTCCTCCTTCAACTTCAAACCCCAATATGGCAGATCTATACTTCTGTTAATGCAGGTAATTAAGCAGAATTATTTAAAAGGAACAACATTTCTTTGCTTCTGTTCTATTTATTTATCTAGTGTTAAATTTTAAAGCATCAGCATGAAACCAAAACTGAATAAACTAACTAGTATAGGAATTTCTAGGAAATAATAAAAAAATTATTCCTTCTTAAAAAAAAAAACACTTAAGAAGTTATGGATTAAAAAAAAGATATGACAATGAAGACTGTGGCTGGACCTGGAACATGCAAATAGACACTAAAACAGATGACTGGAGATAATATAGATTAATTATTCATTAAAGGAATCATTGCAACAGCATTAAGAATATATGGAAACAGCACTCTTGACTGACAGAACAAGAAGCCTGAATTATTTGGCCTAATTAATAATATTTGTTCAAGCATCAGTTAAGATATATGTAAAGAACATACTTAAATCTCGTAAAAACAAATAAAAGAAAACAAAAAAGTTTGCTTACTCTTCTTGACGCAAGTCATTAACGCTCCGATCTAGAGAGATCATATCACTTGCCACCATATTAAACCCAAACTCTTTAATGCTGGCTTGAATGGATTCTTTGTAATCTGGTCCTAAAACATATGGCTTCGCTTCCTCTCCAGGACCACCAACAACTCCATGAGGCTCAGGCTCTTTGGGCTCAAAATTACCAAGGACTCCAGGTCGTAGAACAGGATCTCGGTACACAAATGTCTGAGGCTTAAATGTGAGATACTGCCTCTGGATGATGTTTTGCTGTTTGTTATCACCACCACCATGATGATTTAGTTCATTTTTGGCCTTATTTTTCCTTCGAATGGATTCCAAGTCCACTTCTACACCTTCAACATGAGGCCAAGGTACCACAGGTTTGAACTTCTCATTTCCTAGTCCATGGTCTCCTTTGTTTGGCATGGGTCTGTTGGCTTCTTTGTCATCCTATATATACACACACAGAGAAACAGCAGGAGATCATATATACTGATGACCCTTTATTTATTTAAATCCAGTACCTTAATGCATTGAGACACAGCACTAAATACATGTTATGCAAGAAAGGAGAAGTTTCTGTTAAGTGGTTCAATGAACACTTTTTACTAAAGTAGCTGGCTGCTGGAGAACATCACCAGCCATTGTCTACACTTACCTAGGTGAGTGGATCCTGGAAACAGGCTAAGGCCCAAAGCATTCCCAAAGACAAATGCCCACACAGGACATGTTAACTTGAACATAGTTCAGGCTACACATCAAACCAATGGTCAGGGAGCTCCAACAGAGCATTTTATGAAGAGGGTCGTACTGAAGCAGACAATGCTGCAATGCAGAACACGGCGTCCCTGGGGCCACTCTTGGACACAGGATGTTACTGAGGCCACATGTACCAGCTGCTGAGACCTCTACAGTGTCTCAGCAGTTGCTAGATACAGCCTAAATGTGCTTCGGTGCTGGGAAAGAATGCCATGACTACGTGTAATCTGGCACGAACATCTGTGGCAGCCTGGAGCCACATCTAATCTCTACCCTTCACTCTCCTGACTTGCTCCCACCAAGCATTACTCCCTCTGCTTGCAACAGCAGCGCTCTTTTTAGATCTGTGAGGTAAACTGAAGGCAGTGGGGACAGCAGGCAAAGATGAGATGCAGCCCTGACCTGATCTGTTGCATGGCCACATAGACAAACCTGCCAGGGGAAGCACTGCTGGGGCTAAAGAGAACTGTCACAGGCACTGGCACTGATTATCTCCTGCATTCTTGCTGAAAACAACTTTACCATTTTACAGCCCTCCTCCCTGCCTTCCCACCAAGAGATTTTAAGTTCTCACTGAGAAGAAAAGCTGGGATTTTGAAAACTGTTCAGCATTTTCAGTCACCACAAGACTGGTGGGGTTCAAACAAGGGTGGGTAATTTTGGAAGAAACTGGACAGAAAGGCTTTAAAGTGTCCGAGTATGATGTCTCCAGAGTACAACAGCCCCACCTATGAACACTCCCCAAAACATACAGTCACCGCTTTTTCCAATACTATGTCCAAGAGGACAACAGGCAAACACTGCTGAAAGTTCAGATTTCCTGCTAAAAATATCTATTTGTAAGCAGGACAGATTTGTAAACACTACAGATGTTTGATCCCACTGAAATCTGCACACACATTTTAGCAATGTCTCACTATCTATTCCCAAATATCGAATCAAAGAAAAAAACTGACATCAGAAGGATGTCACCTATTCAGACCTGCTGGAAGCAGGGATAGCTTCACAGTTAGATCAGGCTTTTCGGAGGCTCATCCAGTCACACCCCAAAAGCCTCCAGTTTCTCTGGACAACCTGCTCCAGTCACTTGACCAGTCTCACAGTGAAGGTATTTTTCCTCATACCTCAGCAGAAGTTTCTTACGTTGCATCCTGTGATGATTGCCTCTTGTCCTTTCAGAAGATTTTATTTCCATTTTGTCTGTAACCTCACTTTGGAGGGTGAAAAGATGCAATCAGATTTCTCATTAGATTTTTCTCCAGCCAAAACAAGATGAGCTCCTCTACCCTTTTTGTGACTGTGTCACATGCTGCAGCCCTCTAGCCTCCTTAGCAGGTCCTTCCTAGGTCCTCTCCATCTGTTAACATCTCTCCAGTGCTGGGTAGTGCAGAAGGAGAAACCAGACACAGTAACTCCAGATGGAGTCTTTTTAATGCCACGTGTCGGGAAGCAAACCACGTCCCTCTGCTTGTTGACTAAGTTCTTCCTCGTGTAATATATCATGTAGTTTGCCTTTATTGCGGCAAGGGCACAATGCTGACTCATGCTCGCGTTTAACTAAACGACACAATACTTACTACTACATTATAGTATTTTCCTCATATCATTCTGCATAACAGAACTTCATAAATTAAGAAAAATCCAGTATAAAATACACCTAGATTAACGTGATACCAATAGGAGTCAGACTGGCTCAGATTCAAAATACTAAGAGTTTATTCAAGAAACTTTCTGACCTCTCTGCTTGTTCTACTTTAAACAGGAAAGACATATAAAAAGCATAAGTGTTACATTATTCTGTTCTTCCATCATCATTTTTTGAGGAACTCACAAGCTAGCATGGGAAAGACAAGGATAAGGTCATATGAAAAGGCACATTTTGCAAGGAGGTAGAAGGCTGGCACGTATCTAAATAAAGCCCTGAAAAGACTTTTGAAGAGAGCATCATCTCACACTTACCCTAGAAATCAAAAAGAAGGCTTTGCCACTCAGCTGTCAGAACACTGCTGAGCACTCAGCTCTTACCAACTTGCATCTAATTCCTGCTCTGATTGAGGAGGCAGTTACAAAAGCCAACAAAATTGTGGCATCATCAGAAAAGGATCCTTACAGAGAGCATCATTTTGACTGCATAAGATTTTGAGGCATTTATGTCTTCAGTAATGTTTAGTTCTGGTCTCCACATCTCAAAAGGACTTCAAGAAGGGACAGAGTAGGGCAATCAGAAAGAAAGAGAAGGTAGATAGGTGCCTTCAGATGAAAGACCAGAAAGGCTCTCCTTTCATCTTAAAACTCTGCAGTTTGGAGATGTGATGGCTGAGGGGCATACAAGTGAACTTTAGAAGGTGCTGATAAATTGAATGGAAACCCACTGTTTACCCTAAATACAAGAAGTAGAGGCACTTGAAAAAACTGATAGGAGATCAACCAAAACATGTTCTTTGCACAGTGATCTCCTGGAATATGCTGCACAGGAGATGTTGTAGAGAGACGGTACAAACAGCCAAATAAGGGATGAGACAGCATGATGGATGACAGGTCTACAGTGGACTATGTAAAAGCTGGGTAGGGAGGTACCTTCTAAAAGTTCTAATTCAACAGCTGTAGACACTGGAAGAGTCCAAAGAGAAGAGAGCATAGAAAGCAGTCAGGTTTACATGCTGCTGCTCTCAGACATCACCCTGGATCACAAGTCTCAATCAGGCAGGAATCTCTTATGCCCCATGTCTGTATGAAATTAAGTACCCTTTCATTTCACTTCTATCATCTATAAACAGTTACAACCTTACACTTAGCCAGTTCTCCAACTGAAACATAACACTTTTCAAAGTAGTTTGTGTATTTTGCTGTTGTCAGAACTATGACTTATCTTGTATTACATTTAGCCTCATTATAACAGTTATGCACAATTTGCATTGTAATGCATTTATTTGCTGTTCTCTTCTAGACATGAAATATATTTAATTTTTGCAGGCCTGGGAAAATATTGCATAAAACATGAAAATTATACACAAACACACAGATACACTCATTCACCTCTTTCCTCCAATTTTTATGTCCCTGGGACAAATACAATGGAAGGCATTTGCTGTGGGTTAAGTTCTGCAGACAGCTTAGAACCACAGAGCTGCTCACTCCTCCCTCCCCACCCCTGGCCTCAAACCTAAAACACAACATCATATGGGATGCTATGAAGAAAATCAGCTTTGACTCAACATTTTATGAGCATTTCTACAAAAAAAGGGAACTAGCAGTGTTTAAGTAGGTGGGGCAGACTACAGCTGCTGAAGGTTGTTTCTCCAGAGATAACTGAGACAAAGGTTTTCCAAGTTCCATCTGGAAAAAAAAAAAGCTAAGTCAAGCCACAATCAAAGAACTATTTTGGTCATCATATAAGCCTCAATGCCTTAGGAAATTTTAGAGCTTCTTCTCTTTTAAGTATTATGACCTCCTCCCCCCTTTTTTTTATACAAATGATTTAATGACATATCAAAAAAACTGAAATAATTTTTAATCAGTGTGACTCAGTGATTAAAAGTTTGGCTCAGCTAAAAATGTAGTAAACTTCTAAAAGAGTCATACAGTGACACGTAAAACTGGAAGGCATGCAAAAAAAACCCCCAAAACCCAAACAAATCACAACAACCTTTCTAAAGTTAAGATATAGTCTTAAAATATTTTGAAAAACTTTGAAAGAGACAAATCAATGACAATGAAGTGAAGGGAGGGTTCAGTAGAAGTGAGCATGACATACATCTGAACCCTGCCCTTCTAGGTTGTCCAAAAATGAAGGGAGAGAAGCAAAAAAAAAAATCTGTAAATTCTCTCTCATCTGACAATAAACAACAAAATCTCATGACACCTTTATAAAGGTACAGAGTAAGCTGTTTACATACAGTAATATAGAAAAATGTTTTTTCCACAGATCATTTTTTCTATAGGGCTAGATCGAGGATTTCCTTCAGCTTTTCTAGTTCAAATTCAGTGCATGCTTCTTTATTTTTTAAATGTTCTTTTACTCCTTAAGGGATTATATCTGAGTCACTGCAATGGGTGTTTTGGAAACGGTGAGATGATATAAATACAGTCAATCCCTGACTTGTATAAAAAAGGAGGGTATTTGGCATAAGGCTTTTTTGCAAGTTAGGTTCTTCCTTTTTGCAAAAGAGAAGAATGCAATTAAAGGTACAGGGAACATAACTGTATCGCTTTGGAAACATGTTTCTAAATTATACAAAAAGGAAAAACTAGGAGAAGTCTCCATCGGGCCAGAAGATTGGTTAACTGGTAGGAGGGTTGCAGTTGTAGCAGGCAATAAAACTGCAAATGTGAAAGTTGCATAATCTGCATTTCTTCAGTCAACCAGTTCAGGACCGGCAACTCCCTAAAACTCCCTATGAAATAACGTCTGAAGTACAAATTGCTGTTCAAAAAGTGGATTTGCTGCATTTCTAAAAATGGAGTATCATCACACTGAAAAAAGTTGGCTAATTCCAAGCAACACCTATAAAACCAACTTGCTCATCTAAAGATCAGCGATGGACAAAAATCAAAAGGGGAATAATTAAGTAGAATCCAGTAGTATTCTCATTAGCCAAGGACGCAAAAGGAAATTAAAATAACCCCTTACACACTCAGAATATACATGTTCATACCCAGCTAATTAAAGACAGATACCAAGCACTGCAATATTCTGGTGTTCCTCATGAAAAAACTATAAAAACTGATACAGTTCAATATTTTCTTAACCTAGGAGGCCAATCCCTATGTAGTTCTATTTTCTGCAATTCAGCTTTTACCCTTCTTGAATCTTGGCTGCATCTCCACCACTGCACTTACCATGAAAGGCAAATACAATGTATGTTATTCTGTGATAAGGAAGAGTTCAAGGACTTTTAATGGAGGATGAATCAACAGTTCTCAGAGTTCCCCTGATGCAAGTTCCTCTTCTACGCAAAAAAGCATTTTGAATAGAGCCTCTGTCACAGATACTCTGACGGAGACCATATAGCTATCAGTTTAGCAAGGATTTCAACATATTTAAAGATATTATTTCGACAGCCACACTTCTAATTTATCGGAGCAAAAAGGTCACTTGAGAAATTAAATTAAGCCTAGCATTTTCAATTATTTGATTAAATAGGAGGGGGGTATTTTAATTTATTTACTTACCTTGTTTAAAAAAAGAAAAATAAAAGGGAAAGGACTACAAGCTGGATCGATAGATTTCCTTATTAACTAGACTCATGCTGGCAAGATATTGAAATAATGCCTGTTTTCAGCCAAGCTTCCAGCATGATTCTTCTCTACTAGCTAATAAGAGAGAAAAAACACCAAGATGTAGCCTGTTTTGGTTTGCTTTGAATCATTATGTGTGGGTCTTACTTACCATGTTACAGTTCATTGCATAGATGGAAAAAATGAAGTGCCACATAAAATTACTTAGTCCTGCAACTATTTTTGTGCCACATGATGGAAAAAGACTCCACAAAACTCATGACCAAAAAAACCTGGAAGACTTCTCAGTATACAGGATCAAACACAGACAAAAGGGAAAATCAACACATCCAAAAACGAAAGGCTGAATAGATTTACTCTAGATACCCACTAACTTTGAAATAAATAAACCAAGCAATGATTCCCACAACACAGTTGGCTGACTGTCAAAGGGAGCCTGTCAGATTGAACACCTTCCACTTCTACCACCCATGGTAACCTCCATATGAGCAATCAGAAGTTATAGCTGCTGCAGAGAGGAAAGCAAAACCAAAAGCACATACAAATGGAAAAATACAGCTTCTCAAACAAGCATAAAGATCTATGGCACAACTGCCATCACTTCAGAAAATAAATAAATAATTAAAAAGCCCTTTGTAATCATTACCCTTTTTTTCAGAAAAAGGTCTGTTTTAAGCTCCACATGCAGCACTGCCTTCAAGTCATACTGTGCAAAACCTTCCATCAAACAATTTAATCCAAAGGCAACCAAGTGGACTCAAATTAGGGCAGAAGTTGGACCAGGAGAACTCTTTCATCAAACATGAGCATTTAAGACACCTAACCTGAAACGGGCATTTGCTGTCACAGTGCCTGGGCAAAACTGTCTCTCTCTTGCTCTGCCTTCTTCTGTGTGTATTTCAGAGGCACTCAAAAGGTGATAGAGTGCATACTTATGCACTCAGTAGCTTCCACCATGACTTTAAAAACTTTTGTAAACTTAGAACAGAGCATTTATGGGAACTGTAGTACACAGAAACACAATTTCACACTAAATTATAGAAAAATTCTAAAGTTTAAAGATACATGTTTGTAAAAATAATAGATTGCTAAATCACTGTAATTGCATGCTTTATGCAACCCAAATAAAAAAACCCAACATACTGTTAAAGGTATTTGTCACCAGCACTTCCAGAAAAATGCCTGTAAGTTATAAAGTATGCAACCAATGCCGTTTCTTCACATTAGATTTTTGCCCCATTAAAATACTCTAAGAGAAACAAAACCTCCTTCTTTTATACAAGTCAGGGATTGACCGTATTTATGTCACCTCACTGTTTCTGAAACAACCATTGCAGTGATCCATGTACTTGAGCAAGACCTAAATCACATCTTTTAGTGCTAAAGCTGTGTAAATTGTGTTATACTATCCTAGAATAAGTTTTGGTAGACAGAACTAACTTGACTACGGTTTTGTACCACAGACACATTACCGTGATGGCACCTTCAAAGATCAAGTAATCTTATCACACAATGATCACATCAGTCTACTTTCTGAAGCGTTCACAAGACTTGGTCAGAAGCCACTTTGGAGCTACAGTGAAAACTCCAAACAATTAAAAAGAACTCTGATGATCTAAACAAGCAAGCATTACATTACATACATAATTTTATCATATATTTATTTATTTATTTATTTATTTATTTCCTGTTCATTAAAAAAGTATATAACTCTGGTGTAACTGAGGTGCAAGGGTCACAAGCAGCTTTAGAGAAGCATGTTCAGCAGTAGTTCTATACTGCTGTGTACATGCTGTGCACCTACATGTGAAGTATGAAAAATAAAATGTGGGGGGTTTTTAGTTTAAGAAAAACTAGGCAACTTCGCCCTTTGCAGGTGCTGTGAAATCTAGGAAGCAGATAATATGATTGATATGTGATGCACTACTCACTGCCCTTCACCATCCTTTATCATTTTTCTTGCCCCTTTATCTCAGTTCCCAAGTAGCTCCTCGAGAGGGAACTGTTTTCCCAGGGATAGATACCTGTAATAAAGCAGCTACTCAGCAGCAGTGATGAAAATGCCTTTCTCCACTCATTCCTTATGTCCTATCTCATAAGGCAGAACAGGACTATCACTACTATTTACACTTATACAGTTACAGAAGTAACCTAGTTTTCAACAGATACCAGCAGATCACAGTCATTAATATTGACTTGGCCCACTGGAAAAAAATAATTAAGTAGCAGTATCTCTGAGCCTCAAAATTACCTGACTTTGTTGAAGTTTGAGAGCATTGCTCATGGAAAAGCAAGTGGCTTGTACAAAAATAAAAAGGGCACATAATAAAGGAGAGGAACTGTTTGTAAAAATGTGAATTTGGCAACAGCTCAATGTTCTGCTATTATGAAAGAGTCTGACAGAATTTAACACTCAAGTTCTGAGTGACTTGCACTGATCTATGTGAGTGTCTGTATTGCTAATTACAAAAAATGGTAAAAACAACTTCTTGTTACGTAGTAATGAGTCTAAAAACTAACAATTGTCACTAACATCTGGTCATCTCTGCTAGTGAACCTGTGAGTGGAAGAAAGACATTGAGGAAAATAAGAGTCAGCTTCTCAACTTCATTTCATTTTTTAAATGATTGCTGTAAGAGTTCCCAGGGCAAAGAAAGACACCAACTAGCTCTTCCCATCATCTTGGATTTTTGTGAAGATACTATGTACTTTGTCACAGCTGAAGCCTTCATCTAGGACAGTGACTTCAGGCTGTTGCTGCATACTGCGCCATGGTCTGCAGCCAACTTCTCACAAGGTCATTGTATAGAAAGTTGTATGAAGCTATGAAAGCCCTCAGGTAACAAATCATATGGAGACCACCTCCTCCCCATATCCTTCCCTTATTTTTGTGGCATATCTGTAAATATAACAACTTTGATATTCAAACTTCTAACAGTGCAAGAATACTTATTTTCAGTTGAAATAATGTGATTGCCCAGCTATTTGCCTAACAGAGGGGAACACCATAAATCCCAAGTTTTACCCGTTTACCTGCAGAGTACCTAGTATAAAGATATATATCCACATTTAGAAAAGTCAGTAGGATACCCATCTAAGCAGCCCATTCAAATGAAATGGTTCTGTTGTGGTATTATCTTGCATTTGCAAAGAGAATTAATCTGAGCTAATGATGCTTCTGTCATCCTCTTTGGCCTTGCTGTGCACATATCACTTTAACTCCTGCAGAGCAATGCAATTCTGCCACAAGTGCTGTTTCAGCTCGTACTGCCTTACCGCCTGCTCCTGCTCCTACACTCCCTTCTCTAATGTCCCTGGTTCCCCACAACCTCCTGCAGTACATGTCCCTCCTCCCGGAGGAGTCTGGATTTTCTATAAATGTAAGGGCACACTCAAAAGCATCTGGTTCAGACTGAGTAACTTAATTTACTTAACAAAGTTCAGTTACCATCATCAAAAGCAGAGACTACCCAGAGACCTGGTGAGAGTGCTTCATGTCTGATCCAGTCTCTTACTGAGGGTGCAACTGGCCACCCAAAACTTGCAAACCTCTCTTTTACCTTAGTGAGATTTAAGAGTACAAAAAGGACAGTGAGAACTGGCCTGTACCTGACCTACCTTACACAGTTCCTCATTAGGAGAGGTGCAGTACTTCTCAAATTCCTGTGTATCACACTTAGACTCTGCCTGAGTGAAAGCAAGAAAAATGAAAACACTGACTGCTTCAGAACAAACTACTGTCAAATACAGCAGTCTTTTTTTTGTCTTCATTTCTACTGGCAGTCAGTGTTTGGGGAATATTGAACCAGCTGTTAAACCTGACCTGCCTTCAGTGTTGCCTGAGATTCAACTCTTACTTGGCTTTTACACATCCCATCCTTCCATTCCTGGTACTGTCATAGTTTACTGTCCTATACTGCCCCTGGTCCCACCTGTAGTTCAATAGTCATGCTGCATTAAAGAAGTCTTGACAGAGGTTCACTTCACACAAAGTCTTCACCTAAGAGGTGACCAAGAACTTTGTGGAGGTAAGCACAAGCACTGCACTTCTCCTTGCAACTCTGGAGAACACCATGTAATCTGGGATAGTAAATAAGGAGATCTAAAATAGAAAGACTCAGATGAATACCTGAATAAACACATATTAAAGAAATCTCTAACTTCGTAACTTAAAGCTAGTTTCAAAGGAGGCAAAATAGCCTCTTATTGTTAAGATTATAATAATTTTCAAGTAACACAGATATTCTTAAACTGAATCCTAAATGAAGCTGTTGTATTACCTAAGGGAAGAGACTAAAATACAACATCACATGTTCTAGAAACGGAAAGATTTGGCACTAGTAGCCTGTGCAATAAAAAAACCGCAAACACATTTGTACCTGCTTGCTGTGATGCTTGCTAGCTGATGTCTGCAAGCAGTTGGTGCTAACTGCTGTAAGGTGCCTCAGACAAGAACACACCCAAGGACATAATTTTTGCAGCTGTGATGGGTACATCCTGGGGGGGGGGGCAAAGAAACCAACAGACACCTGTGGTAGTCAAGAAAGATGAGAAACTATACAGACAAGAGCAATGAGCCAAGACAAGCCATATATTAAAAAAAAACCCTCAGAGTTCATGGAAAGGACACAAAGACACCTCTTCAACAACCACTAGGGACCACCACAGACCACCGAAAACCCCCACGGAAGCTCCTCAGAGACCCTTCCCCAAATTTCAGTACGCTTGCACAACATATTACTTTATTCATTACATCCTTTGGAAATAGGTGTGTACTTTTTGGGAATTACATGAATATTCATTTATTTTACTGTATATAGTAAGTGTGCTTTTGTCTTTTGACATGCACGTTAGGTGGAATGATCCCCTGTGCATCCAGTGTTGCAATAAAGAATGCCTGCCTTCGAAAACTTCAAACTAAGTCTTAGGGTCTTTTGAGACCAAATTTACAGTAACAGCTGTTGAATAACAGAAAAGTTGTTAGAGGACCCTGGATAAGACGGAAGTATGATCCAGAGCCTCACAGATCCTCTCCTTACAGGCAGCACACCAAGGAGGACAGAAAAGCTTTTAAACTCAGAACAGCAAGAATTGATTACAAGTTTATTACAACTAGAATACTCAACATTTTCAGTAGAAGAAAACCAAAGTGAGCAAGAACATAAATAAAATACCATAAAAGCAAGTATCTCCCTACACACTGTATCTTTTCAGGTGTGTTATTGCTTTTTGTTAAGTAAGTAGCTTTTCCTGTTGCATCAAAGTGCAATTTCTTTAGTCCCCAAGAAATCAGACACCCCAAGAGACCACACGCTTTCCTTACCTGCCAACAAGGTTGCCTGCACTGATCCTTAATGGAACATGACACAAATGGAAAAAAGACAAATACTGACATCATATAAGGTAAGTCAATTTAGGTTAAGTACTTAAAACTAGTCTAATCAGCCACCAGGTGACCCAGACTATGCTTCAACTCTGTCTGCCACCCGCTGCTTTTCAAATGCCAATAACCTCCTTTCTTTTGATGCACAACAGACGAATTTCTACATACTGCAGCCTATACTGACATTAGCATGCATTCAGCATGGTACTTCAACTGCAAACCTCCGTAGAGCATCAGCAACAATAATTCAGTCTCAAACAGAGACTGCAGTGACTCAGACCTCCAAGCCAACAAATAAGCACCTGTTTGGTAAGTTTATGCTCAAACGCACCACATGGGTTGCTATGCCATAGATGAGACTCCACACTAATTTATAAATAAATAAATAAAATTTGTATGCTGGTTGATTCACTTCATGCTAAATTCAGCCATTTAAGATATTTTACTGTAGTTCAGTTGTTTGGAACACTGTTATGGTAACAGCCAAGCCCAACAAAGAGGCTAAAGAGCAAGCCCTGGGGCATAATTAATATTCTGCTGTTGCACCAGGGAGAAAAAACTGTCCCAGGTAAGCAAAGCCCACCAGACAGTGACCCATCTCTTTCCAAAACAAAGTCTAGTTTCTTGTCTAGCCTTGAGAGCAGAGTCTCTAAGGACCCAATCGCTTTCAGTTTTCATTCTTTTCCTGAAGCAACTCTCCACCTGAAGTCTTAGGAGATGTCAAGTTACATCTACTCACAGGAAGGACACCACTTACTGCCTAGAAAGTTAAACCTTGTTTTCTCTTAAGAAACTTAATGAAAATAATTCTTTTTCAACTTCTCATCCTGGAGACAATCCATGAGGTACCTTGCTGTGCGAGAGGTTCAGTAAAGTGACTTGTTCCTTCAGCAAATGTGCCAGCTGCTGTAGTTATCACAGGAGGAGAACAAAGCAGAAGATGAACTGACGCATTTCTAAACAAAAAGTGCAACAAATTGGCTTCTAGAGATACAGTCAACCCCAGAAAAATGTTTAAGCAGATGAAGACTGTGGGAAGTTGCCAAATGCTCAGAGTTCTGGCTGGCTCTAATCAATATTATCATCTCTCATTTCTGTAAACATTTGTTGTTATGTATTTTGTGCAAATGTAACCTTCTGTTCTCCTTTTAATTTCTCTCAAATTTTCAGTTTTGTTTATAGTGCTTAAGATGGGGCCACTGCTTACCCTATTTTAGAGGGGCAGAAGGTGAGAGGCAAATTTTTTTCCAACTCTTTCTTCTAGACAAAAGCTGAACACCAGGAAGTCTCTTTTGGAAAATGGATTGCATAAATGAGTGGCAGAAAAAGCAAGCTTTTTTCCATTTCCCTCCTCCAAGTGATTAGGAGTACCACATTTGCACACCACTATGCGGTTTGGAGCAATGCTACGTATTTGATCAGATTTTGAAAACAGTACTGAATGGTTCATATAACACATTTAGAAAACAGCAAAATTATCAACAAAACCCCGTTAACTCTGCCCTTCAACTTGTATGCAAGGGCTTCTGAGTCAAGTATTAGATGATTTTCTCCATCTTCCCTAAGCTTTTCCTAAGAGCCATACATTTGGACCACCTAGTACTGAACACCTCACAAGCATAAGATAGTTTTCTAATGCAGCCTGATAAACTGAAATCCATTTTTTATTAATTGAAAAACAGACTTTCAAGTAAAGACCAGCAAACCAGAGTGAAGATAAAGGCATTTATTATCACACACTTAAAATAAAATTAATCAGAAACATACTTGGGCTATAATTAATTGCTTCATAATAATTTCAATAACCAACACCTTGCTGGCCAGTTTTTCCCCAGGATACAAGGAAAAAGGGGAGCATACCATAATAGCTGTCCACAATTTTTCTCTCTAGAGGGATTTTATAAATGTTTGACTGGAAATATTATGAAAATTAAGTGGACAGTTGCTTAAGTCATCATCTCCATCACAGCTGCCTGCAAGATGCAAAAGGGCCTCCAGATATCAGGTCTTTATCTATGACTCTTGGACAATTGCTTCCCTTCTCCAGAAAAAAAAAAAAAAAAAAAAAAAAAGCAGCACAGATTTTTCATCTGAGCTTTACTTTCTTTCTCTGTGTTGCCAATTAGAGGCTAGTAAAGTAACATGCTCTTGTTAGTAAAGTAAATTAGTAAAATGGTATTCCCACAGGAAAGCAGGTTGCGTTTCTTTGTATAAATCACCTCCTTCCCTTGTAGATGACTAATTCGGCAATAAATAAAAATTAAGAGCAAATGATCCTGAAAATAGTGTTGTATTGATGTCTTATCAATTTAGTACAACGGAGTACAGGCGGATCCATGCAGTTTAATTATTTCTACAGTAGTATTCTACTGTTGTCACTTGCACACCCTTCCAAGTGCTTAGCAAACAATTTGCAATCAAATGGAAGACAAAGAGAAAACAGCCATGAGAATGAATTATTTCATTGCAATACTGTCATCATCCAGAACACTACCATTTCTATTGAAAGTTGAATTGCTAAGACCTTCTCTCTGGTACTTTCTCATTTCACTCCCACACTCCACATTCTTCATCTGCATTGCCTTGTCTTTTGTGCCCAGCAGATGGGCTCGTCCAGTCCTACACTTATACTCAAGCCACTGCTACAGTTGCTAAGATCTTTTTTCCGTAGCCCTTAATAGTTCAGCAATAATGTCATCTCTTTGCCATCCCAAAAAAGCTCTTTCATCTTTTTTTCCTGGGAAGTTGTGCCCTCCAAGGTGAAAGGCTTGAAACACATCATCACTGAAGAGGTTCAGTACAAGATTTGTTCTCGTCACTACATTTCAATGTTAAATGAAGCTTGTGACCTTTCTAGGTGAGTGATTGCTCCTTCCACGTTTCATCTCACTCCAGGAATATGTGGCAGGTGCACCTCCCCAAGGAAAATAGGGCTTCTTGGCTGCTGAGGTGTAGCAGCTCCTGACTGCCTTTGTTCTTGGGGCTTCACGGTATTTGAGGCCTCTGGCAGTGGGAGACGCTACTGACCACAGGTCAGATTGGGCCTTGGTATAAATGGAGTCCCTTGGGGAGCCATTTGGAGCTCGTCCCCTGGAGTAGCAGCTGCAGTTGAGGACTCCCCCCTTGGGTCAGGATGCTGCCCAAGGAAACTCCCCGAGGGGCCTTGGGTTGGGACGCTGCCCTGAGCAGGTCCTCGAGGTTGAGAGCCCTCACTTGTTAGGTGAGTGAGAGAGCATTTTGGGTTGTTGTTAAACCCTAGGAAGTTGTTTTGTTCTCCTCTCATAGACATTCAAACCTGTAATTTATGGAGGGCTGGTTACTTGTGTTGACAATATATTCTTAATTTTTGATGGTTGCTTGTTTATTTGAGAGCCTCCGAGCCAGAATATCCTTCATTTTATGCATATATTTGAATGATATTTTAAAAAATACAGCTCATGTTTATTCATATGGACATTAGAGATTCTTAAGGACTTCTAAGATGTCCTTTGTCCAGCTTCATTTCCTTTCATAAAGGAAGGCTTATTCTCCTTTTTCTGTGTAGTAGTGTTACACAGTGGACTATGAAGGGACAAGGCTTTTCATTTTTCTAAAACCAAGCCCCTTTTAGGAATGTTCTCTGTAGACTGAAGAAAGAAACAGATTAAGATGTTTCATTTGGACTTGAACAATCAAAATTTAAGTAATCAAATTTTAAACCATAGAGATAAGCAGGTAAAACAAGCATATGCTTTGAATTTAAACAGTAAGAGACCAAGGAGTTACAATTTATAATTCATAGCTTTGCTATTGAAAATATCCAACTTCTATTATTTTTCTCTCCAGAGGAAAAAAGCCTCAGAAAGAAACAAAAACTACCATCAATCTTCATGTTCTAAGCAGCTGAGGACAGATTTTCTGGCCCTCCAGACATCAGCTACAAACACTGCACTGGTTAAAGCCTGAAGAGGAACTTCATCCTTGTTTCTCAATCATCTGAGACAGATGGGTATTTAAAAATCATGCATTTGTTTTATATACCTCAGTGAGTAAATGACATTTACAATACAATAAATCCATCACTGATGGACATGCTTCATCAAGGGATGCAGGTTTCTGTGCTGTATCTTGTCTGCCTCTATTTTTAAAGACACATATGTCAATCTCATTTCATATTTCTTGCTATGAAGAAGTAAACCGCATGATTAGATTTTAATTTATCTTGAAATATTGTTACCATTCTCAAGCTTTAAAACAACCTATTTCTGTCTTCTTAAAATTGAATTTCACAATTTGATCAACCCTATCATTTTGAAAGCTTTTTCAAAGAAACAAGACAGCTGAAGCTAAAAGCGGCATTGTATGAAAGTTACGTATACAGTCTAAAACCCATTTCTGAAAGTTTCATCTGAACTCCCAAAATATTTCAGAAATTCAGAGTATTTACGTAATTACCTTGTGTATTGCTTGACTAGATAAGTGAGGGGAAATCACTTATCATGATCAATTGTGTTCTCTATATCATCCTTCCTTGACTGTTCATTCATGTCTTTCCCACACTGGATATTAAAGAGAACCTATGACATATTTGCCAATAAATCAGTTATATTCTACTGAATTGTTGAGGTAAGGTAAGTTCTTATCTGACCTAAATACCTAAAAAAATAAAATAATCAACAGAACACATGCATTTCAAACATAAGAAAGAAACAAGATCTGCAACAATACTGGACTGGTAAGAACCAATTATTGACCAGATAAATCAGTCTTGGTAAACTGACTACTCTTTCTGTGACAAATACAGCTAGTGATATTACTTGTTTTGCTGTGAAGTAAAGACAAATATCAAAACCTATTTCATAGCTTTGCTTTAGAAGCCACATCATGCATGAGCACTGCCAGGTTCTTTGCATCTTTTATAGAGCCAGCAAGAATACTAAAATATAACCTGCAAACTCTGTCAAATGGACTCCACTGAACCTGTCCGCTCTCCACCATGCTTCCAGCCATGCACTTAGCTCTGCACTCTCCACACAGTATCATTTATGTCAACTACAGAAGTCACCACACTCATGTTGAAACTGCAAGACCTAGTGGAGAGGCAGACATGCTGCACCTGGACTTCAAGAAAGGGACTGCCCTGGCATTTACTTTGTTAATGCAGATGATCCACGGTGGTGCCAGCAAGCTAAACTTTAAGTTGCCCAAGACTAACATTCAAAACATTACTCTCAAAGCTGACTTTGGGAACCAACATCCTACAGCCTTCTCTTAACATAGCTCCAAAGATCAGCCTCTAGCCCTGAGCACCATCCAAGTGACCCATCTACATCTGTCAGATCCTGAAGAGAATTTTCACATGGCCTTTGTGTTTCCAACTCAGGTACGCTCTGGCTGGCATTTCTGACCATATGTCTGGAGAAGATGCAAATGAACATCATACTCTCATATGTGGGTTTCTTTGCAACTGGACTGCAGCATAAATTACATGGTGTACAAAAACCACAAAAAAGATGCATGAGGAACCTTGCTTGAAATGAATGGAAGTCGGTGTTCTCAGCACAGGGTCTACCCACAGGATAGCCCCACCATCCAAACAGAACAGCAAGAGGCATTTCTCTGAAGCACTGTAATCTTTTCAACAAATGTTCACTTCTTGTAAACATTTCTGTTACGCTATCAGCAGTCTTGGCAATTTAGACTCCCCATGGAAATAAGAAGAATGGAATTTTGGTTAAAAATTTATCTCAAAATGATGGCGAGCCTTTCCTCAGGTTATACTCACCCCAGTAATGCAGTTCACAGCTGGAGCAATTTCCACAAGCCCTAAGCATGCATGCTCCTGGTAAGCTTCAAACAGAGCTGCTAATAACTGCATTTATGAAAACTGTGCCATTCACTTAGTACATCTAACACAGAAAAGATATTATCAAAGCATACTTATGATCTATCCAGTTCATTAAATGGATGTTTAAATCGGAACGTGGTTCGCTGAATCGAGACCTTTACATACTATCATTGCACTTTAACTTCTAACAAAGACAATTTTGTTAAAGCCTGTCAGAAAACTCATTTCAAAAGCCCTCTGCAGTCCCTGAGAGAGAGAGTCTGTTGTCTCTAACGGGGCAAAATCTGGACAACAGCTGGAGAAGGGAGAGTCAATAAGGCAGTTCATACTTATGTCTGGCTGGGGAAAGACAGTGCATCCCTAGAGGAAGAACTGAAAAAGAAGATGTCAGTATTTCGATCTTCAGTATCAAAGAGAAATTACATGCATGAGCCATGAAATACCAGAGAAGGATGAACTGAGAGAGGTACCAGGACAGGACAGTAGTAAACAATACAGACTTGTTTACTGTACATCAAAACACAATCAACAAAAGAAACCCAGAAATCCACAGGAAAGATACTGTAATGAAAATACAAGAGAAGAATTCCACTGTATTTTGCTACTTCTCAATAACCCACAGAACTTAATATATTGAAAGTGGTAAGGAAAAGCAATATAGAAGAGCCTCTTCTATAAGACACAATACATTCATATTCACACCAAGTCAATAGCATTGCTGTCATTAATCAGTTGCCTTTTGGGATAAGATGCTTTCTTTTTTAAAAGTTCTTGCACGCAAGTGACAACTGCACAATATAGAATCACAGAATGGTCTGAGGTAGAAGGGACCTTAAAGATCATCTAGTTCCAACCCCCTGCCATGGGCAGGGACACCTTCCACTAGACCAGACTGCTCAAAGCCCCGTCCAACCTGGCCTTGAACACTGCCAGGGAGGGGGCAGCCACAGCTTCTCTGGGCAACCTGTGCCAGTGTCTCACCACCCTCACAGTAAAGAATTTCTTCCTTATGTCTAACCTAAATCCACCCTCTTTCAGTTTAAAACTATTAACTCTCGTCCCATCACTAGAGTCCCTCCCCATCTTTCCTGTAGGCCCCCTTTAAGTACATAAAAGGTATATGCTCTGTTTAAAGCTCTGTCATACGCGAGTTAACCAAATCAACGTCTTCTCAATACATTACTTTATCATACAATGTAGGCTTGGACGAATCTTCTAAGTTAAGATAGAGAAAACTGGATTGAGTCACTATCCCATTGAACAGTTCCAGTAAACTAAAACAACAAAAAAGCAAAATAAACAAAAAAAAAACCCAATGCCAAAACCAATGAGAAAACCAACTATTTTTTCTTAAATTACAATTAAACAGTTCTACAGTTTTAAGTCTCATGGCAAACTAAAAATATCAGGGACAGTGACGAACAGGTGTCAAGTGTGTTCTTTGGTGAAATATCCAACTGGATATAAAAAGAACGTGCACCATAAGAATGGCCAAACAGCAGGATAAGTAAGGCAGAGGGGTTGTGCCATCTCCCTCCTTGGAGGTTTTCAAGACCCAACTACATAAAGCCCCAAGCAGCCTGTCTGAGCACACAGTTGACCCTGCTTTGAGCAGGGGATTGGGCTAGGCACCTCCTCAGGTCCCTTCCTTTCAGTTTGAATAATCCTATAATTTTATGCAAGAAATTTTTGATATCATTAAAACTGGAATTTTTGACTTTTCGACTCACTTCAATTAAAAAATATAAAAGCTTAAAAATAAGTTGCTACTCAGCTGTCCATTTTTAATAATGTCAACAGAACACAAACAGCAGAAACTGTGCATCTCTTCAGCAGAGAGCTGCTGAAAGCCACAAGCAATAAAAGTCACTTCAGAGATATTTTACCTGGAAACAGCGTATTTTCCAGTTCTATAATTCTTGACAACTGTAGGTTTGTAAAGGAAGTCAGATTTATGTAAGATGTAGCAAAAACAAATTATTTGCCTACTCTTCCTACTGAGTAAAGGGACTCAAGGCTGACGTCCCTGTTCTATTTAAAAAGCAAAGTTTGGAAGACTTCTGAATGTCAATACTATGATGCATTACATTGACGTTTATCTTCCCAAGACTGCAGATATACAGTAAAACCTGATGGTGATATTTTTCATCTCTGCTACAAGGTGAACTGTGGAATACCAGGAATACCAATTACAAGGTGCACCTAGCTCTTGCAGAAAATTAATGAAAATCATATTTTTTAGCTGCTGCAGACAAGCTTCCTTTACATTTTTTGTTTTGCTAACTTGTTGCGGATTTAAACCTCTGTCCAATAGGTGCTGCATTTTTCAAGCTGATGTTCCAGAGCAGGATGGATACATTTCCACAATCACTTTACTTCTCCTCTGTGTGCCAACACAAGCACCTTTACAACCGAAAGCTGAGCTGGGTCAAGGACCCCTCGTAGCCAAGCTGTGAGGGCAAGCCAAATGAATTTGGCAGCCATAAGCAAGGTTAACACCAGTGCCAAGCTAGTTCAAAACAGGAGCATGGGGACAAAAAGAAGAAAAAAACCAACTGCTGGAAGCTAGGGATAGTTGTAAGACACAGAGAGTGCCCTAGTAGCAAAACACACAAAACACAGCTGCCTCCCCAGGCTGTTTAAAAACATTACTTTTGCATAGGCATACAGCAGAGAGACAAGGGCCATGCAGCTTTGCTCCCCCCGAGTGATTTCTAGCCATCCTCAGAGTCGTCCTTGGGACATTCTGCAGGGCATGGGGGATAAGAAGTGCCTGCAGGCTGGCAGGAGAGCAGCAGCCTGGATCAAGAGAGGGTTTGCTTCTTTAATACCTTTGAAACAAAATAACTAACACAACAACAACAACAAACCCGAACAGAACAAAAACCCACCCCAGGATGCCTCTCTAAACCCTTTTTCTCCCTTGGAAGAGACCCATTTGCTGTGCTGAAGAAGCAGAGGCACAAAGGCAGGACACTTACATCCCTACTAAATTTAGGGCCAGACACACATGGTGCACCAAGAGCATCAGAATAAACAATATGCAAGCTTGCCCAGTTGTGTGGTTTTCTGAGTCACCACACCCAGACCCCATCTCAGAAATAATCCAAGTGTTCCTATGCAGGGAAGGCCTGTAACAGTAAAACAGAGTGTTTCAGGTGGTATGGGCAACGGCTGCTGCTCCACTTCCCAAGGTGCCCAGGACTGTTCTTCCAGCGTTTCCTGTGGTAGATGTTAATGGTAATGCAGGAACATTCAAGCTCTAAACAAAAGGACGTTTCTGTTAAATATTCTTAGCAGTATCAATCTCCCTTTCTTCTTCTAAACCAAAGCTACAAAAAGAAGTATTTTCCATCTTACTACAAAATTAAGGAGACAGCTGCATGCTCGTCAGTTCTGGGAGGAGAGGGAAGATGTGCATAACCAATGTTTGCCCTGCGCTGGTGAGGGAGAGCATTTCTCCCTTTTCAGGAAAGCTCCAAGCCTCAAGGGAGTTCTCATTAAAAATTCATTAAAATGGTGACTTTTCACAGCATGATGATTTGAACAAGCATTTCCAGATCTCGGGTACTACCCTTTCCTTAGAAAATGCATCCAAATGTCAAGTAGAACTCCCTTCCACATAAGTACTGCCTCAGTTTTGTATCAAATCTTTTATGCCACTACAGCTAAACTGAAAGAGTATTAGGGAATGTGTCAGTCTAGTGCTGGCCACATTTCTTCAGTCTACAGACAAAATAAATAAAAAAAAGTAAAGAGCTGGAAGAGTAAAAACCTGTGAAGGGAAAGGAACACAGAAGAGGTTAACATGCATTGGGATAAAACCAGCACTGGTTATAAGACATTAGAGGTGCCATAAATTGTCTTTTTCATACAGTTTAAAAGTTTCAAGTCCTGTAGCCAATACAGTATAAAAAACAGTTAAGCAACATTAAGGTCTGACAAAATTAATAAATGCATGCAGGGAAGAAAATGGACTTCCTACAGGAAAGTTGTTGGGGTTTGGTGTTAGACTATGAATAGACGTCCTAAATATACACTGCTGGAAAGTTTCCATTTGTAAAGTCAAAGTGACTTACAGAAAGTCAGCTACATACAACTACATACAGGAATATTTAATATGTTCAGCTATAAAACACTGATTCTGTATCTAAACCCTTAACTTCCTCATCAGTAAAACTGGGCTTAAAAAGAAACGCTCATGCATTTTAGTATATACGTAAAAAGTATATTGCTCTGGACTTAGGAAATCTCAGGTTTGCGAATAAAAAAAGGAAGATGATAGTATTTCTGATATGTGAAAGCATTCTCACTGATGAACATTTTAAAGCATAAGAGTCAAGATTATTCAGTTAAACTATTAAAATGCATTTTTAAAGCATTGACCTAAAAAGGATAATGAATTCTGTTTGCAACATTATACCTCTGGTAACATTAAGTAGGACATTATGGTTGTTAGATAAACCAAATTAAGAAGTTCTGCCTGCTTCTTAGAATTTAACACCTGTGAACCATTCCTGAAAATTAGGATTGCTGGGATTAGACTGCAAACTGTATTTTGACAAGTTATCAGCACAGACTAAATTCTTGCAAATATGCAAGATAAAACCTGTTCAAAAACCTGTTCAAGCTGCCTTTCCTTTGCAGCAGCGTTAACCAGCCAAGTCTACCAGTGAAAACTTTGGTGCTTAGCATTTAAGACTGTGAAGACTGCTTCAATTGTAGATATGAACTGTAGAGTTTAAAATGAAACAGGTTTTTTTTCCCCTAAAAACCTTAGCATTCTATATCCTATGACAAACCTCTTAGAAGATAGATTGCCTAAGAAATAAATTCAAGAGAAGTAGTCTGTCCATTTATCTTTCTTCCTTACCTAGCCGTATCACTTACTATGTTATTGTAATGCAAGAAAACTCTCAAACTGCTGAACAGTAGATCATTAGAATAAACCTAATTAGCTCTCCAAACTCCCACAAAGAATGAACAAGGAAAAAGAAGTGACCAGGAAAAAAAATTAAATAAATTGAAGTATTCAACCTTCAGCTGAGGATGAGATTAGAATAAGAACCTGATATAACAAAGATCAATGCACCTCATTACGCTAACATGGACTTGTGCTGGCTGCAGCCAACCAGTGATCATCACGAAGCCTCCTTGTAAGGATCGTCATACCCTGATCACCTGATGCAACCATACAGGACTGTTTTAAAAAGTTAATTAAAAATATGTATTTTACTGTTTCCAGTAAATATAAAAACCATGTAAGGATCTAAAAACCAAGGTATCTCTCAACCACAAGATCTAGGCATAAAGAAATCAGAGAAAGGGGACACAGGACAGATGAAGTGTGCTCAAGGACAGCAGATTTCAAAGAATTCTAATTATTTTTAAAGTAGGCCAACCCCCAGGACATATCCATTTCATCCAGAAAAATTAATCGAGCCTGCTCCCTGCCATTTTCTTTTCCCAAGGCCCCTCAGGCATACACAAAGATTAAAGGCTACATGAACTATCCTGGCAGTCTGCTCCCTTTTATCACAACAGCTTGACAACTCCCCTGTCATCACAAGCCTTGGCAGAAGATAATAACGGGAGCAAAACTTGTTAACTCCCCGAGAGGTGACTGATGTGACTATTCATGGAAAAGGTAAGACTGCTCTAATACGGAGACTCTGTATTTTACAGAGATTTCCCCCCTCTGATTCTCTACATGAAATAATGGTGATGTATTGACACTTCGGACACCTAGTCACTGCTCCATATATGAGCACTCAAGGGTCTCACCATGCATTGCCAAAGCTGGCCAGAGTAACCATCTGCCCCAGTTTTGACATCAACGTTTTCTCCCAGTCTTGATTCCAGCGCCATGGATAGCTGCTCTCCTTGAGAATGTTTTTTCTGCTGGTGACTCTGAAGGAGGAGCTCACACCTTGATTTGCTCAAAGAGCTTCACAGCTTCACTGTCAAGCCAACACTTCTTGGCCTTCCTTAGCCCAACCTTTCTCGTACTGTTTACATAACTAAAGAATAAGCAAGTGCTCAAAACAAATATTTTAGATTGGAATTGGAAACCATGGAGAGGGAGAGAAGACAGAGGGTCTTCAAGTCTTAAGACACCGAGACCACACAGATGCATTCCAGAAATTAATCTGCAGTCTTACTTGGGACACACAGGGCTGAAATACCTCTGCAGAGAGTACTCAGACCACTTCACATACTCAGTAAATCTCATGCAATAGAAATATCTTACACTGAGTGAAATACCAGTGTTTGGTACTGAGGATCTCTGAAAAGTGATACAAGAGACAGCAGAAGATTCTTCTTCCTCACCAGCAGGAGCTGAGGCACAGGAAACCCACACACCATCCTTCTGGACTCGAGAGCTGCTGGCTATGAACTCTCTGATTGAGGCAGGTGATACAGTTCTAAAAAAACATTAAAAGCTCATACTCCATCAAAATAATCAAACAGCAAACATCTCTGTAGATTACTGAGATACTCTTTCCAAGCTAATCACTAGCGATGGTCTTGGTACTGTGCGGAAAGAACATACTTCATAGAGGGGAGGGAAGTAAGGGTAGAAAACGTGGAAGAGGTGAGAAAAAACGAACATATTTCATAGCCTCTGTTTAAAGCTTCCCAGAGGCTTTGGCACATTAGAATAACACTGTGGGAGATGGATTGGCAGAGCCAGAGCAGGTGAAGCAGTCTAATGTGCATGATAAATGCACCATTGACACATGCACAGCTTATAAAAGACATATATTATGAGTTTCGAAGAGCTGACTTCATGGCCTCATTTAACTGAGAGCATAGCAAATCTTGTTTCAAGACTAAAGCATGCAGAGAACACTTCATTTTCTCTGAAGAACACGTTATCTAAATATTGCCTTTCTTGGTCTTCCTCAATAGAAAGAGTAGAAAACTCATGACACTGCCATCCCAGATGCTTTTAAGAGATAGCTTGGTTACTTTTTTCGGTTTTGCTTCAAAATGTTATTACAGATGAGGCATTTTCTACAGCCAACTTAAAATTAGAAACACCTCTGACATACCTAAATTACTTATTAACTAGCTCAAAACAAAGACATTGCTTAAACATAAAGACAGGAATTGAGAAATAAAATGCAGTGCTGCTATGCTCCAGCCCTATTGAAATGCTATTGGTTTTTTTTAGTCATCCTTAAAAGGGAAATCTTTTACTACAGGTTCAAATCAAAGCAAATTTGAATCCCCAAGTTGTGATAAAAATGCTCAAATATGGAAAAAACTATGTTAAATTTAATGAAAAATCTTGTATTTTTTCTAAAGCAAGCACTCTAACATAATACTTTCCGTCTTATTAAAAACATCAACTGTATTCACTCAAGTCAGAACAGTTCTTGCTGAGCCATTTTCACTGCCAATTTTCTAAAAGACAACAAAATAAGTAAGAAACTTTGTGGGCTGAGCACCATCTGTTTATGCTTTAATTTCATTAACAGTTATATTTTGAGACCTTCAACTGTAAAGAAAGTTTTCCAAATGTAAACAGCATATAAATCAGTATATAGTTTTACAGTACCTTCCTACAATTCTCTCCTGCTGCTCAGGGGTTTACCACACATCAGTGCTATTTGCAACTGAATGTTCCACAAGGAAATAAAAGGAAAGTTAAGCGTACCTTCGGAAAGCCAGAGCAATACTAAAAAACGTTACTGGAGTCAGCGATTAGGATGAATGATTCAAGAAGACATAGTAAGAAACTTAAATACAGACCACCATACAGCAGCAAACAACTAGTTTATTGTAACAGAAAGGAGGAAAAAAAAAAAAAAAAAAAAGGCAATTTGTTCTGCAAGTTGCAAGAAAGAATGCTTATACATGGAGAAGCATGCTTAATTCCTGCTTAATACAATCCTTTTTTAAGAATCATCTCTTTATTACAAAAAGTAGCCATTGTTGTTTTAGTAGTAACGTAGGTATGTAGATGAGTAAATACAGTATTTTTATTCCCACATGGGAAGTCAACGGGTTTCAGAAAATAGGAATTCTGTGCTATAAAATGCATCCCTAGGAAAACACCAACTTATTTCAAAAACTGCTCACACTTCAGCAAAGAATTTGTTTTTTTCAAATTTCAGACCTACCAATTCAAATTCTATTTCTAATGAGTAAAGCAGGGGGAACACAGGATGTTTATTTGAAAACCAAAGGTAGACTGCAGGCATTAGCCTTCTCCTCTGTATCTTCTTACAATTAACAACAACAACAAAAAATACACCTTCTCCCAGCAAGCTCCTTCAAGAAGGAGGCTACAATTAAAATGGTAAATCTCAATCTAAGTATCTGCTATGAAGCACAAACTTAACCTTTGGTTTAAGTTTACAGAAATCTATTGAGTTTATTTCCCCCCCCCCCTCCCTAAAACCTCTACTAGGTGAAAGGCCAGAATGACCCCAAATCCAAGCCTAAACAGTATCACAGGTTGCAAAGACATGCAATGCTGCTGGCCTCTCTGTTAGGCCATTCTGACAACATCTTCCTTACTGAACACATTACCTCAGCATTACTGGTAGTTATGGGGGGGAAACCTCACTCACCAAAATAGTGTCTAAATCTAGAGCACTGTGGGGTGGAGGTGGACTGCTGAAGGCAGATTCAAACAAGATAAATTCCCTTTAATTCACAAGATTAAAGAAAACTGATGGAGGAGGCAGCCTTTTAAGCAGCATGTTACTATTTTTAAACTAATCGTTCACCGTAGACGTTTGCTTTCCATGCTTATGGAGGAAATCCAGTAATTAAATGTAACTGTTACCAGACTTGGAATCCTTCTCTCAGATTATATGGCCTAGTTTCTGTAAAAGGCATCCCTCCTGCCCCCCCAAGGTTGAAGTCAAACCTATTAATGTAACAGCTTATCCTGCCCTATTTCCACTTGGCAGTCTCCCGTAATGCTGATTTAATATCTCACAAAAATAGGACAAAGATACTGTCATTTTTCATTAGGGAACGTCAGCTCAGTACAAGCAATTTTAACTCTGCTGAGCTTGGGTTAGGGAAGCGCATGCTGCTTGGCCATGGGGCGAAAAACTCATGTATATACTTCTGGATATGACATGCCTTCTCTCAAGGCTGGCATCCTGATTCCCCACCGAGCCTTTTCCAACAACAACATTTCAGAACAGCAGAATTTCTACTACTTCAGCTTAGCTCTTATAACTTAATTCACTACTTTTAAAATAGGGAGTTAACCATTACCTAGATTTTTTTTTATTCAAAAAGGACTTCATTACATGCTATTTTTAATGCCCCATTATTAGGCCACTAACCACAAATTACCACATATATTTATTTATTTATTTAAAACATAAGACAACCTACCGAACTTGTACTGTTGATCCTTCCTGATCTCTGTGGTCTTACTCACAGTTTCTCCATTAGGTACTGCAAGAGTGAAATAGTTTTCCCTGTGCAATCCCCAGAACAGAAAAAATTACTGCTTTTTGTTGCATAATGTTACCTAAGAGTGCAAAGCCACCTTTCATCCTATGCTGAGGATCCTGCCAAATGTTCCCTGGATGCTTGAGATTCATTTCTCCCGCAGTGGGATTCTTGAAAAGCAATTGCCAACCTTAACTTAAGATCCTTGATTTTTCAGCTGTTCAGTTCTTTTAAGTTACATTAACACTTGGGGCTAGAATAGGACAAAAGGAATCTTGTCACATACATATAAATGGTGCAAAACTGCTCTCTCCTGAGGAGTAGACATTTACATAATTAATAGTCTTATGATAACAATGAGTTATTTACCTAACTTATTACAAGGGATCTTAATGACAAAAGAGTTCAAGGAAGTTTTAATACAATCTATGTATGTATAGATAAATTGTAAGAATTACATAGGCTTTTTTCCCCCCATTTCTTCACATTATTCTCTTTGTGGTCATTTATTCTGCAACATACTGGAAGCATTTGTCAAAAGATTTCATCTATTTAATATGAAAGGGATTGGGGCTTTTACACTGTCCCAAGGGTGACAGAGTTTTACAGCTCTTTCAAAGCTAATTTAGATGAAAGCACATATTTTTTTTTCTTAAATTAGCATTTAGTATCTCAAAACATTTTGCCTATTACTGTCACGAGCAACACTAAGGATTACTGTAATAAAAAGAGGGGGAAATAAAACCGATGCATACTTCCTACAACAGCAATACTTTGGCTATAGCAAACTCACTGCCTCCCTGAGCAGAGATTTCAAATGAAACTTGCTGAACATGAAAAATTTGCCAAGGTGTTCATTTCTGCTGAGTGTCACACAAGAAGTAGTGACTTATTACAGCACTGCCTGTGGAAGGCAGCGTGCCTAAATCTGGCCCTGCACCTGCAGGGAGCTTTGCACACCCAGATGATGAATGACTGCATTGAGCTTTCAGATAACGCCAGAGTGGCAAAACTGATGTGGCACTCCTTGTGTTAGGTCTCACCCAATTACAGAAAGGCAAATCAGTAAAAAAAGTGACTGATGTATAGATAACTATACAAAGCAATTGGAGGAGTGATTATTTTGCTCTTTGATCACCTGTGTACCACAATCATGTTTTTACCAAACTCAAAAAACTTGAATGCCTTCACTACTGAACACCACTCTCCCTGTTACTTCAGATTTATCATCTTATTCTGTCTCCTGCCTTTCCTCCAGTAATGATATCAACTTCAAACTCCTGCAACTCAGTTTCTCTTCTAAGCACATTTGCTGTTACTCCTTAAGGGAAAGTAGAGAATTTCCGCTGGGACTTCCACCACAAAGAATCTAATTTAAACCACAATAACACTTCAAGTTCAGTCTGCAATTTGTCATTAAATTCTCAGCGACAACCCAGCCAAGGCATACAGGATATTAGCAGTCCTTAAGTGGGGGAGAAGGGGTGTCACCAGAAAGCTCAGAAAATGTCTACTCAGCTTTTGTTTCTTTTTTTTCCAACTCTTCCACTTCCACATCATAAATTCTCCACCTTCTAGAGGCCATGCAGGAATTGTAATGTTTAAGCTTGGCGGTTGGTGAGAGCCCACAGCCCCAGCTGTAAGCCCATGATCTGGTTTCCTAAATTGGAGGGACACGACAGGATCACTACCTGCACAAGGGCCCTCAGCGGAGCCTCCCTTCCCAACCCAAGGGCAAGCACTCTTCCCTTGCTACAGAACAGCCACCTTCACATCTAGCAGCAAGGACAGCTAACTGTCGTGCTGGGGAGATGAGGGTATAAATGTCTAAGGGTGGGAGACTGTAACCTCAAAAGCTCCTTTTAAGTTATAGAGCCCTGAGAGCACACCTGGTGTAGGTGCACACCTTCAGGGGTGGTAGGAGGAAGGGGACAGTTGTCCAATTACTTAAGCACACAAAAAAACCCCTGAGAAGCCAATCCAGAAAGTCTGAGAACTGTCGACAAACAAATGCTCCCTAAGCAAGAATCCATTACGAACACGTCACTTGCATACACAGAAAATTAAATGTCTTCAATACGTCGCAATGCAAGTTAACAGCAGCCCTTCGGTGGCTGAGGTGCAGTAGCTATGGGGTAGCTAAAGTTGGAAAACACTGCAAATATTGTAGTGCTTCAAATCTGAAGCACCAGGTTCCCAGATATGAGGCCAGGCAGCCACACCGAGATTTCAGGAAGTTCTCCTCACTGCACACGGGAAGAGGGCAGAACAGGGAATTTTGTGGGTTCTGCAATCTCACCATCACATTTCTGACTGCTGCAAGGTCAGCCACACACTTCCAGCAAATCTTTTACTACCTTCCTATGCTCTGGAAGGTGATTTGTAACACATTGGACACTCCTTCTTACTTACTGTCCTTCACATGGACAAATGAATAATGTCATTTCTATTAGCTTCTTGGAGAGTGCTCCAGTGAATATTAGATGTATGAGACCACTCATCATACTAATACCCAAGACCACTCATCATACTAATACCCAAGACTATGAGTGTGCGAAGCTGTACTTTAAGCTCTGCCTCAGGTAAACTGAACAGATCTTTCAAATGAAAAAAAAATAAAAATCCCTAAGACACCAGCCTCAATTATACATAACTTTTAAAGCTTCCACATACTAATTTGGTCACTTCAATACTTTGTAATTGGTCAGATCAGGAGAGTTAAAGTTGACCTATTCTGCATTTGCTCCTCCAAATACTTAAGTTTCAACTTTTCAGTAATGAATCTTTCTTTACTGTTTCAGTCCGTTGGTTCTGCTTGCTGTACTACCCACGCCTCGATGACACCAGCTTTTAAGGCTGTACCTCTGAGGCTGCTCATTAGTGACACATCTCGCTGGAGACCAACAAGTACTATAGCTGGGATCCCTACAGTAATCTTCTTACGATGAATAGCCTCAATCATTTCCTGATAGCTCCAACCCATGCTCCCCTGATCCAGAAGAGCAGAAGGTATCAGAAAACATACAAAAGACCCCACGACATGCACATAATAATCCAATCGATGAGTCTACCTAATCTTTTCTCACAGACATAAACAACAGCATCCCTAAATCTTCAGTACCTTTGCAATCCTATCAGATAGCAAGTGTCCTTACTTACACAAAAGCAGATATGTTTTTAAAGATTCTGAGGACAGACCTTAATATATTTTCATTGTTTCTATTTGGATTAGACAGGAAAGTAGAAGCTTTTATGATAAGGATTTTTTTATTCTGTTTGGGTACTTCTGCTAACGCAAATATTTAACCTCTCCCTCCAAATCCTACAAGCATGTTTTTCTCAAATGGTGTCTTGTAGAAACAAAGTTCCACAGTTGAGTTACCTGGAGAAGAGAGCTTTCTCCACAACTTCTGATTATACTTTCATGTGAACATACACATCTGTGGTAGTCTTCCATCAGAAAGAAAGGTCTTATCTCCCAACTGTCTGCACTACTGTTACTATCTCTGTGTTCTCTCATTTCCTTCCTAAACAGCCACAATCCACTTCCACTTTTTCTTTTAAAACTCTCTGTACATTAATTTTGCCTATCCAAAAGATCTCTGAAATCTTTTAAAATCAGTAGAAAAAAGATAACACAATATTTGAAGGGAGAATTTTTTTTTTTTTTTTAAATAAGGGTACACGGTTATAACACTACTACAAGATGTTCTGTATTACCTATTCCTGTCTGCTGTTGTAAGCAGGAAAAGATTCAAGGTTATAAACATAAAAAGAACAACACAGCAGAACTTTTCACCTTTGCTTCTTTAATGCCTCAGTGCAGAGAGGAAAAGGGTACTGCCTGAGGTTAGCTACAAAAAGTTAAATTCCATTTTAAGATGGTACTGAGTAGGAATTTTGCTTGCACTGAAAGCTCTGGCCAACAAATGTAAAGGGAGGAGGGTATTGAATGGGAAGAATTATTCTGTTATCTTTAGCTTAACAAACTTTCCAGTAACTAACAACAGAGCAAACACACATTTGTATGACTGAACAAAGTGCACAGCAGTGCATTTCAGAGAAGCTGTTATGATTAAACTCCTAGTTCCCCCATGCTGAAACTGCACCAATGCAGAGTCCGTCTCCAGGTCTTGTAGAAAGTATACTCTGAGATACACACCAACACACAGTCCATTTCCAGATGGCGTAGGGAGCATACCCCAAGATGCAAGCCCATTTCCTAGGGTCAGCATTGCCCGGCCTAGCAGGACGCAAGATACTCAAGCCCTAACCTCTGGGCATATTCTTGGGCTCTGCCAGCTCCCCATAATGATGCTGGAGTTCTGCTAGTAGCAAGCATGCTTACTACTGTGTAACTAATATTCCTCACCTGAGCAGCTTATAAGGAGCAAAGCCATCCAAACCAAAACATGAATTCAGTAACAATACTGTTTCCCAGAAAATGACAAAGCAGCACGTGTTACCCACCCTCATATATATCACAACGACAAGTAAACAGCTTATCTAGCTAACGAACCAGATACTCTTGTTTAGATTTCATCTTTGACAGTGTTTACTTAATATAATCATATTTGTTCCCAACAAAGACTGAATTATTTCCCGAGGTGGCTGTCATGGATATTTCCTCCTCCAGTCAAGGCAAGGGTAACCAAGACTGAATGATGCTTTATTGGGTACTGGACTGTTAAAACTCTTCAACTCCTTTATTGCCAAACATACCAGCTAGAAAAGATTTCTAAATTAGACCTCACATGCAAATGGGGGTGGATACAAAGGTTCAGCTCAAAAGTCTCTGAGCAAAAGCCTTCAAGCTCATGAGAAAGGACAGTGATTCCTTACAGCACCTGAATAAACCGATACAGCACACACACTGCAGGACTGCAATATTTCAGCTGTCACCCCAGAAAAATCATCTAAAGATGGTCACTGCCCTACACAACAAGGCAACCGTAACTACATTTTTTTTTTTTTTCTTCAGATGTCACTTTACATGTATATTACCCTTTCCTAAGCAGGAAAAGTAATCTGGCTGGTTTTGACCCAAAATGTTTACTGCCTGACATTTTTTGGGGAGGTATGCAAACAAAATTCCTGAAGGTTTTTCTCTACACAGAAAAGCCCATGTTGTATGTAGAAGAGAGATTACAGAAACTTCACCACTTAATAATAAACTGCGTATCTCTGAAAGAACCGCTACGGCCTATTATCTCAGCAGCGACTGCCAAGATACAGCAAAATGTAACAGCTTCGGAAGACAGAGCATCTGCTGAAGGAGTCCAAAGTCATTTCCAGTTTTCGAACACAAGAATCCTGTCAGCTCGCTTGCCTTCCACAATTATTCAAAGCAGCCCACTAGAGACGACTAAGATTGTTAGTGAACACATCACATTTAAGATAATCACTGTAAAATTTTATGACTTCACAAAGATTATTTTAATCTCGACTAATCTTACTTCAAGCAGATCTCCTTAAGTCCAGTAATGTTCCACAGCTCTAAAACACCTGGTAAAAATGGAAGCAGTACTTTGACTCCTTCTGAGACCCTGGCGTCAAAGGGCCAGATTATTCACACCTGACTCAGGAATGCAAGTCCATGGCGAGGGTGGCTCTGCAGGTTTGTTTGCCTGACCTCCTGACACTGTTCTAGAGTTGACTGTCCCTTTCAGCCAAAGCACTGCCCACCCCACGCCTCACAGGCTACCCACCATTCCGGGGTGGGAGATCTGCGTCGCCAGCACCATCAACCCAACACCTTTCGGCTTTCCGCGCCCTGTTCCTAAATTACCTGATTTGCGACTCCTCCTTGGCGAGACCTGCCGTGGGGTTTGCAAAACGTCAGGAGGCCGATCCGCGGCGGCGGGGTGAGCGTGAGAGGGGTACACCTGCACCCTTTGTTGGAGCTCTGGGGGCGACCTTTGCAGGATACTGGCACGCAGCCTACACCGGCGCCGTGATTTCGGGGATGGAAAAGCTCCCGAAGGAGACACGGACCCACGCCCAGCGGGGTGCCCAGGGCACCGCC
>NW_020799098.1:39593631-39636011 GCF_003259725.1 Athene cunicularia
GCACCCCCCCGGGCAGCGGGAAGGAGGGGGAAGAGCTCGGGGAGGGGGGGGGTTAGTTTTTCTGAGCTGGGCGGGCAACTCCGCTCGGGGCACCGGCTTGTAAAAGTCAAGGTGGAAACGCCTAACTTCAGTGATTGTCACAGGCGCAGGGTAACGGAGGCCCGGTAATTACCGTATGCAGCCTGGGCAGAGTAACACTGAAAAGTCAACAGATTTTTCTTGAGGATAGAAGATTAAGTACGAGATTACAGAGATGTTATCAGACTTCAGTGTGCATGTATTTTGTTACTAATTTTCTGCACTAGAAGTTAGGCATCCTATTTCCTCCTTTGAAGGAGTCTCACCTGCACACACACGACCTGGGTAAAGTGAACTCTCCACAAAGCGAAGTGATGCAAGAACAGTATTTCCAATGCAGTACTTTTGCATTTTCTGTGTATTCAGTACTATCCACTTGTTTTGATGTTTTTCACTTCTATTTCTTGTGTGCGCTGGGAGGATGTCAGATCCAAGGATCCTGAACGCTAACTTTCATGATAAGCATTGTAGAAATAAAACAGGATATTACATCCTGAACGGGATCACTTTGGAGGGAAAAAAAAAAAAAAGCCACACCTAAGTGACCTTTGTAGTTGGACACACCTAGGCACAGAAGTCTTTGTTTATTCATCTAACTTGTACTATACCACTGTGTGATTCCCCCCCCCTCCCCATTGTGTAGGACAAACACGATGCTTAAAGGATGTGCCACAGCTCTAATCCATACAAGCATTTACACAGCCCTGTAACTTCCACAGGTCCCCAGAGATGTTTTCCCAAAGCCCCCTCCCTGTTTGTGGTTGCAGAAACCACATAAACATCTCAATATTAAGGTTTACGTGACTGTTTTCAGGTAGATAACAGCACCTGCACAGGGCTGGGAGGGATTGGTTTTTTTTGCTGGGAAAGGCATAGAGTTGAGGTGCCTGGCTCTGAACAGATCCCCTGCCTCGCCAAGCCCAGTAGGACAAGGCAGGTTGGTACTACAAACTGTGAAGCTCTTTAGACTGTCAAAGAGGTATGGAAATGTTCCCCCCCGACTTTTCCTTCACTGCTTTCTGGAGACCTTACTGCAGCAAAAGGTGCTCTTCCCTCCCATTGTTTTATTCTCCATTTTTGGGATCCCTTTTTACTGTCCTGTGCTAGTGCTCTGAGCAGTCAAGTTAGTCTTAGCACTGCACGAAGGGTACTGTAGAACCGGCTGCAGCCATGTGATATGAGACCGCTCTGCTACTGCTCATTGAAGCTGAGAGTGACAGGAACAGAGCCTTCTGTGTGCAAGTTCATACTGCATGAATTCACATTTGTAAGGCTGCCTGCTGAAACTTTTTTTAAAAAGGAGGCTTACGTTCCGCAGAAACCCGGGGGTGAACCATGCATCTGTGATTATCACAGAGACCTGCACACTGGAAGGTGACCAAGAGTTTTGTGTTTGGGTTTTAGATATCAAAAGTCTCACCATCTGTGAATTGCCCATTAGCTGTCTGAGGACAGTGGTTTCTGTCCCAGGTATTTTAAAAAACCCTGCCTTTTCCCCCAAAAGAGAAGTAGTTGACACCCACTGGGAGGCAGTACGGGCCAATGGACAGGGTGTTCATGCCAGCCAGCCCCTCTCTACAATGACTGGAGAAGGAATCATGTTTCTGTTTTACTATTACACCTGCCTGCCCTGGCTCCTCCACAACACTGAGCATCATCCACCTTTTTTTCTCACTGACAGGCCACACAGTCTGACTCCAGTAGTATCAGGTTAATACTGACCTTGGAAGTAGGGTTTTTTTGAGTTTTATCCTCATTAAGGATGTGCTGAAGTTTCAAATTCTGCACTTAGAGTTTTTCCTATGTAGTCAAGTGCCTAAAAAGACCTGCAGAATATATTTTCGCTCTTGCTGAATTCGAACCAGCTAAGACAGAAAATTCAAATTAAAGTTGGCTTTGGATTGCCTCCAGTAGCATTCAAAACCACTTTTTAAAGTATTTTATGACCTGGAGAGGGAGAGAGGGTGAGTTAAACATGAATTTTTGCCTTCCTCAGTTGCAAAACACTTTATAAACCATGATGCTTTTGCTACCCAGCCAGCACTAAAACAAGACAAAATCCTGACTGTTATTAGGGAGTTAAGCAACCTCTGTTAAACTGATACTCTGTCATTCAAACGTTTCCAACAGACTGGCAACTGTCACAATGTTTGTATCTATATGTGGACGAGTCTACTGCTTGCTGCATGGAAATCGTATGTTCACTTCTCCATATGCCTGCAAGTAAATATCTGATGGTGTTTAAGTCATTAGAAAGCCTTGCTGCTCTTGAACCAGAGACCTACACTGACCTGGAGGTGAAGTATCTGATTACCAATCCCCTAAGCCATGCAGTTGCCTTATTGCTAGGGATTTGGGGGATGGTATCTGGAGCAGGGTTACTAGCAGTTGTCAAAATCTCATCCAGTTGCTCACACTGGAGAAGCGTCAGGACGTGGATATGCCTCTTAACTCTTCTCCTGAATATGTGGCCACAATAAAGTACTCTGCTTGTTCATTAATGCAATATTTGAAAAGAAATTCCTATAAACTTTTGTACCTACCAAGAAGAAAGTCATGTAGTACAAAGTTCCACAGTACAACAAGCTGCTGTAAAGGCTTCGCTGCACACGAACCCCCCCATTTTGATCATCTGCAGGTTGTTTTCCGACAACACACAGGTCTCCTTTGTAAAATCTGCAAGTCAGAGACCAACTACTGGATTTCTACTGAGTGCAGTGAGCACAAAACACAAGTGGGTTTTTTTTCATGTAAATAGGTTGAAATTAGCAGTGGATTGTAGACCTCAAGCAATTTCACTTTCCTCAGAAGTTTCCAGATTTAACTACCAGCACTTCGTTTAGTGCAGCATTTCACTACATGATATATACTCTAGGCTTCATGTAATGCCAAACTTGGTCATGCTTTGATTAAAGAAGAAAGTGCTGGGAAGTGCCAGCTGGCAGACAGCAACTTGCTTTCCTAAACTGAACACCCTCCACACGAGCAACACCACTGGGCCAGTGAAAACTTCCAGCTCCATGCAATCCCTCTTCCTATCCCTTCTGACCTTACTGCCAGCACTTTAAGGTCATTTGCATTGAAGCAGTCATCTCTGAACAAATCTTACGCAGTTTTCCAAATTACTACTTTGGGCTCTAAGGCAAGCTGGCCATTGACACTTATGGAAAACTCCTGTGGTGTATTAGCGTGACAGCAGATCTATTAGTGCTGCGTATTGAAGTCCTGGGGTGTCCAGGTGGAATCCAAGACACTCCTTCCCTGGTTTGCACCTGAGAAGGTAGAAACTCAACGTGAGGTTGAAGGAGCCTGGCCAGATCTATCTTAATTTATGTTAAACTGTCTCATACTCCCTTCTGACATTGTCCCCAGTGTTGAGGGATTTGCAGTGAGATTCTGGATTAATGAGGTAGTTGCTGCTTGAATAATCCAGAAGGGCAGAGTTTCGCATACACTGCAATGGAGATAAAGCTATGCCCTAAATATTTACAATGTGTGTATATGTAACCTCAGAGTTGATAAAAAGAAACTGAAGTACAGGGTTTTAAATTCTTCTTAATTTCTGTGATTGTTTTAAAAGTACTTTAAGTGGCTCTCAGTAATACTTAATACAGTGCTTTTGCAAATTAGACTGGGGTGGGCCTCATCTTCACTGTTTTGTATTCGTGTTCTCTAATCTTTCGTACCATTCTTCCTGTAATTCTCATCTATCCTTTTTTTAAGGCAGAGGTTTAGCAACATGTGCCCTACCAAAAATTATCCTTCAGTATTTCAGGATTTGAATGGATGCTTTTGGCAGAATGAAGTTTGACTCCTTTGCTTTTCCTGTCACTTTTATGAAGAACATGTTATGAAGTTCCTGTCATTACATTTAGCCCCCATACTCCTGTCATGCCTACTTAGTCAGTTTTCCTCCTGCAACATCACCTCTAGCTCCTCTTCTCTTTTCCCACACAACGGTAAGCGAGCTCGTTATTCTGTACTGATCTGGATACTACTTATGTCGTGAAGACTGGAATGTAAAAAATAAATTTTTTTTTTTCAGCTGCCCTTTCTGGTATTGAGTACCAATCAATGTTTATGAATGATGTTGTAATATTAATACTGCCTTTGTCTAAAGAAATTTAACTTCTTCCGGATTTGCAAGTCCTCAAAATATCCACACTGTGATGAGTGTTGACAATGCTTGACAGATTTAGATCTCATTAAAATAGTGGATGGGATGGTCTGTTACGTGGGTGTTTCATTTAAGTTTGAAGAGAATTGGAATAATTCTAAGTATGGTTTCACCATTTTAAAAGTAAAAAATACATTTTAAATGTTTTTTTTAGGAACTCTCACCTATATTTTGAGCCAGATGTAGTCATATATCTCAGGTCCAGAAAATATCCTTTTCCAAGGTGTCATGTTTCGGAGCACTTCGAACAGAAATTAACTTGCATCATTTCCTGAATCTAGGGCAGAGAAAATTGAAATAGGTTGCGGCAATTTCTGTTCTGCTGAAAAAATGAATGGTGTAAACACCCACATTTCAGATGCTGATTTACTTTCCAAAAAATCTTTTAAAGTATAGTAAATTAGTGGAGTTAATTTGATAAAATTGTCAGTCTGAACAAGATCCACAGTGCATTTGAAGTACAAAATGGAACATTTTACAACTACAAATTAATTAGATTTTCATGTTTCTGCAGACTTTTCTGTGTAAAGTGTTGATTGTCTAACAAATAACTGGCAACTTGGGTATTAATGATTAAATATCATGTCTGCTATATTGGCTATAAAACTTCAATCAGTTTGACAGCTTTTTCTTCAGGATATATTCTGTCATGTTGTTCAAAATTAAGCAAAACCTAACTACTGAAAATAATAAACAATTGTAAAGCACTGGATATGTTCAATAAATCCATTGTGTCGAGTCTGAAAAAGATAAAGCCCTATGAAGCTTCACAGACAAATAATAAAAGACACTCAAAAGTTGACACATAGAAAAGTATGGACATGCAACAGTTACTAGTTCCTAAAACAAGTATCTGTTGTTCCTTAACTTAGTCACAGGGTAAGTGAGCAAAGTACTATTTCAGAAAGTGTCATCTGCCTCATTTTACATAAATACGTAAAAGGTCAATTAATAATTCCTGGAAAAGTCTAGTCCAGTAGCTAGGTTTATACATTAACATTCAAATAATAGAAACTGAGTAACAACACAGAGATCAGCTGGACTCTTGATTTTCACACTGGGGTTCTTGGGTGCCTGGGGGATGGGAAAGGTGTCTGCAACAGAAAACAACAGCAAGATGATTGCCATTAGTCATTTACAGTTTGTGGTACAGAGCCTCCATCACAAACTGATAACTGGAAGTTGAGAGTCTTAGTAGCAATGAATCGTAAAAGCATTTCTAGGCATCTCCGAGTTTTCTTCCTATTTTGTAGATTTCTTAAGCAGTAAATTTGATGTTACCAGTGGTTGAGAAACAACGCCAGGGTACTGAGCAGCCACTTTTCTTACCAAGCTCCTGTTTGGAAAGAAATTCTTAAACAGTAGATTATTTCTATTATGTATAATCCGACACAAAGTTGTATTGATCAGTAATTCAGTGAAATGATTCTGTTATAAAAGGCATGTTTTCTGGGAATTGCAGGCAGTAGCAGCTGTTGGATCATAACACTGCACGCATTCAAGTCTTTTACTAAATATAATCATAATGAAATAGATTTCATAAGGGCCTTAGTACAACATGCAGATGCATCATTTTGTGGAATTTCTTCCCTTTTCTCAGGTCCAGAGTCACATATAGATATCCCTACTTAATATGAATTAAATGATTTCCAACTTGTACAGTTTTAGATCAGGTACCAATATAGATACTTCCAATTTTATTTTATTTTTTTAGTATGTTTTCCATCCTTCTCCTATTAAACCAAAAAAACCCCAACCCCAACCCCCAAAACAACCAACTTAAGAGAAAAAAATCCTAGACCTGTCAAAAAGACTTTGAAATAAAGGTGAAGAACTGTAATAAATTCATCATCTTGGCAAGCTGAACACCAGTGCTTTTTAGTCACCTGTGACAAGCAATAGTGACAATGGCAGGATCTCATCCATCTTAAAATACTGTGGGTTCCCAGATCTCTTAATTCACTGCCATTCAGCCCCCTTTTTCTAATGTATAAGTGCAATGACTGTTGGCTAAGTATTATAATTAAACAAAAGATCCTCTAAAATTTCCAGGTGCATGCAATTGCAGGAAGCAAATCTTGAGATTGTATTTTTATTATAATACTGGCTTAACTAAATCTTTGTTTTGAGTAACTTGATCAGCTTGGGGAGATCCTTTAGGTTTAGAAGTTGGTTGGAATTTACAGAGTAAGTGGGAAAGGATTTATTATTTTTTAAGGACAAAATTAAATTAATCTATTTAATTGGTTGCAGCTTGAAAAGCATGCTTATAGAGCAGAAGACTATTCCAATTAACATTATCTCAAATTAAACTGAAGAATCACTGATATATTCTTATTCGCATTTACTGACCCTTTGAGTAATGAAAGCTGCTCCTGTAAACCTTAGGCCAAAGTGAAGTTTATTCCATTCCTCATTTACTATCAAAAACTTTGATGTATTTTTATATGTCTAAAAATGAACACAGCATCTGTGTAATTGATAGGTTTGGGATTTTGGGGTTTTTTTTGTTTTGGTTTTTTTTTTTCCCCTCAAATGGTGCTTTGGGACAAAGTAGAAGTGAGAGGAAAACTTCATATTCTGTTAAAGCATGGTGATCCACAGCAGAGCTTTTGTAAATTCTTGGCTAACTGCCTGAAAAACCTGGTTGACTTCTTACTAACCTACAAGGCACAGGAAGCTAAAACATGTCTTCAATACATTTTAGATTCAAATAAGCAGCCTTACATTATGAACAAAAATTAATGTAAGTTTGCCTCTCTGTCAGGCTTATATCCAAACACTCGCTTCAAACTTGTCCTGCTAAGCCTTTGGTGTAAGGGTTGATTACCAGAAAGGAGGAGATAGAGGCACTGTTCCTTGCAACATTTATGTCAGTTCTGATACTCTCTGACATGTATCTAGGCCACGTCTAATTAATCCCAGAATATTCCATCACTGCTGGATTACCTCTGTCAGTTTGCCCACAGAAACCTGGCAGAAAAGATTTTTACTTTAGGTGAGGATTTTCTCTTTTCTAAAGGCAAATGTGAGTGTTTTTTTTCATCAACTAAGTAATTTCTATGCAACAATTTACAAAGCCCTTAGGATATAAAGTATTTAGTAGGGGTGAATACCTTCATTTGAACTTGGTGGAATGTTGCCGCTGATTTAAATAGAGCCAAGATTTAATCTCTGATTGGTTTTAGGATAAAAAATAACCAGCTATGGCCTTCTCAACTCAAATTTGACTCTCCTATTCAAAAGAATCATATCTTTTCTCTTTCTAAGCTAAATGTGAATACCAGGTGTTTAATCAAAGATCAGAAAATATAGGAGACTTGCAAAATAAGATAAGAATTCCACCTAAAAGCCTGTTGCAGATCAGAAGTTAAGTGGCTAGACTGTATTTGTGCACTTTAAACTGCAGTCTATCGTCTTCCATGCTCATTGCTAGAATTACATAAAGAGTTTGCAAAGACACTCGTCAGCTTCGGGAGGTGCTTAAATCAAGATGAGATGCCATGGTGGAGCAGTGGATACACAACTGGTGACCACTGGAAAATAACCCAGCACACTTATAAACTAAGGGTACACTGCATCCATGTTATGTGTATCACAGTAGTGATGCACAGAATCACAGTACTAAAAATAGAGCATTAATTAGCAATGCTAAATTGGTATGTGATTATGCAAGGTGCTGGGTGACTCAAGCAGTACCACATTTGCATCCTGAGGGCAAAGTATTGTGACTTTTTAAATTGATGCTCTACAAACATGCATTCATCTATTATTCACAAAGCCAGATGATTTTTTAAATACCTGATGATAAAGTACTAGATGACAAGACAACTTGCTACTTGCAGAACAAGAAGTACCTGCTATTGGAGATCTATTAATATGCACTTGACGTGTTTTTTGTAGTGGGTAAGGTATGTTTTTTAACCTTACCCTCAGCTTTTCTAATTATGTCCTTACAATCTCCTTTAATTAAACAACAAAAGGATTTTCACTGCATTTGGTAGAGCACTGTTGTCAAAACCCTCATTTAAATGCTTCTACTGATACCTTCAGAATTATGTAATATTACAAATGTAAATAAGATGCAGATTTTTCACATACTTACTTTTCTTTCCTATGTGAGTTGATTACTAAAGCAGGAAATGTTATTCATAAATGCTTGGTACCAGCAGATTAAAAAAAATCCATTCTGAAAAACTGCTTTTTGAAATTTCATCTGAGAAATAGTCAAATCAGTATCAACCGTGAGTTTTGCCTAAGTTAAGACTTACCCGCCCTTCAAATGTGCGGTTGTGGCTCAGCTGATACCTGCATTAACATGCCTCTCATCTACATACTGTGTTTGAGAAGTCATCTTATGCTTTAGCTCACATTAGAAGCAGGAAAGCAGATTTTCTTAGATGTAGGATGAGTGCACCTGCAGCAAAAGTACACATAGATGTATTGCATTCCATAGCCAATGCTGTGAAAGTGCCCAATCCCACTGTTCTGGGCTTAATGTTTTAGGATGAACCCCCAGATAGGTAATAAAATAATGTCATCTAGACAGGTAAAAAATGCACACAGGCTGGTGATTATATTAATAATATTCCAAGTTAGAGTAAGCCATGACAATTCACATTGCTCTTCCACCAAGGTCCCCTACTATGATACTGGACTTCACTGTAGGAGAGGGACTCTCAATTTTTTTATTGTGGTCCATGTTTCTGGCTGTATCTCAGAGTCTTACGAGCACATGTGGCAAAAGTGTGCGCTAAGGTAGGTAGGCTGGATTTTGGTTTGCAGCTCAATTCAGAGATGATGGATGAACTAGATTTGTACTAGTGCTTCTGACAGTGATGGGCTTCCTGATGCTATGCATTAAGATACCAAAATAAACTTGATGGTGTGGGACACAGTACAGTTACTGTGAGATTATAGCACATTTGTCCTTTTGTTTTAGGGATGTTACCTGTTCCTGTGCTTCATCACTCAGTTCAAACACTGTACGAACTGTTGTTTGGTGGTGGTAGCAATACCATGACACCAAAATGCTCTCTAACTTCATATTTCTCTGTCATGTACAATGCCTGCTAGGCTACTAAATATTCACCACTTTTTTCTGGCCAGCCTCTCAAATTCATCAGCCACAAGGAGCTGAGCAGCCTGTAGGCTATTAGTGAAAGTAACAGTTGTTGGAGTTATCTATAGTCTTCATGATATCAGGTTGATGAGATGGAGATAGATGGGCACTGGAGAGGGGAGTTATTTGTGTGGATTATAGAGGTGCTAAACTTGGAGTGTCATTGCTCTGTAAACAGCAGAAAAATACTAAGTTGTTATTCAAAAAGTGTATTAGTCACATTAACTTAAAAATTTCCTACATTCAGGAATCTGGATTTTGGACTCTGTTAGGCATAATTTTCCTTGTAATACCTACAGAAGTTAATTAAACAAGTAGTTACTGCTTTGCAGTCTAGACAGAGAACGCACTATTAACTTAGGCAGGAGTGATCAATAGCTTGCACTCTCTGAAAGAGGAAGTGCATATCGTACATGTAAAATGCATGCAATTATCTTAAAAAGATCTTTAAGGTTTTTATGAGTGGCTGCACAACTTGAATTGTTGTTTAAAAATTAAAATAGTTAATTGTACGCCTCCCAGAAATTGTTTCATCTAGTAACAGTGTCCTCTGTGATTAGAGCTTTCACCAAATCCTTCCTTTCCTACTACTGTCCTTTTGTTAGTCTGTCATTCTTTCCTCTCCCTCAAAAAAAAACCTAAACCCAAAACAACCAAAATAAGCATTGTTTTATGGAGTGTAAGTTGGTCATGATGCTCCAACCCTGATACCAGGATTTCCAGTTTCCTGGTCAGTTATCTGGGTACATTTAAATGATTCTTTGTTCAATTATCCACAATAATTTCCATTATGAGGGCAAGTGTTTCACCTTGCCCCACAGTGCAGGGAGAGGACCGGTGACAGCATCAGCATCTACACTCACTACATAGACTAAGAAAAAGCCAGATCTTTTTAAATCTTCTGCTGTTGCAGCCTTCTCCCTGCTACTTGCAGATGTGGGAGAGGCTTCTCACAATGATCAAACAAGCCTCCAGCACCTTACAGTAATACGAGTCTTGCTGATGAATCCTGAGACCTGGTACAAAAGGTAAAGAATAGGAAAATGCATTCAGTAAATGGCTGTCATTCTTCAAGAGCTTCTGATGGGTAAAATCCTGCCCAAGTTTATGACTTTGAGGTTCCTCACCTCTGCACAACAGCACATGTCTTCATTACAACAGTCCTTGTATTAAATGTGCCGACACCTGGGCTCTAAAGAAGGGACAAGCTGACAAATTTTCATGTAGTTATCTGAACACACCCAACTTTCCACGAAGAATAACCTCAGGGGTTCTGGGGATGATCATCCTGAGGAGTTTTGGCCTGAGGTAAAAAAAGATGGTGCTTTTTTTGTTTATTTGGACATAATAAATATCTGGTGTCCATTGCTGATTATCCAGATCTGAAGCACTGTCCTGTCCACCTTTTTAAAGTTGCATAGTTAAAGAACAACATTATGTAAATCAATCTGTCCAGAAATGCTTAGCAGATGTATCTGCTTTTCTTCATTCTCTTGTGATATCATGTTTCAGATTTAATACCTTATTTTATGTATCCTGCTGACAGTGTTTATTTTTGTGACCATGAAACTCTCAGTGCTTGTCTATTCTTCCTCAATGCTGACAGTACTCTGAACATGGCACTCGCTCACTGAAGCAATGAAAATGAAATAAGAGTAATCTTAGACATGAGTCTGCTTAACATCAGGACAGAGATTCCTTTGCCTTCTGGTTTTGAAATTTCAGTATGCAAAATGCTAAAGGATGCTAGGAGATCTGCAGGCTTGGCAAGGGAGTACAGAGTTTGGGTACTGTCGTGCTGACCTGGTTTGGCTCTTTATTTATCTTCCTCTGCTGTCTTTTTGCTTTGTACACTGTCTGTTGTGTATCCTTGTCCCGTGTTTGCTCAGTGCCTGGCACAGACTAGTGCAGTCTGTTACTAAGGGCGCCTACAGGATGGTGCACGTACTTACAGTCTATTAATCCTGGAAGAAGTTGAGACCTCAAGCATGCACATGCACGCACACACAACCCACTTACCCAGGAGTTGCAAAATGTTTTCTATAGATAAAAAAAACCTCCAAGAATTTCAAAAGATGTATCTGCACCAATGAGGGTCAGTATTGTTTACATGCCAGAGCTTTCCTCATCACCTCCAACTGCCCGTTTGTCATGTGTGTGTCCCAAGTTTTAACATCCATATCATACCGAGTCTTTGAGGACACATTTGAAAATGAGTTACAAACTCACAGTCCACCTTTAAAGCAGTAATAAATCCTGTGACAATTTTTGTTTTCAATAAACCAGCTTTCATAACAAGTCACAGCTGCCATTACTATTAAGTTTCTTAATTCCCTAAGACCCCTGAGGCTGAAATACCTGCAGCTGTTTGGTACCATTGACTGGGTATTTAATCTTTGAAAATATAAGTATCTTTTGTGCATCAAATACTATATATCACTTTTTCTGGTTGTATTTTAGTAAGCTTTCATCACTACTTTTACCAGATTGTTCTTAAGGTCCACAGGCCATATGCTGATTATCTATAAATCATGCAGCTTCAAATACATCAAAGACACTACATTCACATGTCCCAGGATTTGGCTTCCTACTTCCAGTTTTACAGACTTCAACTAATCTTGCAAATGCCTTAGCCACATCCAGTTCCTACTCTACCCCTCTCAATCCCTTTCAATTACCTCCTTCTTAACATATAACCCCTCCGTAATTCTTTCCTTTTAAATCCTTTTAAATCCTGTTTTTTCCTTCTTCATTTTTTTTTAAATTAGCTAATTGTTAAAAGCATTTGTAACTCTTTGAAACTGTACTTGTGAATGCATTGTGGTATGTTGACTCTAAGGGCTAAAGTTTCTAAGCAGCTTTCAGAATAATGAGATTTGTGTGCATGACTCCCTCGCACTGCTTTAAAGATTTACTCTTTAGAATTAAAAGATTTTTTTTTAAAATCAGTTTCTTTGTGCTGGTGGCTTGTAAACACTGTGCTCAGAGCATGCATCCTTTACAGCGCAGTTACTCTTTTCTAAGTTACTTGCTGTGCTTGAATTGCTTGGGAACATCTACCCTTAACATATAACTTTATAAACCCAAGGGTGTGTCATCCTTAGCAGCAGCTGATACCTCTGCAGTTATTTGTCCAATTTGCCTCCAGTATGCACATAGTATTTGTATGCATAAAATATTTGCACTATGCATTCCTTTAACAGGTGACTCATTCTCTTTCTTTGCCTGACCAACATTTCCACCCGTAAATGGCACTTCTAGATATCTTATGTAAAGGGTAAGTGGCAGTAACTTGAGATATCTTATGTAAAGTTTCAGTCCAATCCAAAATGGTAGACTCATGTGTCACATTTTTTACTTCAGCAATGCCTAAAATGTTAATCTAAAACACCTGGGTTTTGCAGGCTGGCTTGGTTGCCACAATTGTTCCTGACATTTCACAGTCTGTTATACTTTGTCTTATTATTTCACATCAAGTTTCAGGACAAGTAAGCCTATCTATCATCTAATTCAGGCCTTCAAGTATGCTTGACCTAGTGATTTTGGTTTTAGATGCCAGTATTTACTTTTGCACTAATGCTGTAGCACAGGTACACCAATGTGCCACATGGCTGGCTGGCTGTGCCAAACAAGGTGAGCTGGCTTTGTTGGTTGCACTGGTTGGTCCTGAAGTATTTGCACTGTCCGAAGGAAGCCTGGCACAACTCCGTCTGCGCCTGTTGCTGTGTGTGCTCTCCCTGGGTGCTGCAGGACAGCCATCAATCTGAAACCCAAGGTTAGCACTCCCTGATGTGAACCAGGGCACAGTCATGTATTGTAGATATTTTTTCCTCCTTAACCTGCCTCCCCTGGCATAACTACATCACCTCTCATCCTGCTCTTCAGAGCTAATCACAGCATGTGCTGAAGCACTTTGCATCCCAAAAAAACATATTATTCTAAAGCTTCCTGCATATACCACATTTTGAGTTCCCAGTTTTTGCCTCATTGGCAGCTTTTTGGTTAATTAGCTGATTCTGTTAATAATGAGCTATGTGAAACATAATTACAAATAATTGGAGAATAAGAATGCTATGCAAGCCTCCTAGAAAGGAAGGAGGGAAAGAAAATAAGCTATCTGGTACATGTATAGGTTTTCACACATGGCTGCAGTTGCCCTGCCCTTTCCTCAAGGATTATGCAATAGTGATTTTACAATGACCCTGTTATCATGAAGTTACACATATGCCTAAATCATCATTTGCTAACCAGGGTACTAAGGCTTGTGCTGGGTCTGTTCTTCACTCTGCCTGAAGCTGTGTAAGTGTATTGGCTTTTCCATAATCAAGACTGCAATACCCACTGACTGGATTTAACTGTTCCCTAAAGAAAAAAAAAATTAAACTGCTAGCTGCAGACTTCTTAAAGACCCTGGAAAATGTTAGGATCTTTATATACAAATAACATGCATTACAGATAGACATGAAAAGCTAAATGACAAGTAGAAAGATAAAACATAAAAAAAAATGTTAATGCTTGAGTATTTCCATACGTTAAGGTGTTTGGAAGGCTTAATTCTTATCAATGCTCTATTTCTTCCTTGTAATAACTATGCATTTATAATTATTTTTTAAATCATTAACTTCTCAGTAATGCAACTTTAACACCAAGCGTGTTCTGTAGGTATTTTAAAGTCTTTTTGTTCTGAAGAAAAAGTTTCCTGCATTCAGAATCACCTACTTAGCATGCACTGGGAGTAGAGGAGGCTGCAGTATCAAGGATGTGTCTGAATCCTCAATATGCATTCCCATCCAACACCTTTTAGTTTACCCTCCCTAAAGACAGAGGGATGAGGGGGGTCTCTTTTTGCTTCATTTTGCTGCCCAGCGATATTACTTGGCATGGCTGCTTTAGGAGAGGCAAAGAAAAGGAGACCAGAGTCAAGCTTTTGTTCCTTGGCTAGTACAGCGTTTCAGGTCAGTGAGCCAAGGCTGCATTTGCTGCTTGTTCATTCAGCCTCTTCCTTGTATTAACTCCAACAGCCTTAATATACTGGGGACACACACACACACTTTCCAAAATAGTTATCATCAGACATAGTTTATACAGGTTTAAGGAAGTGTCACACAAATGCTTTAAGCATATGCAAGAGTGAACTGCGATCATATACAGCTTAAGCATGACAGGGTACATAAAAAATTTTAATTTTTTAAAAAAGCTTTTCAAACAGAGGACGATCCTGCCTGGATCTGATAAATGGACCAAACAGTTCCCACAAATTCAGCCTGTCATAAGTGGTAGGACTAAGCTGTCTCTGATGACCCCAGATCTGGTACTGTAACCAGCATCCCCAACAGCAGCGTTCTCTGTTTTACATCTGCTCTGCCAAGCACTGGAGCAGGAGAGTGCAGAAAAGAAGCCAAGGGAGAGATATTTTTCTCTTTTTTGATGTCAGCTCTTGCAGATCTGGGGCTTTTTCCACAAGGCCTCAGACCTTGCAGCTTTATGATTAATAACTTCTAGGCATGACAACTAAATAAAAATTCAGTCTTCTCATCCTCACTTCCCAAACTATCAACCTCCACTCCTCTCAGAAACCTACTGAGAGCTCAAATAGCCCCGAAGTCAATACAAACACATTAAAAATATACTTTATGAGGTAAACTGGTGAACATTGGATGCTTGCCACTGGCAAACCATTTTGTCTTTCCAGCCTCAGGCTTGTGCCTCTTCCTCTTTCTTTGAGGATAAAGCTTCCTGGGGTTTCTAAAGGTCTCTGGTGACCTTTTCTGGACTTGCCTGGCTTTTTCAGCAGGGAGCACTTCTGTTGCTATGGCAGTGGGAGCCAGGGCCCCTGCTCCAGTCAAAAGGTTTGAGGACTTTCTTCTGAGGCATCACTGCTACAAGGAAGACAGCAATTAGGTGAAGCCTTCAGGTATGACAAAGCCATACATATATATGCTGCCTAGGCTATCTGACTTAGGTTATCTTTGCTGCAAATAGGTAGCTATGTGGTTTATGGAGCAAATTACTTTTTTTTTTTTTTGTGAATTTGGTAACTCTAAAGGTCCGTTTTGTGAGCTCTTCTTAATTAACTTCACTGTGGGCTGAAAGCATGTGCTTCAGCACGGAGAGTGGTGGCACACCCTGCAAGGGAAGTTACTGCAGCTCCATAAGCTCCATCCAGTTGGAGATAAGCCAAACACCAACAGGTATTCTCCTTCTAAACAATATTTGATTAAGAACGAGGGTACTCCTTGTCCTCACCTTGTGAGGGGCCGCAGTTCAGAGTCAGATTCACAAACCGTCCAGCACTATGGAGCCCAAGCACCTTTGCTGGGGTTTGGCTTTACTTATAGGAACATCTTCCATGCAAGTAAGCTCATACTTACACACAGCTGTTGCCATTACAATCAATAAAAAGCTTAAAGAGAGGCCTGAAATACAGTTTTGGGACCAGATGCACAATAACAACGGCAATACAAAACCCTCTTACGCTGGTTCACTCTTCTTACACAACACAGCCTGACCAAAAGACTGCAAGTTTGCCTGAGGACTGTGCATTAACTGGGCTCTTCCTACCCTTTCTTGCTCTGCTGTTTCCTCCTCTATCTTGTCATTACATGATTTTTGGAAAAGATCATCCCACTTCGCTGTGGGATACTTTTTCCTCCAGATGATCAATGAGATAATGATGTTTAATTAAATTTTTTTTTTTCTTTGTTTTTTTTTTTTTTTTTTTTGTTTTGTTTTTTTTTAAGAGCCAGAGTGATAGAGAAGGACTAAGATGTGTTCTCAGTGAAAATGTTCCTGTTTGGTGAATGGTCTAAGACTGCTAAACTGACAAAGGCAAAGAGGTTAGGTTTTCCACCTTGCTTCAAGCAGAACACTTACGACCTTATGTTAATCCTCTCTAGAAAACTGAATAAAGACTATGATCTATTAAAACAAAACAGAAAAAATAAAAAAAAACTCTACAAGAAGCTAAAAATGCCTTACATATCACATGCTATAAAACCTCAGTTCTAAATCACTACTGCTCTTGGCAGAATATAAATTCAAAGATATCAGCTGGTCAAAATCTAATCATTTGCCTTAAAAAAATTACTTAGCACACAAATGAAAACCTTAGTTAAAAACAAAGCTGTGAGCTTTGAACATATACACGTGCTGACAAAATGTCTTAAACTGCTGTTAAAATGTCTGTAAATTGCTGCACTTCTGGGTAAATATTTTCTGATATACTGTTGTCTCAATCTGAAATGCAAACTGTTTATTACTGATATAACATGCTTTTTAAAAAAAATGAGCTGCAATATTTGCATATGCCAACCACTGTGCTCAGATACCAAGTAAGGATTATCGTGGCAGGCAAGCAATAGAAAAAAAGTTTAGTTCACCTTGCTTCAAACAGGAAATATTTTTCTCTAGATTTACTTTGATGGAAGTAAATTTTCCTCTCAGGGGAACTGAAAATGTTATAGACCTTATTCATGACTAGACTTTCCTTAATTTCATCACATATTCACTGACAAGTCTGTCTTGAGAATCACCACAGCTTCAGCCGTTTAAGAGTAAGCTAGTTGAAGATTATGTTAGTAACGGGTCAGACGAAAGACTGATACAAGAGACGGATTTTTTTTCATGGAACAAAAGTTCAGCAACATCCCCTATGCCAAAAGTAGCTAGCACAAACGACACGAAATTTCTGAGTTCATGCTCTTGTACTTTGCATTTATTAATGCAAAAGGTATGTCAGAAAGAGGGAAGAGGCAGGATGTTGTACTCAAAGCTTTTAGCAAAGTACTAAACTCTCTTCTAATTACACCAAAAAAAATATTAAGAGATATGTTAGCTAGCCTGCCACACAGCATCACATTTCACTAGACATCATGTAGAGCTATAGGATGGAAAAAAGGTAGCTTACCTAGGCCATGCCACATCTCCTATTAGCCTAAGAGACTGCTGGTATTGCCTAGACTACCAAAAAAGTGCCTTCTCCTTATTTTACCTGAAACAGCAATAAGCATAACAGCAACACTAATAGGTCTGGGCATGCTGACAGCCGGGTGGGATAGGTAACAATGCCGTTTTGCCTTTGCTTCACAAGGTGCACAGTGTACCGTCATCCTTGCCAAGTGGCCAGCAAACAGATATGTCAGGCTGTAGTTTCTTGAGCTAGAGCCTTGAAAAGCAGGTTAGAGCTCCTAAAAGGTCACCGGCACAAATGTTGTAGCATGCTATTTAGAGGAAAAACTGAAACCAGCAAATGCAGCTTGCCATGAATTTTTATAGTCCTAGGTCTGTGGTTATTCAAGACCTGTGTGCCAGTCAGTTAGCGTCCCTTGTTGGTATCCCATTCATAATCTCTTAATAGTAAAAGCACCTGCATTCTTCTCAGTGGACTACATGGCAATTTTCTCTCTCCACCTTTCCCTCCCAATCCCAGCTGCTATTTCAGAAACAAATAGTTCTTGCTCTCAGGTCTAAGTAACAATTGCAAATGACTTTATAAGCTCCCTTATGATACTGACATTTGACTTGCAAACATCAAATAGTTTAGTCACTGACCTGATTTGGGGTTGGTGTGATCTCCTTTCAGTTGTGTACCCCAGTTCTTGGAGAGTCAGGGTCATACCTTCTTAGAGGGCTGCTTAGAGGTTTCTTGGTGTGAAAATGGTGGAGCCACAGCTGGTCACTAATCAGGAGGTACAAACAGGAGCCCCTGCAGGAAAACAGCTCAAAAAAATCCCCCAAGAGCAAAGCTGTAAAGGCTCTATATAACCTTTGGTGTGGTCTGTTGCTGTGTGGGATTGGTGAGGAGCTGGGAGATATGGGGTGGCTCAGGTGGCAGCAGTTCCACCTGACTGCAGCCTCCTATGCTGGTGGTGCCAACATGGATCCTCCTGGGTCACCTGAAGCGTGTGGGGCAAGTGACCCAAGAAGGCACTTCAGGCCCACTGATGACTGGATTCCTGCTCTCAGTTTGGGTTCTGGGATGTTGGTGAGGATAACGAAGATACAGTCCTCATCTTCTTGTCTAATTCAGGCAGTAGCTGCTGAGCGGACCTCTTTGGCAAAGGGCTGAGAGTTATAGCCTGCAGGTACTACTGCTGGGGTTACTCCCCTAGCTGTGCTTTCTCAGCTCTTCCCACTTGTCTGTCTGCCTGCCTGCCTGTTGGGAGCTACTTTCTTTCCACTTGTCAGTTTTGCTTCCCCATGCCAGAATGAAAGTTTACCCTGGCATTTCTTTAAAATAGAAGCTTACTAGTTCTAAATCAGGATACACATTTAACTAAGAGAGTGGTGAATGTCACTTAATCACTTAGGCAGAGGAAAAAAAAAAATTTAAAATAGTCCTGATCCTCCCCCCCCCCCCCCAACCCCACCAGACACTCCTCTCCTCTGCATCTACTCCCCAAGGCCTCCAGTTGAAAAAGTCGCTACAATACCCCTTCAAACCCAAGGAGACCCTGCTGCTGACCAGCAGTGCCCAGGTGTGTCTCCTTCCCACCCATCTGGGGCAGTTTGTTGACTAGAGCTCATAACACCGCCAGTTGTGCAGACAGGCAACACGTCTCTGGTGCAGGGAATTACCCATCAGAGAATCAGGGAAGTGCGTGCCACCATTGAGCTAACAGGCAGCTACTGCATGAGCTGGTGGTGTCACAGGCTTTTCATGATGGAAATTCAGGCTGCGGACAGCTGTGCTCTGCAAGTGCTTCCAAATGGCTGCTGCTATCCTGGCATTGTATCTGAAGGCTGAGATATGGTAGCTGCTGGTGACCTCCTCTGTCAGAGCAGTCTCCCTCCAGTGCAAGGAGCTGCCCAGCCAGGAGTATCACAAACTGCCCTCACCCTTTCCCATCCACAGACATCGCAGAGGAGGCAGGGAGGTGAGCAGTAGGAGCCAGACTTGGACACTCCTCTGCTTCCAGACCAGCAGGAATACATGTGACAACATCTCAGCCTGGAACTAAAAGAAAAGTCAAGGGAGAAATCTGCCGAGCCTCCTTATCCCTCTTCCCATGCTGAAATGCAGTGTTCTGAGTTGATAAATGTACACCAGTAACTGCTGTGTAACTCCTGTCTATCACTCATCCCTGCAACCAGGAACAAACCCCTCACTTCAGGCAAAATGTGGCCCACTCTACTTTCTTTTCTCTCTGCTCAAACCTTATTACCATCCTGACGAATCCTTACCTGCAAAAGCTCTTTAAAGCTTTTTCCTTAAAGGTTTTCACCTGATGTTATCAGGGGTAATTAGATAATTGATACACAATTCACATAAGGTGCTCTGGTTTCTTTATACACAGTGCTTTCCCCAGGCTGCAAACTTCAAATGATATAAATGGGAGAATCCTCTGTTGTTTTACTGTGTTTAACTTTAGGCTATATTAAAACTAATGCCTAATCGTTTTTGATGTATCTAAAGCACTTTATTGTTCTTTTAATAGTAATTTTTTGTTGTTCCCTTGGCAAGGGTACTGCCTTGTTAATGACTCTAGCCTCATTAGGGACTTGATAGGAGTTTTTGTTATTAATAAAATCACCTTTACTTGTATTTTGTTTTGTTGTTAAAACCACCATTTCAGTTTATCATAATTTTGGAAAGGTATTTACCAAGGTTTATTCAGTAGAACTGCCTGTAAGGAATTAGTCCCTAACAGTTTAGATGGAAAGTTTAGGTAGAAAATAACAGGTTTTCTATTTTTTTTTTTTGCAGCAGGGAATGTCTTCAGTTTGTGTTTGACTACAGAACCCTTTTAACATCTCCAAACAAGGAACAGTCACATATGTTCAGTGCATGCTTAGAATTTTCTTATTTTTGCTACTTTTGACATTCAGAGGCCTTCAGAGGCAACATTCACTTTAACTGTTCATTCAGAAAGATGCCTGAATAAATAAAAATTAGATTGTGTCCAGTTAAATCCTACCACAACTCTGCCATATGCAGTGGATCTCAGGGATGAATTTAACCAAATAATTTAGATTAGAAAGATTTAGGATAGAGGTGCAGCACTGAAGTGTATGGGTATGCATAAAGTTAAATTATAGGTCTTAAAGAGATGCGAATAAAAAAGAAAAATATTTCCTTTAAAAATAAATAATAGGTAATAAGCAGCTCTTCCTTCCCTACTCTTTGAAGATGGTTGATTGACTTTTGCTGTTCCTATATGTGACTCCTAAACTTTTGCAGTGCAGGTACCCACTTTCAACAGACTAATCCTGCTTAGGAAGATGAAGTATTTTTTATCTTAGGAGCTGCAGATAGAAGAGGAACCAGTGGTGCTGGGAATTTCTAGGGGGTTTTGTGTATGTGCATGGAAGGGGGACAAATTAATCTCTACTTGCATGACTTTTTACTAGAATCAAGTCCGCACTGACTTTTTCAATGCTTCCTTACTTGTCACATGAGGACTATTATGTCTGTATGACTGTTTTGTCCTCACTTCTGTATTTACCTCTTATTTAAGTTGCCATTCAAGATACGAGTTATGGTATTGCTGGAGCTAACAATGCTCTTTGTTGGAGAAGATGACTTCGGCTTCTCCTTCTGTTGATACCAGACAGCTGGTGTGGCTGGGGGCTGTGGGAATGGTGAGCAGCCATACAGCCCTGGGCCACCCTGCAGCTGGCTGGGCTTGTCTGGTCCTTCACCCACTCGACACAGCAGGTTTTTTTAGCAGCAGTAGATGTACAACAAATTGAAACATTAATACTGTAACTTCTGAGAGGTATTTATTCATTCAGATCATGGTAATTTTTTTTTTAAACTGTATTTCATCAATCTTTGTAGTCCATAATGTAATACATCCAAATATAAAATAGGACAGGTGTACAATTTTTCTTCCATAGTTCAGCTTCTTAATTACAGTCTAGTAATTTACAGGCATGTGCTCTCTGTAAATCCTTTAAGCATGTATTGAAAACATTATTTTAATGCATCAGTAAGTTGGTCAAAGCTTCTATAGCTGTTGTTTAATAACAACTAAGCCAACTATCTCAGACTAGTCAGCACGGAAGTGTATGTTTTTCTTTTATTTATTATAATGTATATATTACTAATTGTAGTCTATGGTATAATACTTCAAATTCACACACCTGAAGATATTTTCCCTATTTTTTTGAGAGAGCTATATTTCCTAAATTACAATAACCAAGAATTTGACCTTGATTCCCAGAAAATTAGACAACTCCATCTTACTTGTTGATTGAGCTCTACCAGCTGCTTATCAGCCCAGCTCATCACTGGCTGCCTTGCCTAGTAGCACATTGGATAGGGATTGCACAAAGTTGTCTCCAGCTCTTCTTGGACCTTTAAAAATAGTTGATAATAGTTGAATTGCCAGGGAATGTTTTGTCCTGAATGTTGTTTAACAGCGAGTGAAGGCTGTAATTCCAGACTCTCAGAAAAGTGAGAGAAATGGATATTTTGCAGGATACCTGCAGGAAAGGGTGTTTATTTGCAGAGATGCCTGGAAAACACTGACCACTGGAAAGGCTAGTTGATAAACAGAAGCATCTCAGAGGCTCAGAAGGGACCACAAATTTCTATTTTGCCACCTAATGCTTGGTAAACCATGTGTGTGTTTATTTGGGCTGGACTGCTGTGAAATGTTAAGAGATGCACAACGGACCAGATCATCTGAAGAGCAGGTAAATGCCAATCTACTTTGGCCAACAGAGTTTGAGGTGGAAAACTGCAGGTCAGGCCAAAGTCAGAAAGAATGTGCCCCTTGCAGGGACAGCAACTCCCAATCCCAAGATCAGGTCTATATAGCCACAGTGCAGACCTCTATGGAAAACTGGCAGCAGAGCCCTGATAAAGCATCATTATCCTTCCAGGTGTAGATTACCATGATAAATTCAGATGTAAAACAGTAGCTGCAATTTGGAGGCTGATATGACAAGACTAAAGGAAAACGAACTTTAGGGGGGCTTAGTTTTTGTCTATATGAAATCCCTCTCCCTTGGCTGGCAATCCTTTTAAAAGTGCATTTGTACAGCCTTCACACTGGTACTGTGATTTCCTAGGAACTCGTTTAGTGAACGGACAGGATACAACTTCTATCCATGTGTTCTGCTTACAAAGAAATGACTCTGAAGGTGTATAAAAACAAATAGGAAACAAATGAAAGGGTTTTCTGCTAATAGGAAAGGTGATGTTTTACTGCCATCTCTGCAAATGCAGCTTTGATAATGAGAATCATGGGGACATCTTTTTATAGATATTAATTTTGCTGGCATATTGGAGAATAAACTGGAGCCCTGCACAGCTGAAAGCAAAATCTGCTGCACATTGGAAAATCTCTCTCTTTTTCGCGTTTTGTAAAAAAAGCCCCTCTGGCCCTCTGCAGCTTGACTAGCATTTAACCAGTATCATGCATTCATCGGAGGTTACACATCCATTTCACATTTGAAACAATGCCTTCAGTTAAAGCTGGTTTATCACCTTGGTGGCTTATACAAACCACATTTTAATATAATTCTAACTCAGTTTCTTGTATCTACATTAGCTTAATAAGTATAATCACAAATTAAAACCTGCTTGCCAAGGTTAAGTTCATCTGCTTCTAAACATTCTTAAGAAGTATATCCACTGAATAAGATGCTTCTATTCTTACATATTCCCGTCTGGGTAGCACTGAATTTTGAAGTCGGGTGGGAAGGTAGATCACCAATGCAATTTTCTCCCTCAGAGATGTTTATCTGCCTGCCATGGACAAAATCTGTAGTGAAACTGGCCTCTAAGGACAGAACTTCCTCCTCTTCCTCCTCAGGTACCTCTCTCTTTCCCTCCCCTCTGCTAGCATAAGCTACAGCAAGCGAAGTACCCGAGGCAGAAAGGTTTGTGGCTCTGCCAAGTCAAGATCAAAGCAGCTTTAGTCACTCTTAGCTTGAGGAAGAGATCTGCAACAGCAGAAACACCTTGGCACAAACCAGAAAGGAGGGAAGAAAGAGAACCAGCATTCTGGCAGAATCCTACAGGTGGGGAAATAGGAAAAAGAATAAAGAATAAATAAAATAACTGAAATAGATAAAAAGAGGTGAACACTGCAAGGAGTCATGAAGACAGAGCCACACTGTTCTTTTTTTTAAGAGCTCTACGTGATTTCTGAAGAGAAACACATGTTGTCTTGATCCACACAGGGAGTAGGCAGAGCTACTTTGTACTGATCTGGGTTGACATTCCCTCGAAAACGTAGGTAAACACTTTTGCTCTTTCAAAAAAGCCTGAGATGCAGAGAAATATTAATCTGAGGTAAAACCGTGACCATAATGTTCTGCTTCTACACACCATCCACAAAGTATCCTCAGGAACGCACATACATACCTTTGGAGGAAAACTCAGCTCTCTCTTGGTGCCCAGCAAAGCTTTGCTCTAGTTGTGCTCGTGTATTTCACGATCAATACATTTCAGATGATGCATTCTCTTTATTCTAAATGTAAGTCCTTTGCAGGAGTGGGTGGAATTGATTGCCTCTCAGTTCCTGAATATTTACGATGGAAATAAACAGACAAGCCCTGGTATGAAGAGGTATCTAAAATTATCAGTGGCTGACCTTTATAGGTCATACTGCCTTCATATCCAGAATTAAACCAGATTCCTGCTTCTTACCTTTTACCACCTATTTCCTACTTCCTTTCTCAATTAAACTGCCAACTCCTAATCTCACCATTTGGCCTTTCACCTCTGAGCAAGCTCATGACTCCAGATCTTCTTAATCTAGGATCATTACCATCAATCACTCCTTTAGGCAAATGAAACCTTTTTTACACAGAGGGATGCTAGAGGCCTGCAGATCTTTCAGGCTCATAATACTGTTTTAGTTCTGGTGCCGATTGTAGTTTTTGACTAAATGGTGCCTAGTGGTGTTTTGTGCCAATTAGACACTCCAAACTGATCAACAGAAATTTGCTTGGGCTGTGATTCTTTCCAGCTTGAGTCATTTACTGGGAGAGGTGAAGGATTAACCTAATTAAATCATCTAATACTTTGACAAAGCATTAGGGATACTGCCAAGGTTAATGAGAGCTAAGGTTAATGAGGACCAAGTTTTCCTTTCCTATGTCTTAACGTCTTTTAGATAGAACCACTTACCAGCCTTGCCTCATTGCAGCTTCCCTCACATCCCTTACACTGTCCATGATATCCACCTCAACGCCCTATTTGTCTGCTTCTCTAAAATGGATCATTGTGACTTTTTCTACATCTTCTGTTGAGTATGAGCTTTCCTGCTGGCCCACTTTGCAAGGTTCCTTCTCATTTATATATTCTGTGAAGATGAGCATCTACCTCAGTGGCCACACAAAAACTGAACTTCTCTTTGTGTGTCATTAAACTGCTTGACAGCGCTGTGGACATGACGCCTTTTAGGTAGCCACAAATTCTTATTGTTTTAACCCATATCCTCTTTGTTCCCCTGTTGTCTGTGTTGTTTTCATAAGGGCCATTGAAGCACCTACTGCACTACCAGGTTCTGTAAAAAGGCAAAAAACCTAAGATAACAGGAACCTTATAAATAGCTAAGACTCTTAAGGCATACCAGACCGCAATGTTTGAATACATTTTTTTTCAGGAATTGTTCCTAGAGAGTGATTTTTTTTTTCTCTGGCACCATGCTGTCCATCTACTGTGCCAAATTATAGCACATCAGTTTCAGAAGTCCTGCCTCAGGAGTAGTACCACTGACATTAATGATACACTGAAAGAATCGAAAGCCACTGCGCAGAGCAAATGTATTTTCTGAATGGTGCTGAAGCTCTGGAAATATGATGCATTTTTCTGATCATCTCTAGCTAAACTTTCTCATTGTTATTACACATATTTCTTAGATAGTTTTTATGTTTTTTTTCCTGTTTAGATTTTCTTCAGTCCAGTGCATTCATAATTATAACAAGGAAATACAAGTTTACAGTAGACCTCAGGGCAGATTTATGTATTACATGTGGCTAAATAAACCCTGTCAGTGACTAACTATACAGATTCACTTTTTTTTTTTTTTTTTTTAAATAGAAAGCACTATACCCTAAAGATTTACTAAACTATATTAATTATTCATCTAACATTTTCCAGTCAATGGATACTATCTTAGAACAAGAAGTTTAGCAAAATCTCTTGGTACATAAGACAAAATAGACAGGTATTTTTTCTTAGGGCTTATAGTTGCTAATTTTTTAAAGGTCTTTCAGAACTTTCTTTCAGACAGGGCAAAATCCTCAAAATGTTATGTAAAAGCAATCTTGGACCCTTGTGCTCTTTCTAAGAGGATATATGAAACAGATTTGGAAGGGGGTTAAACAGATGAATTAATGAACTTCGTAATACTAATACCAACTATAAATAAGCTACTTCTGAGCAGGGTTTTTTGTTTTCAAAGGTTTTGAAATGGTTTTGCTAACAACCTTGATGGATTAAAAAAAAATCCATTATCATATTCTTTTTTAAATGTACATCTTGTGTTCTCTTGAAAAACGCTGGGCTAACAGCATTAAAGATTGATGCTCTTCAAACAGAAAATGGATACACCCCTGGTGGCAGACACATTGAAAGCCTCCCAATACTGTCGTCCTAAAATGCTCCATACCCAATCTGTCTGGGTAGGTTAAAAGTATCCCACTCAGTCCCTTGCAGAAGTTATCAGTAAAAATTAATCCTGATTGTGGTGGCTTTTTATTCTTTTTTAGACAAAGGTGACATCCACTCTTACAGAGGTGCAACCCATCAAATCAATTTGGTTAAGCTATTTATATTTGTTTCTTCTATGATCTTCTGTGGCATCCGATTTCAGTGAGGTCAGGGAAACATTGATGCCTGGTAAATTGCCAGTAATCAAAGGCTGTTAAGTGCTTGTCAGCTTCTTTTCAAATTTAGTCTATGTTTATCATGAGAAAGACCTAATTCAGCAGCTACAGACCATTTATTTGTAAACTGATAGCACCCAGGAAGTATGTATTATATCATTAAAATATCCGCACTGTTGCAGAAACATTTGTTCTAAAGCAACTTCATTTTTCTGAAATATGACTGTGCCCAATCAAAAGTGAAGTCTTGTCATGCCTCTGCAACAAGGCTGCTCTCCAACACATGAAATGCTTTGTTTCCCAGCTCCTCTCTCCTCTAAGCCCTCTCCCCCAAGTCTTATGTTTGGTTTAGATTCTGGAATATATGCAGGGAAACACATGTGATTTTAGAGTTTTAGTTGCCCTTGGTGCTAATCCCAGTTTTTCCAGTTGCTCTCTCCTGTGGTAGTAGTTTGCTGTCCACAAAAAAAGTCAGATAAGCTTACACGGAAAAAGTTTAGGGTAGGTGCTGATGAACTCTTAAGATACAAAGATCTTCTTTTCAGGCATGTTGATGAAAGTCCTCTCTGCTATAATAAAATTAATTGAAAAAAATGAAGTCATCAGTTGAGGTAGTACAGCTCCACTGAAAGGATGAGCCTACGTCAGTTAACACTACCTGTGCACTAGATTCAAGACATGTTCAGAACTATCTGGCATTAAAAAAAAACCAAAACAAAACTGTGAAGAAATAGTCTTTTGAAGAAATGCATATTAAAGCTAAATACTCTTGGTGAAATATGAGAGGAAGATATACCTGTCCATTCTATCAAGTTGTTCAGATGTTTGTTGGGTGGAAAATAAATGGTTGTAGGAAGACTTAAAGCAATTCTGAGTGTTAAATTAGTCATGAAATACTGTTATCAGTGGAAAGCTTGGAGAACACCCAAGACAGAATTGAATTTAGAGGTAGGCATGATCATTTATTATTAATAAAACTTTCTGTTGAAGGAGTCCTGTGCTTAGGAAGTCATAACTGTTTTGCAAATCCATCATCCCAGACATTACAGGAGCCCAGCTCTCCGTCCCTAGGGCCACCTTCTACCCACAGTAGGATGATTGCAGTTGTCTGTGGTGAAGCTGCATGCGAGATTTTTGCCTCTGTTTTTAAAAAAGAGTAATTTGCTTAAGTTGAAAACAGTGAGATAACTGTCTTCACTATGACTCTAATGTGTCCTATCATTTTTTTCTGTGTCATTCTGCATAGTTTGAAAGACCAGCCCGTGAATTGAAAACAAACCTCTGTCCTCCATCTACCTCTTTTCACTGGTCACATATAAATATGTATGTATATTTATATATACACACACATACAGATGTGTGTGCTTGCACATGTTTCTGTGCTGGACTGTGGTACGCTCTTATTAAACTTTTCTCAGGATATGGACTTCATTTAACCTTAATATTTCTAGACCAATCAGCAGTTGCTCACTGTTGAACCACAACAAACTCTGATATATGTTTCTTATATTTTGCCTATAAAACCTGAAAACATTAATGTAGATAATTTTTTTTTCCACCCAGAATACCTGAATATTAGTTATGTGGATTGTTTTCTGACAAGGACTGCTAGAACTTACAATTAGTGTCCAGCTACAAGTAAGCGGAAGGTTTCCTTTGGCAGTGCAAGATGCAGTGCAATATTACTCAACAAGGGTTGTAAAAGGCATAGAAGTTCTCTTCCCCAACAGGAGCCTCGTTGCCATTAGACACTTCAAAATCAGACCACTGAGATGCAGACACTGAATGATATAACCCTACCAATGTGTGCATAACATAAGCTGCTTAGCTGGTTTAGCAATTCTCCATTGCCTCTCTATTTCGGGCATACAGTGTTGCTTCCAGGACTTTGACAGTTTGAGGCCAGTTACAATCAGCAATTCGAAAGCTGCATTTACATTTTAGGCAGCCATTTTCTTCTTTTTCCAAATCCTCTTTTTTGATGTTCAGGCTGCAAATAAATGATGCTGCGAGACCTGCACCTGGGAAGGCTGACAGTCTGCAGTGGCTAGTCTGGTTCTGTATACTGATAGCTAAACAAATCCGAAGTAACCTCATACAGTAGCCTTACTGCTTCTATTCCTGAGTGCACCATATCTTCAAATTTAATCTAAACAATACCTAAACAAGCTCACTTATTTTAAAATCATGAAATGTCAAGTCTAACTCTATAGACGCATTTTGTTCAGATTATTTGAAAGATCTCTTCACTAGCTAGCAGCCTTTGCTCAATGTATGGATGCATTTCACAGTTTTCCAAGTGCGTGCACCCTGAATGCTATAAGATCTCATTCCCCTCCTAAAAAGTCCTAAAAAGTATGACCTACAATTTTGGGTCTCACAACTACAAGGTGCTGTCATAAAATAGCACATAGTTATTGGTACTGGAACCATCCTCTGGATGCAATCAATGCTCTTTGTGCATAAACACAGCTTAAGGAGCAATAAACAAAACACAGTCATCCTACTCCCTCAAAACAGGGTAGATTGCACGTTGGTATTTTGGTTAGTCAGCCACCTCTCCGGCAATCAGAATAAGCAACTTAATTACATTTGATATTTTTGGAACCTGAAAGCACTGTTACAGCCACCTCTTAGAGGATGTGATCTATCTGCATTTATGGTGCTTTCATCTGTAAATTCATCTTTTGAGTAAAAGCAGGCCACATACTTACTTATGTATAAATTTATACTTGCTCTTAACTTGAAAAATCCCAAACCTATCAGTTATGTCCCACACCATCTGTATTAACTGATTTCTGTTGAGAAGAACCATAGGCCCCCCCCAACAAGTTTTAGAGACCTTTAATGCCAACAGCTTGATACGTTAGGGAGACACCATGGGCCATAATGATCATCAGTGTGGCAGAAGTCTGTCTTACCCTGCATTATGTCTGTGCCTAAAGTACCAAAATACCGTAACATTTAACTTGTTTGCACTTCTTGTTTCCTCCATCGTGAGATCTACAATACCATTCACTTGCTAACTCTGGAAAGTTCATGCGATTTCCATCACAGATTTAAAAAAGTCTGAAACAATCCAACCAGTTTCATGTCAGTTTTTCACTCCACTCCTACCTGTCAAGAGCACTGCAAGATCTCTGCAAGATCTTTTAGGCTGCACTGCAGGGAGTCAACATGCTTTTAGGTGATGGCAGTGTACCAATGTTAATTTGACTAACCTAGTTCAGCATGCAGTATGCAATTATTTCCTACTTGCCTGATTTTTTTTCTTTCCCCCCAGCCTATTTTCAATTTAATTTCTATTTTGGTAAGGAGTCTACCTTTCAAAACGACAGCTAGTCCACAAGCCTTCCATTATGCTGCAGCTGCTGCTGTTGTATTTGCCACTAAAAAATTCTCACCTTTTGTGACAATGGGAATCACAATTGCTGAATATATTATGTATAGAAATTCGATTGCTTTTTTTTTCCTGAAGGGAGGAAATGTGAGGGCAAAACCTTACAGTTTATTTCATGCTTCACTACAGTGTAATTCTAGACCCTAAGATTTCTACCATTCCTATTTTGGTAATGAATGGAATGTAAAAGGGAGGTATTTAAAATTAATTGCAGCAGTTCTGAGGGTTAAACCCGCTTAACCCAACCTTTTATTAAGAGAATGTCAACAGAGCATATATCTTGTCTAGGGAGTGCTGAGACATCATTATTCTTCTACCAGCATGTTTAGTTCTAAAACCTGGGATTTCTTCAGGTTCCTGTAGCCGTCATGCACACCATATACCCATCCCAAATTACAGTATCTGTTCTGAGCTACTCACTACAGCAGGATTTGACCTGAGAAACTCTAGAGTTTTGTTTTACTTTATTAACTTGGTGTACTTTTAAACAGTTTTTAAACAAAGTTTTTCCCTCGACCAGCAAGGGAATTTTCAGCCTGAAGTTCTCAGCAGCATCCGGTGAGGCTCTTGGCCAAGTTCTCCAGATACTGTACATCCACAAGGACAGCCTGCTGGCTCTTGCTGTGGCATTTTCTTAATCCTCAGAACAGATTTCCTGGATCTAGGAAATTTAATTCCTGACTCCTTCGACCCAGATGCTGGCAAAAGTGTAGTCTGCAGTCTGCACGTAATTAGGTGTGTCCATTTTTTCCTTTTTTTTTTTTTTTCTCTTTCTAGGAACTGGCCTTGCTGTTAAATTTTTCTAAAACAGTCATATTTATATGTTCAAAAATCCACTGTTGAGTTTCAGATAAAGGATCACATCTGTTCATGAAAATCTTCTTCTCAGCTGGGTTGCAATCTATGCAGCTGCTGCTTACCGGATGGAACAAAGTTTTGTCCTACAGGAATGAAAAAAAAAATAGAATTAAGTAGCAAATGCTAAGTCACTGGAAGTGTTCTCATTTTACAGAACATGGATTAACATAGCCCTATCTGAAATGATTTTGTGGTCTCTATGTGCTAACCTTGTGTAATAAACACAGCTATTATTAGGCAGCTGTAGAGAATGGAGTGTTTTTTTTTCCCTTGGGTTATCATCCTTCATGAAATCGGGGATTCAAGAAAGAATGAGGAGACATCCTCTGGTCTTTAACTAACAAACACATAATACAATGAAAACCAGAATGTCTTTTAATAATCTTTGCACATCACGTAATTGCCTGGAGCCTATTTAAATGTCTGAACCTGAAAAGCGGTTTTCTTTTGCTTGGATTTGTTTTTGACAGTTTCTGTCATGCTTCTGGGCAGGAGGATCTGTCTGGCAAATGGATGCTATTCAACTTGATGAAGATGTTAAAAATGAATTATTAACTGAAGTGGTGTGAGGAACAGACACAGGACTGATGATTTCAGTTCTCACCCCATGAAATGCAGACTTTGCCTATGGCCTTGATAAAACCAGCCACTGAAATATGCTCTCCTAATAAGAAGGAAATCCTAACACTCTTCTAGATTCCTATGGAGATTTTGGGAGGATAAGCATGGATTCATTTGCTTAAAAAAGGATATTTATTATGATTAGTTTTATTAATTTTAATTCACAAAACTGGAGTGAATTGTAAGTAAACTGGCTGTGAATCTTTTGTAAAGCAGAAACTAGCCAGATGCACAACTGGTATATGTGGGTTGGGTAGTTTTAACATACTTAGTCCATGTAGGCAAGTGTTTGAGAGAGACAGATGTGGGTGTGATCAGATGGTTTGAAAGTTTCTGGGGACTCTACATTTACTGTATCTGTTGAAACAAATTTCACCTTACTCTTGGTAAACCATATCCAGGCTTTGTCCCTCCATGACAAACATGCCCTGCCAGTGTTTTAACAGTAATCCAAGATGTGCTTGCTTGCCCAAGTTTGTGAGAGGGGAAAAAAAAAAAGGTACTTGTCAAATTGCAATTGATTAAAAGCTCACAAAACTGCTCTGGGTGCTGAGCAACAATCATACAGAAACTTCTCTTTACCTAAAAATATCTGACAATTCAAAAAGAAGTATGCAGACAAAAATAAATATCACACAATAAACCAATAAGAAATAGTATCTATTTAAAAACCCTTTTGAAGAAGAAAGGGTTTTTTGTTTTTAAATTTAGGAAAGATGAAACTGATTCTGTTTTGAAACACTATTAAAGTACAATGTCCTTTTTTTTATACTAGCATATGCAACAAAGAGTAAAATCGAAAGCATCTTGTGCTCTGACTGAGTGTGATGGTGTTACATCTGCCTTTCACAAACATTGGTTTTCATCTCCAGTATCTGCCCTCACCCCCAAACAGTGGGTAAACACACACACACACGGCTGTAACTCAGAAGGATGCCGTTGAACCTGACAGGACTAAATCAAACACTCCATTTTGCTCTACAAGGTGAGCAGGTAGAATACTTCAGCTTGCAAGAAGGGGCTAACTGTACCATGTAGGCTGTGGTGTCCGTATTATGAGGTGGGCCTGCAAGAACTCCCAAGCACCCTGTGGGGTGGTGCAGGAACCCATTTGCACCTTGCCAGCTCCTCCTGTCCTTCTTTGAGAGACTGGTGGAGTGGCACTGTCCAAATTCAGGACACAGTGACTGTGCCACGCCATGCTGCCTGACGTGGGGTCTGGGAGGAAGGTGGCACCTGGTTTTCCTTGCATTATAGCTGGGCATGAGGGTTAGCCAAGCTATTAGGAAGCTGAAGCTGGAATACTAGAAGCTGTAATAGCATAGCTGGTACAAGAAGAAACCAAACAGCTTCAGTACAAAAAGTGCCCTATGAAAAACACTCCAGCCTTTCCAAAGAGAGCTGGTGGTCTTTCTTCTCACAGAAATATCCAGGGGATGCAATTTCTGAGTGAAGCATTGTTGGTGCTTTCTTTCAGAAAGTCTCATTATAAGGAGAGGAGAGAGTCTTTTAAGAACAGGGACACAGTTATCACTCTGGAAAAACTTCTGGCTGACTTAGCTATATAAAAAGCCCTATTATTTTATCACTGCAAGCTTATGCTGACCTACAGTGAAAGCCTGCTGCTCTTATAGGTTTCAATGGAAACAGGCTCAGGACTTTCAGGGGTAACAGATATGTGTATTGTAGAGAAGAACTTTCCAAGAGAAGGATGTGAATTCCTCTTTAAACCAATATTACAAACCCATGAGAGCTCTTGTGGAGACACTTCTAACATCTGAAAACAGCAGAATGATTTTTTTTTTCTTCTGCATGAAGGCAAGTCTGAAGCATATTTGCAGAAGGAGAAACTTCTCCATAAGATAATGGGCCTCAACAGTTCAGGGGGTTGGTAATGAGACACAGAGCCTTTCATTTCTTCTAGGTCGCTGCTATAACTATGGTCAAGGTCAATAACAACTGGAAGTCATTATCTGGCTGCAGTGGTTTATCTGAAATTAGTTGGTAGCCCCAGCACAGTTTCAGCCCCAGAGCAGTTTCAGAAGGACAGATGTCCATATGATAAAAGCCACCATCACAATCACATGTCTTCAGTTGTCTGAGGAAATAATCTACATACCTGCCGTGTGAAGAGTGAACTTACTCTTCCAGTTTGTCCCTGAAGCTGTCAGGACAGTATGAGTAAACCACACTCTCTGGGCAAAGTTTTTGATGTTGTCAGTCTAGAGTCTATCATAATCACTAGATTCAGAGTAGAATTATTGTATAAGGAAATTGATTTTGCACAGTTTTTTAAAGACCTATGAAATCAGCCCTCTCTTGGATACTTGTGCTCTACAAACAGCACTCATGGGATGAGGGCACACAAATTGAATCATATTTTATCAGAACCAATGTATTACCTGTCAACTCAGAATGATGCTACATTGAAAACCAGGGGTGTATTCCTTCACTGGGAGAAATGGAAATTCGTAGGCACTATTGATCTTTGGCACTGGCATGCTTAGGAATCTCAAATAGAGTCAAGGAAATGCCTTTAGCTTGGGAAGCCACTATTCTCCCAAATCTCTAGAAATTTCAGTTTACTTACATTTCTCTTATGAATTTCTCACATTGCTCCCATCATTGACGGGAGCCCCATTATGGTGTCAACATATTTTTTTCCTGGTATTAAATTCACTTTCTTCTATTTCCAACCCATGGCAGTGTTTACGGTATTACTAGGATTCATTCTACTCCACTGCTTCTTACAGGGTTTTGTTAAAGGTATGGTTGGCTGTAGACCAATATTTTGGGTTGATCCTAAAAAACTGATTACTTAATATCACAGACTTACTAGGCTTTCAAATAATTGTTCAGATGTGGCTTAAGCAGTATGGGAATAGGAACAGTTTTTTGACACATGCTTATTAGTGTTAATTTTGGTTTCATTCATCTGTAAAGAATCCAGTTTGCACACTCTGAGATTGCACTGCAATAAAAAACAAGGTGTGGGTAATGGGGTAAGCTATTTTTTTCAGAAGAGCACTCCTTAGCCAAAGTAAAATATTAATGTATTCTACTTGCCACTAAAATATTTAAGCTGCTTTTATTTGCCAGTATCCAAATACAGGTTGGTAGGGTGCCTATGCTATAAGCATATGGAATTTTAAAACAGTGTCTGGCTTCAAACTGTATTTGCAGCACTTTGTAATCACATCACAGCCCTAACTTCTTACCAGTGCTCAAGGATGCAAATGATCATGAGGAAACCCATCTTTAAAAGACTAAAAACCTCTTATCTTCTAGTTTTATAGGAACAGTATGACAACATGGTAAGAAATGCTTCATATTAATTATATTATAAGATACTTAATAGCAAGGTAATTTTTCCTAAAGCATGGGAAAAATTATTGGCAGGATTAATACATGACCATTAGGGAACCATGTGGTGTCTGTAAGTGGTGCAGAGAACAGAACAGTTGACTGACTTGCTTTCTATTTTTATAAAGGAGGTACTTCTTGCATAAGAGGTTACTACTCTTATTTATTTAGGATGCAATTTTAGAAGCATACCATTCTCTAGGTAAAGGGCTCTAGTACAGATTCAGTTAAATCAAATAACATCCTCTTTATAGGTTTGGTTGCTTTTTGTTTTTTTTTTTTGGGGAGGTGGGGGTGTGGACACGACACGACACATGACCCACTATAAATCCTATTGCCAAGATGCTTTCAAAACTAGATAAGGATTATATCATGAGCATTTTGGAGGTATAGCTGTACCACCAAAAATCTCTATTGTAAATCTGCCCTGTATCTGAGGAAATAGACCATGTGAAACAATAACAAATTGCTTACTGTGCAGCCAAACTAAAACTAAGCCTAAAGAAAACAATGTATACAGAATTCTATTATTTCAAAGCAGTTTCTTAATTTGAAGGTTTATGCAATTAATCAGCTTGCTGTCAGCTTGGTATTACTGTTAAGACTGTTATAGTACTTCCATCATAACAAAATTTTGTGGTGTTTCTTGCTGTCTGCCTTGCAATTTTTATATGAGCCCTGTCAGCCTTCTGGAACTTAAAAATGAAGCTAGGCAGAGAATTTCATAGAACTCAAATAGTGTATTTTTTTCAGATGTCATTTTTTTTTTTAGTTATCTGCTGTATTCTGTCCTCATCAAAGGTGATGATCCTTACAGAGGGCAGCTCCAGACCTGCATTTTGTCTTATGAACTGGCTACATTAAGCACCAATGAAGTGCTAAAGGTATGAAAGCTTCTTTCTTGTAGCTCGGGTAGGCAAAAAGATAAATCATAAGAGTTCTGAAGCAAGAAGGTATTATTATGGCATTATAAAGCCAGATATGCAGCAATACAGCCATGACAACTTATATCCTCTAAATATCTGGCCTATGCATTCTAACTATATTACAGGTAATACTTCATTTTCAAAGGGAATACACTTCTGGAAAATCTTGTGGTGGATCTCCGACTGCAACATAAATAGGGTAAAAAGACACAGGTTAATAAGTAGTAACTCAGAAAAAGGGTTGGGGCAAACCTATTTTTATTAGTTCTGAATTAGTTTTATACTGTATGTGATTTCAAACTAGAAAGCAGTATTGAGGTTTATCTGGCAAAGACCAATTCCTGTCACTTTGGTCTCAGCTTAATCAAGGTTGTGGACAAGGCACAATGGCCAAAGAAAAGTGAAGGATGTGTGAGAGGAATCCTCAGCGCTTCAGAGAAATGTATGCCCTTATCCTGCATGGAATACAGAGTTTAATAGTGAAATATTTAATAAAGGCAACTTGCTGATTAACCATTTTAAAAACCTAACAACAAAAACTTGGTAGTATTACCAGGACTTTTTGCCCTCAATGAGGCTCTGACAGTTTCTAGTTTGACCTCCTGTTTCCAGTGATTTATAAAAATGGGCTGAAACTTAGCAAATCACAGTAGTGTCTAAGCTGCTTATCTTTAATTTATAAACTCCAACCTTTGGGCTTACAGAACTGATTTTAATGTTTTGTTTTGTTTTGTTTTTTTTTTTGAGATTTTCCTGCCACTTAGAATCTTTAAAATGTAGTAAAATAATAATGTTTAGCTCATGAGCAGCATTTCTTGCTGCTGTCACATTGGATGAAAATATTTCCAACAGAGCCTCTGTTAAAATGACACAAGCACCTTGAAGTGCCAGAATGGTAAAACACCTTTCAGGGAACAGATCCAACACAGACACCCTCTGAGCTGGATCAGATCCATTTTCATTTAAATTTGACCTAAATAGCTGAACACTCAAAAGGAAAATACTCTAGAGAGATTACCACAAAATTAAATTGGAATAAGATGGGGTGGATTTTAAAACAAAACTTCTCTGATGGGAAAACACAAGCCTGCATTAAACTGAATATAGGCTCAAGACAGTCTGAACCTCTGCGATGCCCCCCACAGTGACTCCAACCTTCCTATAGCTCCAGTGCTGGTTTCCCTTCATCCCGTGACAGTCATACAGCGTGACTGGGCTACTATGTGAAATGGCGTCGAAGCAGAACTTCCTGGTGTGAAGTGGCTCCCCAGGGCGGATGTCTTCTCTCCAACCAAAGGTGAAGAGCTAGAAAAACAATCAGGCAATATAATGATATATTACTAGTGAAAAACATTTAAAACCACGCACAAAGCTTGATGCAAGTTTCCCTTTCCCTACTCAGCACATCCCAGCTGCCAGTTAAATGAGATCCTGCCTGCATACAATTCAGTGATGCCAACTGACTTAATTAGTGTGTCAGCAGCGATGTGGAATACACCCTAGGAAGGCACAATCCCTAAGGTAGGGAAGAAAAAAAATCTTTGGTGACACAGTACTGTGGCAAGGAGAGGGGATACTCTGTAATAGTTACCTCAGGTAAAGCAGCACTCTCATGCCCTAGGACTACAGCTACCTAGGACTCAGAAAGCTTCTGTAGTGCTCCTCTAGCTCTCATTTGGGTCTGAAGAAGCTACCTAGAGAGATCTGCCTACCACAGCATCTTTCCCATGTTTAATGAACAGTTTCTTTCTGTTTATATGGGACAATGTTAGCATATACTCTCTCAACTGTCTTTTATCCCCCAAACAACACATGATAAATAATCATCTTTCTACTGCAAAACCTGTGAGCTACAGGCAGCTTGTTAAAGCCTTTTCCTCACTGCCTGAGAGAAATTGTGGTGGCTCACAGCTAATAGAGGAATCCTTCTCAATTAGACACCAGCTGTCTGAAATGATGCTGTGACACTGCAGTCCTTCAATCATCAGATGAAGGTGATGGGTCTGACAGCACCGAATTTAAAGATGCGGAGTGCATTTTCCTTTCCCATGGACCAATCCTTGCAGAAAACAGGTTGCAGGTTGTAAATGACTACCTAAAAGCTCTGCTGAGAGCTGTGAGAGTTAGGAATTCTTTTTTCCCTTTGTTTTTTTTGTGTGTGTCAGTGCTATTCTTCGACTTTCTGCATGACTTTTGATTTTCCGTAGTATAAATTGAAACACAACTCTGAGAAAGTGAGGCTCTCTTTAAATGAGCAAACCTTCCTAGTGGAAACTGTGTAGCTGTGATGGTTCATGAAGAACTGCATGCAGGCTCCTTATGCAGGGAAGCAGTTCCTCATACTGTCCCCAGTCTGCCTCCAGCACTGTAGCTACCTCATCTCAGGGTCCTTTCGTTCCTTGTCTGTAGCTGCTGCCTGCAATGGACCTGATAGAACCAGTATCTACAGATGATGCTCAGTGTCATATAAGTCTGATCCTGAACACTTCTGCTGTGGCTCCCAGGTTTTAACCCCTTCATTGTGATAGCTATCTTCTTTCCTTGGTCTTCCTAAAAGATACAGCTCTTAAAAACGCTGCATCTTCCATGCTGTACCATCCTCCAAATGCCACATTTGAGAGGCCTTACTGTTTCTATTGGCCCGCAGGCACAAAACACAATCATATATCTGATTATTTGCCTTTTTTGTTCTGTGTCTTATTGTAAGCCCTTGCTCTCTCTGTTAGCTGCTGTCACTCCCTATTTACTCCCATATTACAAGCTTCCTAGACCGCATTTTCTTAATCTGCTCCTGTGTCCTGCTTATTCTTTCTCCCAGAGTGCATTTTACATTTAACTGCAGTAAAATGCAGTGGGCAGCTTTAACTTCATTTTCAAAGCAATTTCTGCTTTTCAAAAGGTTAAGTCTTTTTCCACTTTTTTTCATGTTTCTTGGAAGCAGCATTATGGACTCCCCACAAAGATAACTTATCATTTCACAAGCAAAGACAGTAGTAAGATTTGGTACAGAAAAAATCTACACTGCTGTTTCTTTAGAAAAAGAGAAGCCTGAGATAATTTTCCTTTAAGGAAAAGCAAAAAAAAAAAGCCTTTTTTTTTTTTTCCCCTCTTATCCTTTACCTTTCTATAGCCAAGTAATAAAGCTAGAGTTCAAAGTGATGAATAACAAATACCTAGAGGAGTGGTGTGGAACAGTGGTTCTGTGATATTCTCGCTCTCATCATTACTACAAGAGAGGATACTCTTGCAGTACCTTCCTCACTTTTCCCAGTGGGTGACTCTCCAAATTTCTCATTCTGTGCATGACTGGTGAGCTGAGGGGCCAATTCCTGCTGCTCTCTGGACCTTGTCTGGAGGACTACTACCCCACTGAATGCATCAGTACATCTGAAAGAGCTCAAGCTAACCTTTAAATCAGATCATACTGATCCAGGGTATCCCTTTGCCCTTTCCACTCCTATGTGGTTTCTAAAGACTGCCAGGGCTGTGTCCTCTCTGAAAGTCAAGACATGGTAACAGATAGGGGTTTTTTATTCCCTTCCACTGAAAGCCAGGATCTGTGTAATACTAGATCTCAATGTTTAGACTAGCACAGATTCTTTTTCCTCCTTCTTAGTCTTCTGTTTAGTAAAACCATGTCATTTTAAAATCAAGAAGTACGTCTCGTCCCTAGTAATACTATTACAAAATCAACCTCGTTAGGGGCAGGAACTCAGTTTTAGGGCTGAGAGAAAAAAAGATTGGAAAAAAAGTTATACTTGTCTATACACCCAATGAATATTAGGATCTTGTAATTACAGACAAAATTTGAAGACTACAGTCCTTCCAATCTCATCATTGTAAGCTATCCTCTATTATTCAGCAGATTTTCTCTAGTGAACGCTAAATCCCGCCAATATAAAACTCTCTGATGCATAATGTGCAAAACCGCTATATGTTACTAGTTGAAGTCCTGAGTACATAATGCTCAGTTTTGCCACCATCTGTCACTTTGGATTTCGTTGTTTCTTTGACCTAAGCTGTGAGGAGCCACCTGTTTTAGATTTTATGAGAAGTGGACGAACCCTTTGGCACCCCTTCATTCATTCCTGTTTGCTTGTTGATTTGAAACAAGGCTGCACCTGAATTTCCAGACACATTATTAACAAACAGCAGGCTGGTTCTTCACCTGCAGCCTGCAGGGCTGCTGCTGTTCACTGCTCCCTGCTGGACCCAAGAAACCCTCTGTCCTGGCTCAGGGGATGCTCATTCTGCTCCTCTGCCTTCTCTCATGTCACAGAGCCTGCAAAACACAGCTCCATCCTCCGCACTTGCAACCAAGCAACCCTCAGCCTTCACGCTTTAGCTTTTCATGCAGCCTAGCCCTGTCATGCAGTAATTGGGGAAAATACAGCTTTCCAGCTTCATTTATAATTGGCACAGGGCCTGAAGAATGATTGCCTGATACAGCCATTGGCTTTAGACCATCTATAGGACAAAGGCCCTTTTGATACCACTGATGTTTTCCAGCCTGACAACATTGCTCAATTACTCTGCCTGGCTGGGGTCTGTCAGCTGGAGTGGTGCTTTGACTGTGGCGTTAGGCTTCAGCGAACATGCGCCCCGCACCAAAGATGAAACCCCACGGTTCAGAACTGCACTCTGACTTGAACTATACCTTCAAGTAGAGAAGAAGGAGCTGGGCAGGCTGCATGGCTACTTGCTGGGCCATGTTAGAGGTGATTCCTGTTGACCTACTCCCTGGCCAGGCTGGGGGACTTGAGAAGAGTGTGATGCCTGTCGTTTTCCTTTGCTGCTGGTTATTAGTTCAGCAGAGTTCCAGTTTCCCCTGAAGCCAGAAGTTAGCTCTGGGAAGACAGAGGTGGGAGAACGCCATGTGGTGCCATCCTCCTGCCCCTTTCCTTCCCCTCTGGTTTTTAATCTTGGGGAAGTTTCCAGAAACTGCAGCAACACTCATCCTCAATTCCCACCCTTCTCCTGTTCACCAGAAAGCCTGCAAGTGCCCCACAAACCTTTAGTCTGCTGTTTGCTCGCCAGGGCTTGTACAGCTCTGGGGTGGAATGTATCCTTCTTCTCCTGGGGGCTGCTAAAGGGCTGTGCCCCTCACCACGGCAGCTGAGACTGTCAGCTTTTAATTCCTGCCCTGGTAATGTGACATGAATCAAGTGGCACAAAGTATTATATCTCTAGAGGCAGCGGCAGCACTGACACCAGTCGCAATCAAGCTACTATAGTTTGCCACTGAACAATCTATAAATTTTATACCGGAAGTTACAAAACCAGATCAGTGTCAATCCATGCTATTGGAGATATGATAATAAAATGCTTGGTATTTTCAGTAATACTTCTGGTTTCTACTGGCATATACAGAAATCACGTAGGCAACAAACTCAGGAAGACATAAGCAACAAAGTGGAGCTCTCTGAGGGTTTATCAGGTGTTCAGCAGTTGTTCCCAAATACTCTTTAACAAAGTTAATCTTCCTAGCTTGCTGTGGTGCAAGTGGAAGATGACATCTCTTCTCCTTGGGTGATGTTTCATTAGACTGTGGTCATACCTGCACTGCAGGTAATGCCTCTGACTGGGCAGCCTTTAGGATTGAGTATGGAGAGCTAGTTAAGAAACATCCATGAAAATATACCAATCTAAATACACTTTTGTGGGAATCTTTTAACTTCTATCAACTGTCATCAACATAGAGACAGATTTTGCTTGCCAAAATGGAACTTCATATTTTGCCTTGCAGGTTTCTGGGGGGCTACAGGACATGGAGATGTTGGCTATGGCTGGAGTAGCAGAAGCCCAGGTGCTAACACAGTGCTCATGTTCCCTCCACTGTGAGCTGCAGGAAAGTTCAGGAAAAAGTGGGAAAAGGATGTTATATTGTTTCTGAAAAAAAATCCCCCAAGCTCCGCATCACCAAAATGTTCTGGCCTTCTAAAATGAAAAATTTTCAGAACTTCTTTTCTAGAGGAAAATTGAAAGTTCTCCTCTGCATGAAATATTTTGCACATACTGTAATTTCCTATGGGATAGATATTCTGAGTTTCAGCCGAGTCTACTACCTCGTTTGCTTCATCTTTTATTTTATCAGATTCTGTGATTCTTTCCTTTCTTTCTGAGCTGATATCTTTAAAATCTGTACCTTGCACAAACTCACTCTTGAAATCTATCAGCCAGATGAACATGTCTCATATCAGGAGTCTGAATACTTGAATAAAATTAGTTTCTAAATGAATCCAGAAACCAATAGGATATTACCACGACTAAAATTACGCAAATAAAAAGTTGCCCAGCAATACAGTATTATACTGTATTTGGTATTGTATCAGGTCCTTATCTGGTAAGGTAAGGTAAGAGACAAAATCATCTTTCTTCTAAAACTTCTATTTTGTAGTTTTAGAAAATAAAGTTCCTTTCTAGGAGAAAGTGAAAGTACATGTATTTATTATAATAAATTACATTATAGTTATATTGTTTACATATATGAATAAATTATATATTTTTAATGTATTACCCTAATTATCTTCTAAAGATTCCTAAACATATCTTGCATGATTTCTAGGATTTTGATTGACAGGTGGATAAACTATCAGTAACTGCGTTCATATCAGTGGTGTCATGCTTTTGGCTGGGATAGTTAATTTTTTTTTCCTAGTGGCTGGTACAGTGCTCTGTTTTGGATTTAGAATAGGAATAATGGTGATAACACACTGATGTTTTAGCTGTTGCTGAGCAGTGTTACACTAAGCCAAGGACTTTTCAGCTTCTTATGCTGCCCGGCCAGCAAGAAGGCTGGGGGGGACACATGCAGATGGGAGGGGACACAGCTGGGACAGCTGACCCCAACTGGCCAAAGGGATATTCCATACAGTATGACATCATGCTCAGATATAAACTAGGGGGAAAGCTGGATGGGGGCTGCTGCTTGGGAACTGGCTGGGCATCAGTTGGCGGGTGCTGAGCAACTGCATTGTGCACTTGTCTTGTACATTATTCTAGCGATTTTATTACTATTATTCTTACACCCCCCCAGTCTCTCCCCCC
>NW_020799098.1:39636061-39830498 GCF_003259725.1 Athene cunicularia
CCGCTACCCGCGGCGAGCAGGTGCGCGCCGTTCCGCGCCAGCCCGGCAGAAGGAACTCGTGCTGTCCCTGGAGCGCACGCCACGCACGGACGTGCTTGAGGCTCCCAGTTCTGGTTCTGCGAGCGGAGGAGCTGGCTGGTTGAACCACTTCCGTGCTAGTTTAACGCTATTTATTGTAGTGAAGTCGTTTTTCATCATTAGTGTAGCGTGAGACCTTTACATCGAGTCTGATCCCAAACACGGCAGTGCGCCGGACTACACTCAAACACGCGTTCCCCCCATCCTCTTCCCTTTGCATCCTGTCCCTTTCCTCACAAGAACTCACGCCTTCAAAGGATATTTCAAGTCTCCCATTTTTCTGCTTTCCCTGCTATTTTTTTGGGGTCTTCTTTCACCTTTTCATCCACTTTTCTTCCCTGCTTTCTCTCATCTCTGGCAGTCTCAGGACTCCCTCCCCTCCTGAGGAGGGTTTGGAGCTCTTCAGGTTTGCAGATTTTAAAGCCAGGGAGCACTGTGGGGATCTAGTCTGAACCATACAACTTCAATTAATTGTTTGAAATACTGGATGTCTGTCATAAACAGAAAAGGATTATATTTCTCTAGTGACTAGGCTACATCTTTGGCAGCTATGTGAAGAAGACTTCTTTCAGCAACTTTTTTTTTCCCCATGTTGGCACTTACCTAATTTGTGATCATTCTTCAGCTTCTCCGTTTCATTCACTTGCACCTCTCCCCCTGCATTTCTCTGTATCCTTGGAGAATGATTTCTTGACCTTAGCACTTCAAATACCCCTCAGATGTCCTCTGTCCTGAGCTTCTAAGTTTTTATAAAGTGCTGTGTGTGACTGTCAGGTCAATTTTTCTCCTCAGTATTGGAAATTTCTTCTAATCTGGGACCTTCCCCTGTGAAAGGCACATCCACTAAAATTGCTAATAAATGGTTAGGTTGTACTTTTCATCCAGATTCTCTTTGCATACATTGGCCAGATCCACAACTTTTGGGTCATTGATCCCTTTCCTATGGCATTCACAGCAACAGTGAGTACAAATTAGAGCTCTTTTCCTCTGTACTCCTGAAAGCAAATGTTTTTCTACCTAAGCAACCTAGATAAAAGCTTTTTTAAATTCTTTATCATCCCTTGTCTTTGTGAAACCTTTTCTTTCTATCTTTTACCCCTTTATCTTGCTTATGCCTCATATTAATTTAAAATATGACCACTTGTTGAGATGAAAGCATAGAAGCAGAAAACCACTAGAGCTTTACAAGCCCAGCTACTATATTTAAAATATTTTCAGGTAACTGAACCAAAATCAACGTGTTTTCATGACACAATGAGGGAGAATGGGGCACCAAAAATCTCTTTGGGCATTGCAATTCCTTTTAGAAATTAAGATGAATATACAGCCCTGGTGGTGGTTGGAATGTCCAAGGTTATGTTAAAGAGTACTTTGTAAAAAGCCATTAAAGTCAGCAATCATTCACAAATTATTTCTACACCCTGCTTTGCCTTAGGAAAATGAGAAGCCCTCAGAGAAATGTTTAGAAACTGGAAAAGAGAAGCAACAATTTTAACCTGCTTTTATCTTTCCACCATTAAAATACCTGTTCGTGTGACCACGTTCGTTCTGAGCCATCCTTCACGCAGACGTCTAGCCTCAGCTCAGTCCCCGTGGCTCCGTGCTTACTGTCCACACAGAGGTTGGCTGCCACGTTTCGAATCTGCAAAACCAAGCAGCAACATTTCACATTAAACCAGGCTATGGAATAGAGCTTCCAACATCTAGGGGGTTAGGAGTTTAGCTCTGAAGGGCTTGAGACGGACTATTAGTTACATAAAACTGGTGGGAATTACTTTTTACAGGGTAGAGAGCCATGTCCTCGATTGAAATACTCTTTTAGGGAGCATCTTTAGAAGCAGCAAAGTTTGAAATACTCTGCTTAACAAATGAAAGGTAGGTCTGTATGAAATATTTTCATGCAAAGAAACTAAAAGAAAAAACATCAGAGAAGTTCAAAGCTTGGTCTGATGCTTCTTCCCTCTTACCAGAGCAAGACTGATCAACTGTATTAAGAGGAAATTATTTCTGTATGAGTCTCTCACAGTGTTTGGATCAATATTTCTTAACAGGCACGCCCTGTTTCAATCCTTGTTCTTACTTTGACACAATAACACCATTGTAGATAAGGTCACACACTAGTGCCCAAGGTGCATAAAAAGTACTTTTAACAAATCTGTACTGAAACTATGCCTACCCATGGAGGTTCCTTGTGCTGTCAGCATGTCCTCTGCAAACACTCTGCAATGTAACTTATTCTTAAAAGGAAAATATAATTTTTGAGACTGAAGCAAGTATTAATCTGTGATTATCAGTCATACCAGTTATGTACCACTGCTTCCAGATGTATCTTTTTGAAAGACTGGGTTGAAAAGGAGTAGGTTGCCCATAGCCACCAGAAAGAGTAAAATACCGAAGTTATTTTGCAAATACATGCACGTTTCTTCTTGAGTGCCTTAGTTGGGCTATTAAAAAAAATCCTTTAGACACCTCCAGAATGAGGAGGATTTCTTAAAAAAAAAATGCTGTTGATGAGATACACAGAAACTGAGTAATCAAAGTGCATGCATGTGCATGGGAACATGCACCAGTTCTATAGGTGTGATTGATATATAGAAAGCAGGTGCATATTTTGACATTCTGGCTACTACTGTGATCCTTATTTAAAAAAAAAAAAGAAAAACTAGATACTGAATGGAGATACAGTTGAGTTGACATCTGTATTCTTCCATGGAAAATATTTTCGAAATCACTGTTGTTGCTATATCATGTTAGACAAATGTAAACATCACCATTGCATATCTCATGCACATCCAAAGGATGGAAAACTTCTCAGCATAGCGCAAAACATTGCAGGGAGGGGCAATCCTCATGCTTGCAAGACACATGGAAGAGCTACTCTGCTCTTTCTCTGATTCTGGAGGACTGGAATCTAGTGTATTCACCATGATCTAAGAAATATTTAGATAGATGGGAAAGTAACAGGAAGTGGAGAAAATGTAAAAAATGTCACCTTCAGGAAAGGTTTTAGGAGCTGAATTTATTTGGCCTAGGAAAGAGCAGATTATGCAAATGATGGGGGAGCATCAGTTTGACCAGTTGGCTCCAAGAACCTTTGAGCCTGCACCAGAGCTCAGAAAAGTATTCTTCTAGAACTTGGACAAGCCCAGTTCTGGAGTATTTTTTCTTTTTTTCAAGAAAATAAAAATTGCTACAGATGAGGTAAAACACTGTCATTTCATACACACAACCAGATGCAGAAACCCAGCACTGAGCAGTCCCACAGTACAAAGGGTCATGTTAATTGAAAAAAGAAGATGAAAGGTAATCAGTTCTCATCAACCCTGCCTGCATTTTCATATCACCCAGAAAAAGAGACAGGAAAGAATAATAAGGAGAATAGATTTTAATTTTATATTTTTAAAGCTTCATGTGAAATACCTACTTCAAGTATAACTTTTTGGAGAGTGTTCAATCATTTCTCAATGCACTTAAATTCACATTGTATAAATAAAGATTACTGGCCTAATACAAAATGAAATGATACATCAGTTCTGTTCTTAGAGCGTGCAAACTAATTAAAATGGAGCTGATAACAATTGCCATTAATGATTAGGGTATATTTATGTGAATCAGAGTTGTGAAATGACATGTCCGATGAATGCTTATTGGATTAAAGGGCTTTCACCATTTTGTCTCGATGGCATCGCTCCATCCCATTCTCAGCCATTTTGACTATGCGGTAAATGCATTCAATGAATTTCTGAAAAAGGTTTGAGCTGAAGCTACATTTAGTTCCTTCACTGTTGGAATCTGTCTCCCCTGTTCTTTATTTCCTCTTCTCTTCCCTCTACTACTGAAAGGTTTCCTCGAGTTAGTTCTTCCTGTGGTTTGCTGCAGCTTACATGTTTGCACATTCTTTTTTTGTTGTTTTATCCTTCCTTTCAACTGCAGAGGGGTCATGGTTTGTTTTTCATTTTCTTTGTGTAATACAGGCATTTCAGTCAAGTCTGTGCTTTTGTTCTCTGGCGTTTCTGTGTGGCCTTGGCAGTTACTAGAAATTGAACTGAGCCATCGTGCTGCTGCCAGAGCCATGGGAAATGTTCTGCCAAGCACCAGCACCACATGGCCTGCAAATCCCCTAAGATGCCTTTCATGGATGAAGGAAGGAAAGCAGAAGCACAGCAAGGAGAGGCTTTCTTCTCATTTATACATCAATATGCATTTGAACTGCCTTGTCTCCAGTCACATAGCACAATGGATTTCAAATTTTTGAGGTTATGAGTTAACAACTGTCAAAGAAATAGCTAGTGATCCTAATACACTCACATTTCCAATGTTCGTATTTGTGCAACTGTAGAGACTGGGCATCAACAGGAGAAAGATTTTCTCACCCATGGAGGAAGGGCATTGAGTTGCTATGTGGAAAGCTTATTTTGTCAACCTTAAATGCTATCATTTTATTCACGCAGATAAGCATATGGGAAAAGTATGTTTTCGAGAGTCTGTATGGACTAACAAGGATGGTTAGTGGTGATCTTCAAGGCTGTTTCAGAACTAAACACATTCTGAAAAAAGCACAGGACACTACATGTAAGTCATTACGCATGTTTAGTCCTTGAAATGCCACCATGACACACGTTGGGACATAGATGCTAAGGCTACGGGCCCTGTAGTCCTTACAGAGAGCAGATGAGGTGTAAAAGTACAGAGAATACAAACTCTAAGGGGTCCATTTTCTCCTTCCTCTACACTGGAGGTGCCCAAGCAAGGATGTAGAGGCTTCTCAGTGCTGCACTGATGCTCAGGAAACAAAAACATGTCACCTGAGTGGGATTTCTGCTGGTGTAGTGTCTGACTTCTGTGCTTTAAATGAGGTAGCAAGCCATAAGGGGAAATCATTGGGTAAGCCTAGATGCAGTAATCCTAGGGTTTTACAAAAAGCAGTGAACTTATGTTAAAACTACGTCTTCCTTTCTCTAAGTTAACCAGCCTGTGTTAAAAAAACTTCCCCGGAGTAGGCCAGGCCTTGAGAAAGAAATAGCTTATGCTGCTAGCACTGCAATGGGGAAAGAGGAATGTGATGTAAAATAGGAGCTGGAACACAGGAGAACAAAAGGCCTGAAAGCCTAGACCTTAGGTCTGAAGAAGACACTGTTACCTCTTGACATCTGATGCTGCTGATTTGATGGACAGGTATTCAAGAGAAAAAAAAAAAAAGAAAAAGAAAAAGAAAATATCTTTTTGGCCACCTATCAAGAAAGGGAAGAAAAATTAAAAAAAAAAATAAAATCAGGTGTTGCCAAACACAGTTTACATATTGGAGAATATATGGTCTCCCAGATAACTTGACCTCTGGTTAAATTAATGTTGGAGTTTTGCAGAAAGCCAGCAGTTACATGATTTAATAAGCTCCCCATGGGAGAAGCAGATTAAGATGGTCTAGCACTACACTCTCAAAACCATAGTATTTGTCATTAGTACGTAAGCATGGAATGGAAACTGGAAAGCAATGGATGTGCTGTTTACCATGATAATCTTCTCATCAGAAAAGCAACAGTCTTCTGAGGAAAAGGAAGGGTTGCAGGCCATTGATACAACCTGCTAGGATTAATTTTGAGATTTTTGAACATTTTGTCAGGAGCTGTGTAATGGACACACTTGCATGCTCCATGTTAAATTGGGAAAAACCCAAGACAACCTCCCCTAACCCCTTTTACTTTAAAGCAAAGAGAATTTCCCCTTTCCTCTTAAGGGAATGTATTTTAGGCTGAAAAGAAATTACAGGGGGAAATCAAAGATTTCCAGGGTCCAGGGGTTATATTGACCAGTATTCTTTGATAATTCTAAAACTCTACAACTTTGTTCACAGGCAAATGAGTTCCTGTGAAACTTGCTGATGAGGTAGTGGGTGATGTCCTGGCTCCTGCAGCCTTGCCCTGCCTGCACTGGAGCCAGGCTGTCAGCCAGGGACACTTCAGCCTTCCTGGTGGCAGAAAGCGGTGAGCCAGAGAGGGAGAGGAACTCTCAGGGGTCCTGGGAGCTATCCTGCATGCTCATCATGGCATGAAACCATCTGTGCCAAAAGCAGAAAGTGGGAAAGCGCAGCAATCTAAAGACAACTTTATGTTCAGTATGGTCACCCGTTAGAATGATGAATGCGGAGATGGTGCTGGGACTATCTTTAGGGTGTCCCAATACAGCAGCTAGAGAGGCACCTTGGTGCTATCAGTTTGTGTAATACTTTCCATACATCTGATTTAATGCCTCAAATACAAAAGTAGCTGTAGCTCTTAGAAGACATTAGCAATGTTCATTTATGTTGGGTTTTTTATGTTTGAGCAGCACTTACAGCGAGTTTTAGTGCTCTGCTCACATTCTCAGATAACCCCAGGGCCATTAATATCTACAGATCAGATATGAAAAAATGAACCACCTTTCCTGTCAACCGATACATAGTAATTTTAAAAGTATTTATCCTTTGTGTGAGGCATAAAAAGGAAAAGTTGAAGTTAAAAGTAGTCAAGCACTGCCAAAGACCTAACTGAAGGAACAGGGGACTCTGTTATTCAGTGTGACACTGATCCCGATGAAAGAATTTGAACAGCCCAGCTGTGCAACACTCAGTCTGTGCAAGGTGGGGAATAGTCGGTTATATTGCTTTCGTACAACAGATGTGTGACACTTGGTGGGCTGAGATTGGCTCATTAAGGGTATGAGGATGACACTTTATTAAAAAAAGAAAGTAATCAAAAGAGAAGTTAGCGAGTTCTTAGGCTTTAATCCTTTTTCAAATGTGTCACTCAGCTTCATGTCAGTGCCGTAAAACAGTTCTGTAAAATCTAGAAATTTGGGACTGAGAAATTAGTATTTTCAGGTCCTACAGCTTAGCACTGCTGCAACGACTGAGACTTGCTGTGTATTAAATCATTGAATAACAAGTTCATGTAACAGCAGATGAAACCAACCTTAAATTCCCCTTTTGACTGAGTAAACCAATTTTTTTTTTTTCATATCACCTTGACTATAGGAGTCATGAAGTCTAAAATAAATTACAATGGACGACATTGTATGACTGACTTACTGTAAAAGGTGTTTTCAAAGGTATTGTTGGAAGCTGTGATATCCACACAATATATTCATGCTGGATTACAGTTTGTAGATTCATGAGTACTTCCTAAAAAAACATTTGGCGTCCAAATCTCACCTAATGCAGCTATTGTTTTAACTTCCTTCCACAGGATTTCAAATACATATTACAAATAAATTATTCTGTTTTAGAATCAGATGGGCATTACTGCTTTTCAACTGGTAGCATACTTACTGGTATATTCAAAAGGATATGAACAAAACCTAATTGAAAACTTTCCTTTTTTTCCACAGCGGGGGAGGAAAGAGTATAATTATCTCACCCAGACACAGAACTGACAGTCTCACTAACCTTAATCTGTCTGTATTTGCTGTTACATTGCTTGACTGAACATATTTCAGATGTTACAAGGCTGAACAGAGTATTAAAGGAATGTACACCCCGCCAGCTAAAAAGGACAAAAGGCACAAACATGCAGAAGAGATAAGGCCATGACAAATGTAGTGAAGATGATCATTTTTTGTTTTTCAAATTTCCTTCTTCTCCATTGTGAACAGATTTTGTCAAGAAATGTAAGAGTCGGATTTTAAATAAATGTGTTTGCAAAAAAAAGAGGAGTTGTGCAGAGGCTGTTTATGAGATGTCTGCTTTCACACCACATGCTTTTACTAGCTAGATATCAAAATACTGGAGCCAAAAATTGTCTGAGTACCTCATTGTTTATTCTTTCTGAGACTGTCACAGACAAGCAGATGTAAAGTCTTTCCAAGTGGAAGCAGAGAGGGTACTAAATGACAGTCAGTCTTGGCACAGGTTTTTGGTGTGTATAATCAGCAAGGTTTCTAGAGCTGCTTGATTCATACAAAGCAATAACACACAGTCTGTTTTCCTCTTTCAGCTTCTAATTATGACAGCCATTGACCTTCAAGTTTGTTCAAGTTCCTTGCAAGTGCCAACAAATTAATTAAAACTTCATAGGAATGTGACAGTCTCTGGAAAAAGTAGAGTAGTAGGGCTGAAACTTCTTGTTATTTTAGAGAAAGTTCATTTTAGATGAAAAAGAAAGCCCTTTAGTCTTCACTTCCCAAGAATTCAGTAAGTGCTTTTAAGGTACAGATTTGATACCACTGCTATGGTCTTTGAGTGACTTTTTTAAAAGTCTTGATTTTATGCAAAGAATATATTAATATTACTGTGAAAAGAATGAATACCTGAATCACAGCCTCTTCCACTTGGACCCTCTGTTTGAGTTAAGTCAGCTGACCAGAGACATTACACATCTCATGATCACCATCCTCCAAGGATGCACATGTGGAAGATGGTGAAGGAAGATCATAGTAGCAGTCACAGCACCCTGATCCAGCCTGACTTCCACTGATAAACCCCTTACCTCTTGGTATACATGAATCCCATAAAGTGTGGGCAGAAGCATCAAAGATAGAAGAAACTTTAACAGAGGAATTAATTATTGCCAAGAAATAGCAAACAGTAAGACACACATAAATTGAAGTTCCTGTAATTGGTAGGTTACAAAGAAGAATTAAGGACTTCTACATAAAGTTAATTTTAAAATCTCACAATGAGGTAATTTGCTTTTTAAAAAAGACATTCTGAAGAATAGTAGAGACACCTGTGTTTAGAAATCCCCTGCACAGTCCAGCCTTGACGAGTGGGGATATGCAGAGGTATGAGTAATCTTGCCAAGTGTTTTGGTCAAAGTTTCAACTTCAACCGTTGGTTTCATATATAAAAGGTAATTGCCTGAGAGCCCCAAGAACATCTCCAGCAAAATTAGAGAAGGCCATAACTCACAGTAGAAATATTCCTATGGTTTTAAAAAAGTAGCACAATACACTGAAAGAGCAAAACCTTCTTTAGAAATATTAGTGAACTGAGAGGAAAAAGCCCTCTGCATGCCATCTTTGGACTGAAACCACTGGACTGAAACCACTGTAGTTCCTAGGGGTAAAAGGCCACTGCAGTTTTTCAGTGTAGCTATGGAAGTAATTTCTTATCCCTGCACTCTTTGTATTTTCCTTTCTTCTACACAAAACAAACTGTCAAAGCAAGGTGTGCTAGAGCTCTGCTCTCCAGAGAGGTCTGAATGCAGAACATTTGTGATCAAGGATGGAGAGTTCCAGCAGGCTGTTTGGTCACCTCCTGCTCTGGAGTGATGCTTGGATATAGGCTTCTCTTTGGTGGCCTCTCCCTCCCCTCATTCCCCAAACAAGAAATTGCATTTGTCTGCTACCAGTACTTGGTCATGACAGCATCTACACAATGCAGACCACAAGCTGAGCAAAACCAGTCTTTTTAAAAGAAAAGGATCCAGGCTTTGCTTATCACACCTGCATGTGTGAGCAAAACAGAGCAAAGCTGACTCCACCTACATACAATTGTCCTTGTAAAAACAGGAGGAGGTATATAAATGAATATGCAAAAAAAGAAGCGTTGACTTCAGACCTCCTTTTTACTAAGGTGATTTTCAGAATCTAAAATCATCTTGTGACATGTAAGAATGAGCACTATGTACTCTTTTCCACATTCTTGTCCTCACTGTGCATGCATCTTATAGCCTGTACACACAAAATTGTAATAAATTATAAAAGGGACAGCAATAGTTCTAAGACACGACAGTTTCTCATTTTAATGGCTAGTTCAGGGATTGTTCCAATCGCTGTGAACTCCCTTAATAACACTACTTATCATAGGAGCAAAATCTAATTTTATAGTTTTAATTTCCTGCAATGTAAAATGTTAGATTCATTTAAATTTGATCTAATTCCTTACCTCCCCCCAGGCAGCAGGTGGAGGCTCCACAGGAGGGTAATATTTGGGGACATCCCAAGCTACTGCAGCCATGAACCACTTGAAATCTTTACATTTAAGGTGCTTGCGAAGTTCCTTCTGGGCAGAGATATCACCAGTTGAGAGATGTCTGTACTCAGGCCGTCGCTGGTAAATGTACTCTGCAAACTCATCCATCCATGTCTCTGCCACACGCTTCAGGTTCTATGCAGCAGAAAAAAGCAATCATTAATTTCTTCATGCTTGGAGTGAATAGTATTTCTAATGGGGAGAATTTAAAAAAATTCAGCAGTCCACACAACTTTTAAGCTTAGCTGGTCGAATTTCTCAGTTTTAACACATGGAAAAATACTGGTAAATGTATGCTATCTTCATTACAGTGTTGAGCAAACACTATGGAGTATTAAATACCCTGCTTTCCCGTTCACTCTGTAAGATACAATCTTCTGTCTGTTAGACATCTTATTTTTCCCTCCTATTCTTTATGTATCTTCACATGAGTTTTTGATTAATGATGGATGTTGAACAGAATTTCAGCTGCTCACACTGGCACCTACATTTTTTTCCTGTTAGTTAATAACCTACTAATGTGCATGAATGGTTCAAATCATTCCTTCTGATGTATTTCACTTTGCATTTGAAAGGCATCTGAATTTTCAGCTACCATCATACTGCTTAGTCACCCAGCAATTCCTACCTAAATTTTAGAGTCAGTTCTGCATGTATGGGGACAAACAGTCACGAGCTTGATCTGCCCCGTTTCCCAGCTGGTTTTGCACTGCCTTTGGACAGGAGGCTTTACGGTGTTGGTGTACTAGTAAGTCTGTGCAAAAGCACAGCATATAACCCTATAAACCTGAAGTGGAACTGACCTGAAGCAAAGCATTTCATGGGATAGGTATAGCAATTTGTGGCTTTCTGCATTCATCCCATAGACACAGCTAACCTATTTCTGTTCCGTGAAAACCAGTTCTGGCTTATGTCCCACAAAGTTTATTTTTGTTGGTGTTTTACAGGAAACAGAATTGCTTATTTTGTCGCATAAGAATTTATTCAAATTATAAAATAAAAAAAAAGACTTTTAAGGAAAAATCCTGAATAGATGAGACTGAAGAGATATATTTTATTGTTATTTAACGTCATGGTCTAAATAGGCTGGGGGCAAATTTTCCTGTGTTTTTGCTTGTTTTTAAAATTCCTCCTGAAACTCAATCTACACAAATTTATATGCAGGTGTTGTAGTGGATTACAGGCTTAGCCTATTCTGTATTTCCACAGCTGCCCAATAACCTCTTATCCCACCAAAAAAGCAACATCTCACTGGATGACACTGAGATACTAGGGTGTTCTTATTGCTTTGTTTGTAAAAACAAGATCATCAAGTTTTGTAATATTCTTTTTATAGAGCACTAACTGCAAAATGCTGAGATTTGCTCTGTAATAAGCTGGAAGACAATATACATCTGATTATCATCACCATAAGGTAATGTTTCTTCTCAGAACATTCTCTGCATCTAAGTAAGCCTGATTCGTACTCTTGCTTTCAAGATTCATTTGAAAATCCCTTTCTTGAATTTTATTAATCCATGCTAACTAAATGTCTCTGAACTAATAAGGCTTATCTGTATCTATGAACACAAAGACAGAAAGACACAGAACAAATGAAGTACTTTTAGCTGACACTGCAAGATAAGTTTCTATGTGCTTTCTCTCTGTGAAGCAAATATGTTAAAACCTGCAGGGATAAAGCAAGTTAAATGAAAGCAGTATAAGAACCCACAACTTACATTCCTACCCAAAAATGGCTTGTGCCCCACATAAGGGCACTTTTGTTATAATTTCATGAAAACCTAAATTCCAATAATTTAGGATTCAAGAATAAAGGAACTGGGTAGGACAAAGAAAACCAGAACAATTTCAAGAACGTCTAAATGACAATCTCACCTGTCTCGTAGAAACCCTGTAACACAGAAGTCTCCTAGTAAAAATACTATGTGATGAGACTTTGTAGATGGGGCCAAAATATGATTAAGTACATTAAACTAAGAAGCCATAATCATGAAAATAGGTGTGACCTTTCTAGCACATCTTCCACTGTAATGCTGTACACTTAATTTACTACAATGCAAGTGCAGTTTAAGACTGTTCTAGAAAATATCAAACTATTATTTGCAATCACTTTATCTGGTAGTGCTATTTCCATATTTAAAAATCATACTGCAAAAAGAAGCATACAATAAAGTATAGTAAAAAAATTCTTAGGAAAGAAAAAAATCAAAGTAACTCCAGCAGTGACTTACTCCATCAGTATTAAGAGTAGTCTCTGCTGGAGTTTTCTCTTTAGGTATTTGGCTGCACTAAAAGAACTGCATTCTGCTTTAGATGATTATAATTGAATAAAACAGGAGTCCAACAGAAATCTTGATATTATACTGGTCACTAGCTTAAAATTCTCATTCAGCAGTCAAAAGCTCTTTGTTTTTCAATAAGCCCTTTATCACTGTTTGGGGGTGGGGTGGGGTGTACCTACCAAAATGTTGCATTAAAAAAAAATAAAAATCAGTTCTTCTCATCATTCCTCAAATGTCAGGTAAGACACTTTAAACAAATCTATTTAAAACTTTTTTCCCCAGTTCTTCCAAGACCATTTTCTCCATTGTATGCTAAAAAATTTCCCAAACTTTGCCAGATCCTGTAATGAACCTATATATTATCCTTAGCATGTTTTTACTGTCATAAACTGAACTCTTATGAGGCAGCCCTTTGAATTTTAATAGTTCCCTTTTAAAAATACAGACTCTTGATTTGCTATATCTAGATTTCCAGACTGTTTATAACCATGACTGCAAGGAACTCTCTGTCCTGGAGTAGTGGGAAGCTCTTTCTTAAGTTGCCAGTCACTAGGAAGTAAGCACTCAGCATCCAAACACTTCAAAGAGGTTTGTTGACTTCAATTAGCATGGGTTTCTTCTCCTTATTACCACTATGCAAGTTCAGTAATCACCATAATTCCTTTTAACAGAGATGTGTACAGACTAGTAGCAAAAGTTCAAATTGCAGTTAATCCCCACACTTGAAATGAATGCAGTCAGAAAGAGCTGCTGTCCTGAAAGTCTGGTGCAACCTTGCACAATAAAGTCAAACTGCATTTACATTCCTATTTATAACATGCTAACTTAGCGTGTGTCTGGAGCAAAAATACAGGCTGTATGAGATGAGATGAGTGAGCTCTCATAAAGATCCTCATTCTGTGGCTGGCTGTCTAACAGCATGAAAAGTTGCCCTATGCAAACAACCTCCTAGAAACGTAACTCTTCTGGGCAAATTACGGCAGTGAGGTGCTGGTTTTTTACTCACCTTATCACAGCACAAAGGTAGAGGAGCACAACCAAAATGAGAGTGCTCATCTCTGAACACTTTAAGGCCTACCGATCAAGTGACTTACTGTAAAGGAAGACTGTGATTTCACGTCCTTTACGAGTCTCCCAGTGCTGCCCTTCCTATACAACCTGGGTGAATATATGATATGATGGAGAGAGGAGGATGGTTGCTTCCTCCTTACCTGAGCCTTAGACAAGTCTAGATGCAATCCGAGCATATCAATAAATTAAGGTCCACAAGTGGGAATGGTTACAAATAGCTACCAAATCTTGACAGACACTAGCTGTAAAACAGGTGCTAAGCAGTTTGACTTTGTTAGGACTTTACCATGTCTGTGTTCATACTGCTGCAGAATTTACAGCTCAAAGGAGTTTAAGAGCCCACCAGATTAGGTAGCATTTTGTGAACATTTTACAGCATCATTTAAGCACTCCAGTCTCAGAGTGAAGTTAATCTACAAAGAATTTAGAACAAACAAAAAGAGACTTAGATTTGAATCTTGATTTTTGTCTCTGTTACTCTTTGCATAATCTTCTAAAGAAAGCTCATTTAAATGCCAGTTTCTGAAATGGCATCAAATATCTTTATCAATAAGAAAAACTAGTTTTAGGATATCTTTGTGGTAGATCACACTTGCTTGGATTCAGTCTGAACACCTCACCTAGGTGCATACTGAAAGGAAAGATGACGAATGTTTCTACATCTGAAAACTGCTGGTTTAGCTTGGTTGTCAAATTCATTGCAAGGTTACAGATGTCCAGATTGGTTACCCTGGTCTTTTAACAGAAAAGAAGGAAAAATAAACATTAAATAGGAGCAATTAAATGAAGATCAATTCAATATTAATGAGTTCCATGAATTGACACACAATGTAAGGAAGTCACAGGGACTCTAGATGGACATCTGAAGAGTTTCTCAGGACCTATCCATGACAGACCAATGATAATTTGTTCTTTCTCTTGTCATTTTCAGCAAAAAAATTCTGTACGAGAATAAATAAAGCCCACTGATATTTTAGTAGATGCATATCTCTCTATATAAGGTTGTGACAGCTGTCACCAAGAAGCTGTGAGATGCATACAAAAGTAATGGCAACCACACTAAGACTGACTAATCAGCTGTCATCAGTTGCCCATGTACACATTCTTGATATAATTAAGTTCTGTGCCACTGTTAAGATTTTACTCTCTGGTAAATCATTTACCATAGGGCTTACATTTACAGAAGTTTTCTTTAAGTTTGTCTGAACTCACACATTTCAGACTGTGACTTTGTTTTGTATTTTCACTCAGCAATAGTCTACAAGACAGTAAGTCACAATGTCACTGACACCTGGACTCAATAAAAGAGTTTAAATCAACTCGACTGAAGAAAGAAGAGATAAATGAGGACTTCTATACTTGAAAAAAATAAATTTTTCATGGACCATTTTGTCTCTTTCACTTTCTTTAGTGAGTAGGGAAGATACATCTCTCTGATCAAATGACTGTCCCTTCTTTTTAAGCATGTAAGGTCATCTGTCATTTTCAAGAGACGTGGTATTACTCAAATGCAGTAAGAAGAAAGTAGATGCTGGCCATGAGAATGGAAAAGTGGAGTGAGGCAGGGACATGTCAAAGGACAGATTCATAAATATTCCCTCTATGCAAGGTTTAACTAGATTGGTCCCTAGCGTGGGAGGGGTAGTTCCACATTTCCTAACTGTGGCTAGTGTGCTGGATTGTAATGACAGCACTGATAAGAGAGCTACCCAGCTGTACTCTGTTCCGCACTGTGAGACTCTGCAACTCCATCCTCTAGTTGCATCTTTTCCAGCTGACGCTCTAGATGAAGCATTTAAACTAATATAAAAATGTAATTCCTGTTTTCAGTTTCTCCAGATGTTGTAAACTAGATTTTTGTTATCTGGTGGCACTAAAGCAGCACAATGGTTTGATTATTTGTTTCATTTCATCTGCATAACCTGTTTTTTCCCGCTTTTGTGCCTAACACTTAACTGTGTTTAAAACTTAACTGGGTTTCATTCCAGCAATGGTTTGCACTTGTGTAAAAAAACCCCAACCAAATAAAGAGATGTCTGCAGGCATAAAAGAAATGCATCTCTATGGAAGATGGTGTGCTAACTAGGTGACAAAGCTGGTGGTATACATAAATAACTCCTGTGAGGGTTAGCACAACTGGCAGAGAAGCAAGAGACTATTTATTCTCAGCCTGTAGTCTGCAAATACCTAGAACTGAAATTCTACAGATGTCATCTGAAAACAGTCAGGCATTCATTCTCTCTATAAAGGGTTGCATCTCCACTGCAAAAAAATTTGAGGATCTACACATCCTCAAAAGTGGAAAAAAGTGAAAAATAGACAAAAAAACTAGGGCACTGACTAAAGGTTACAGCTCCGCTCGCTGGCTCACTTGAGGTTGGCCTGCGGGGCTTGGAGGGAAGGGATGGGCAGGTCCCCATGAGGATGCTGCCTGCCCCCAGCTCTGCGGCTGCAGGTCTCTGCAGGCTGGCTGTAGGGGAGCTGCGGAAAGCAGTGACAGTGTGACAGCATCTCCACAGATTTGTTGGCTACTGCCATGCTCGCTTTACAGACCCATACTCTGTGGGCACATATAGACCACAGCCCACCTCTGCAGCTAAACCTGGAAGAGAGTTCAGGAGTTTGATTCCAAATAGATTTCTTTAGTCATGTAACTTGAGTTCCAGTGCTAGCCTACTGAAGGAATCCTGGAAAGTAGCTACCTCCACTTTGATGTTGTTATTGTTTAGAAACATCTAGTTCTCCATCTTTATATTCCTTTCAGATAGCTAAGCTGCCTGTCCTGTTGCATTTATTATCTTAAAAGCAAAATCTCTATTCAGATTGGAGAAAATATAAAAAAAAATAAATCATCATTTAAAAAAATTACTTTGACTTTCTTGTATTCAAGGATTAGAAAATATTAATTTGAAGATTTTCTTTGGTAAGTGCTCTGTTTGAGATCTTGGTTTAATTAAATTTAATGATTAATTTATTAATCTGTGAAATGAAAACATAATGGAAACTTAAAAGCTGTATTGTATAATCATAATCATTATCAGATATTATAGCTGTGCTGTTGCAAGAAGGTGATTCTTGCTTGATTCCTAAATAATCTGCTTATTCTAAGCTGATGTTTCAGCTGCTTACTGTGACTGCTGAATCATAACTGACTTTATGCTACAGTCTTTTGTGCTACAGAGGTGGCTGCAAAAATCCCAGCAGTGCTCCCTTAACAGCATGTCACATCTACCGGTTTGCACTCCAGTCACGAGAAAACATAGCCATTATCTAACCAATTCTTCTGGGTTCTTTTAACTTGACTGGAAACTGAAAATAAAATGTTCATGGGCTGCTTTAAGAAAACCCCAAACATTATTTGCAGCTGGAAAAAAACCCCAACGAAATGGTCATAATATTAAAGGAAGCTCTGTCAAAAATGCAAACGTGGTCATAACACCAGATGGTAGAGCTACAGTAATTTTCTTTGAAGATCCTTTTCGAAGCCACAGGCTGAGCAAATGGTTCAGGTGGGAATCTGAACCCACCTTTATCAGCTGAATTCCTGAACCCAAACTCGTGCAAGTTCCAATTCAGCGACACTGTGTAATGAGGCAAATGTCATCGTGCTTGTGCCTGCTGGGTCAGAGGATCACTGTGCTCTGGGATCCCACGTTCTGGCGTGCAGGGAGGAATTCAACTTATGGTTAGGATTCACCACGCTGCTGGGTTAGCATCCAAACTTGAACTTCAGTGGAATGGCCCTTCCCTTCAGAAAGACCTAATGCTCTAATGCTCTGTAGTAAATGCTAAAATGCTGTGTAAAATACCTGCAAACGAAAAAAATTTCTGTAGATATATTTTGAAACTCTGAGTTCATCTCTGCATATCCTATGGAACAGTGAGCTTTATTGCTAAATTTCTTATGGCTTTTACAGAATCACAAATAGAAAAAAAATCCCCCCCCAATAGGAAACTAAATAAAATAAATAATAAACTGAAATACACCTACAAGAAAATTCCAATAATATTTTAAAGTCTGATTTCATAGGTAACTAGGTAAAAGAAAATGGCTTCACTAGAATTGTTAAAAATGAAGCAACAGTCAAGAATACCACAGAGCAACTAAAATAACCCTGTAAAACAATTCAGATGTTTTAATAGGGCAACATCTTGCATAGACTTTAAGATTTGTGGGCTCACTTTCTATATATGTCTTACCTAAAACAAACAGGAAAAATTAGTTACGAGGTTGACAGATTTGGAATGAATGAGTAATTATGTGGTGCTTCCACCTTATAACATGGAATTAGTGTTGACATCTGCATGCCCATTAATTTTGCTTTATGTGCAATTACCTGTAAATTGGACACTGACTGCATTTGGCAAGAAGCAACATCTTAAAATCTCTCCGGATAAAAATATTCAGCTTTTTTATTTGCATTTGGTTGTCACAGTCTGTTTTATAAACTTACTGCACATATTTACAGTTTGCTTTACTTTTGCTCCGTACCACCAGTTTTACTGACAGTGTTTCATATGTGGATGCTTTTCAATTTATGGGATATGTGCCAGCAAAAAATACATGTAGGCCTTGCAGATCTTAAGTGACAGATGAGAAAGTAAGAAATATGATAAGGACATAGAAAATTGATGTCACAATACATACTTACTGTTTGTGGTACACGAATGGTTAGTTAGTGATAGGGAGGTGGAACAGAGTTTTTGACAAGTCTCTCAATTTAATAAAGTGTATATGATGCTCAAGCCAGGTCACAGCTCTTTAAAAAAAATATTTAGATTGCTCAGGTGTTACATAGCTGGCTGAAACTCTGTGTTGAAACTTGCTGCTAAAAGATACAGAGAGGTGAAACCCCAAGGGCAGGTAAAATGCTCACTTTAAGCATTATTTCTTAAGGGCAAACATAAGCTGAAAGAGCTTGAAAGGAATCCCATGGCATGATTTGGGCTATGCCTGAATTTGTCGGGAAGCTCTGTCCTTTTCCTAATTCCAGTCTGCCTTGTGCTGCTGCTGTGGGATAGGATGGGAAAATCTGTCATTCTTTAATGCAGTATCTGCAAAAAGGGAAATTCTCCCTTAATTACTGAAGGGGCTCTTGCAGTCATTTATAGAATCACAGTTGGGCTGCAGATGAGTATTTACTTATTTTTCCTTTTCCAGTTTGGATGAGGGAGAGTTACTATTTTTAGGCTTAAAGTTACACACAGTTTGATGGGTCAGAGACTAAGCTCTCTTCCTTGGCTAGTTATTGAGATAGCCCCAAACACTAAAACATACAGAAGACCTTGTGCTCTTGGCAGCCTTTATTGCAACATATCTTAACTTCAGTGTTTTGGTTTAGAATATTGTACTGGAAAGAAGCTGGGAACCTGAGAATTCAAGTTTTCTTTCAGTGATAAATATATACCAGAAATTTACCTAAGCATCATGTTTTAGACCCCCACAACACAGAAGAAACCATCCATTATTTGAATGGGAAGGATAAGACTCACCCTACCAGCACACTAGATCTTTTCCCACAAGATACAGGCCAGTCAGTCTGTGCCCAGGCAGATATTTTGTTTTCATAACTAGAAATGTTTTTTGTTAATATTTCATAAGTGATTTATTGAAATCAAGCAAAAATTAATAGTAAAGGGAGGCTGAAAGCTGTGGCTACCTGATGGCTTTAAGTGCCTCTGTGAACACTAGTTAAGTGTTGAACTGTATGAGAAGCTAATATTCCAAATAGCAGTGACTGTAATTTGCTCCTACAGGTAATGCACGAGACAGCATATTCTGTAATGACATGCTTTGTGCTGTAATAGAGAAAAACAGAGCCTGAGGTTTGGATTTCTTATTTCAAATTGTGTGTGATTTTTGAAGGGGATACCATAAACAAAGCAGTTTTATTTCAGCCAATGTAAAAATCTGTATGGGGAAACTCTGATACTACACAGAACTATATTGGGGGAAGATTTTAATCTCACAATTTAGTCAATACAGTTTTTCTCACCACCACTAACACCACCACTAATCTCATTACTGTTTCATGTGTCACACTGTCTACACAGATGCTTTTTTAAGGCAAATCCTTTTCTTTGTCTAGCCAGCTGTTGGACAGACAGCACAGGCAGCCTCTTCCCTCTGCTGCTGTTACTACAGTAAGCCTTGTCCTGGGGTGCTGAAACCAAAAATATCTCCCCCTTAAAGCAAGAAATGTATTCTTTTATTCATACCACATTTTCATTATTAAGAAAAAATATGATTCATAAAATACTACCCTATGGCAATAAGCAGACTTTTAATATTAATGCCATTTTATTTAATTCCTCTAAACCAGAAAAGATTAAACTCAAGCATGAATAAATACTACTATCTGCCTGGAAGCTACATCTGTGCCCTTTGTCTCCCATCTTTTGACATCCCGTGAACATCTCCAGAAAGTTATAGAACATTTTCTCTTAAGCAAAAAGCCCCTCATGGATATGGATGTGTTCAGTAGTCTTTGAGAAATGTCTAGAGGTCTTGTAATTTCTCACTCACGCGGCTCCAAACTGGCTCTATTCCAGAACCAGGTTTTACAAAATAATTAGACAGTCACTCAAATCATTATTACTCAGTCCTTTTGCCTCAGAAAACGTCCTGTCTGTGAGATTGTACTTGTTCTGCTGACATAAGAAAGCGTGCATTCAAATTTGTCCTGCTTGTGAAAACCATGACTGACAACACTCTGCAATTCGATAACTGTAAGCCTTAGGTTATTCCTAGGTTCTTTTGAAACAGCATGAAACAAGGTTCTGTGCTGAGACATTCAACCCCAGATTTTTAAGCTTCCATTTAATTCTTGGCAATCTTATCTCTGGAAGGCAGCATAACTGCAGCAATTGCACATCTCATTTCAGAAAAATAAAGAAACATTCTTTTTGCATTTTAATAGTTTACTGGAAACTAGTTCACAGGGAATGAAGGAACTGATGATGATGAATGAAAATGATAAACAGCAAGACCCAATTACTCACTCGTGCTAGGCTGGTTCCAGAAGGGACTTTATATGGGACATACTTCCTGTAGATATGCCCAACTCGAGAGCACGGAACATCAAACATGCCACCTCCGCACATCCATACCTGGAAAGAAAACAGAAAGCAAGTGAGAGAATAATTCCTGGCAACAAATAAGGCAAGAAAGGCATTTTAAGTAATGGGTATGTGAAAATGACACTCCCTACTGTCCCCTTCCACAGTCACAGTGGTGGTCTTCTTGGCATGCTGATAGCTGGGATTAGGTAACATGGCAGACTCTTCTACCTGGAATTTCACTGCTCAAAAGCAGAGTATGTTCAAAATAAAATCTTAAAACATATTTAGAATATCTAACAATGGTCCTCCTTCAACACAGCCAAGATATTATTGCATCTGTTGTTTAAAACATACAGGAGCAAAATTTCAAAAGAAGCCTATGTGAGTAAAACAAGCCATTAATTGGAAGTAATTTTTTTTTTTTTTTGCAAAACACCTGACATATTTTGAATAGTGAATACAGAGCTCAAATATTAAGATGCTCTTCATTTTGTAAAGAAAAAGGAACAAAAATCGATTTCCTTCTGATCAAATATATATAGGCAGAGAAAGAAGAACATGCTGCTATGTTTCATCATTAATACTTTAATACTGAAACAGATAGAACCATCTGGAGTACACAGGTTTGATGCCTCAGGTCTGAGCAATCAAAATTCAGTCAACACTGGTGGGAGCTGCAAGTACTTCATGGCTCTAAAAATCAAACTATATCCTTATGGGCAGCAAGTTAGGAATTATTCCCAATTCTTCACCTAGCATGACTATGTTTTACCAAGTGTACATGACAGCAGTGTTGTGTGCCACGTCAGAGGAACTATGGCAATCATGCCAACCTATGAGCATGATTTTTTTATGCTCTGGCAATGCAGAGCCACCAAACTCCAACAGGGCTATTAGATGACTTATGTAGCATACTGGCAACATTCAAACTCTGATTTCAAAAAAACCTGATCTGACTTTGCAAGTCAGAGAAACAGAAAACAACAACAAAATCACTCCTCCCAAACCCCCAAGCAGAACACTTCAAGTATCCTAAAACCAACTGTGCAGCAAGAGTTTAAAATTAGAGTGAAAACATCAGTATTATAAAAATTATTTCCTAATCCTGGATAACCAATTTTTGTTCCTCACAAATTTAGAACAGAATGACTCTTATTCCATGTAAAGGACACTTGTGGTCTCAGCTTTCAGCCTTTAGACTGAAAACAAGAAAAACCCACTCCCCTCCAACCCAATTTAAAAGAAAACCACACCAAAGCTGAGAAAGATAGAGGGCTTGTCCCTTCCATGTGTCTTTCCGTGGACATACATAAAGATGCTTCATGAAACATCTCCATAAATCTGGAGGAGAATTTAGGTCCATGTATTACATATATGAACAAATTTTAACTGTATCTGATGCACTCCGGAGTGAAATGGCATGAAATAAGTTTGCAATTGAGGCTAAAACAGAATAGAACATGGACAACTGAAAGATTCACTGACAATTTCCATACAAAAAGGAATTAATCCAAAAGTTGATATGCGCTGAATTAAAAAAACAGTTACCAGACCCTTAAAAAAAAGGTATCAGAAAATGTGATGTGATCACAAATACTTGACATTCTGCATGAAGCCTGCAGAGAACACTGTGCATCTCTACACTTTTTCACCACACATTTCTTATTTAGTCTCTTTTGTCTTGTCCACCAGCTCACTGTAGCTACTGGATTTTTGAAATCACGGGAAAACATAATGATTAATTCCATTAATTTAAAACAATAGTGAAAATGGGCAAGAGTTCGGCCTCTTTCACTGTGCTTGCCTGTTGATGTTACAGTGGGTATATATCTGCTTGGTCCTGGCAGTATGGCTGTGAGCTTGGGACTAAATTTTAGAAATCTGAATGTGCAGGTGCTATACATTACAATATGATATAACTTCATGCTTGAGTGTGACTTAAAGCACTTGCTGAAGTTAGCATGCTGGAATTCAGCCTCTGAGACAGACTGTGCTATTCACACTGTGAATGGAGAAATCGGGGTTAGAGTGAAGGCTTGAGTTGCAAAGTGATTTAGGAAGCTGCCTCTTATGGGTCATTTGTGTATCAGTCCTGTCCCTTAGCTGTTAGCCATGGCATCCAGATAATTTTCATCTGGTGACAAAAAGTTTGAGGATCTACACCTCATTGCAGGACAAACCTAAATATGCCAGTGCAGATGTTTAAGGAAGGTTTGAAACCACTGAAAGTGGGGCAAGATCATGTGCTTGGCCTTGTCCTAAAATTCCACAGACACTCTTGTGCAGTCAGGTACTGCTGAGAGGTACTTGTGAAGCTGCTACTTACCACCTCCCATCACAGAATTAACTAAGGCATCCGAGGTATGGGTAGGTACTTCTGGTGCATGCTAGCATTTCAGAAAAGGAGACAAATTTTGCGTGTTAGTGGCACAAGGTGGCAAAGGCAGCTGTCCCAGGCAACACTCTGCCAAATGGAAGCATGTGTGTTGATGGAATCAGGAGTATTTCAGTACCTATTTCTACAGTGAGGATATCCCATCTGGTCTCCTAGTAACCACAGTCCTTCTCAGGGAGGAAATCTACTGGTGGGTTGAAAATGGAGACCCAAATGAATGCTCTGCCTTCCATGCCAAAATAGCTCATCACAGCCCAGAGCAGTCTTGCAAACATGATCATTATTTTCTTTTCAAAACCAATTTGATTCTTAAAGATGACCCTTAAATCCTCACCCATTTAATCCCATGTCACCTAATTCACTGGCAAACATGTTCATAAACATATTAAAAATAATAAAAATGGTAGTATTAAAATAAGTTGGGTAATGCCATTGTTAAAAAAAAAAAATATCACCTTTCTACCAAATACTTTGTACGTTACATCATTTATACCTTTTTTAGTGGGAATCTCCTCTCTGTGGCTATCTTCACATAAGCCAGTGCACCAATGAAAGTGCAGACCTACATTTACTATTTGTTCTTGTTTTCTAAATTAAGATGTTTCAAAGTCTAGATAAGATATTGCAGTAAGTAATCAAGTTTCCTTAGCATTTGAAAAGTAGACAGCAGAGCAGTTTGACTCAAAGGTCAGACACAGAACAAATTTAAAAGACAAGAAAGCAGAAATATATATATATAGGCTAGTATTACTTAGACAATGAGAGCTGAAGTAGACATATATTGCATTTCTTCTAAAGCAGTTGGATATCAGTAAAAAAAAAAAAAAGGAGAAAAGAATTAGAAAAAAAAACCCTGTCACATATGCTGAGACAATAAGTGGGAGAAAATAACACTTTGCGCTAGGCTTATATTTGATAGATAGAAAACTTGAAAATGCTGTGCTGCACCTGAGGTGCGCTGTGCAGGGTAATTGAAATGAAGCTTGGGCTGCCTTGAAGGATGTTTAGCAGCTGTTCCTGTTTATCTTTCAGCTTCAGAATGATTTTAAAAGCATTTTTTATATTTTCTTGGGAAGATCAATTCTGGCAACTTTGTCATCAAAATGTTCATTTTTATGTCACGTGTGCTAAATGCAACAAAATTGGAGGACGACTTCTGTGTTAAATATTACAGACGCCCAGTGTACCATGAAGGGAATTCAGGTGGTGTGGGACATTTGGCAAAATTATATCACAACACTGATACCTCTCTGTTCATCTAAGAAGCAAGCAATGAAACTCTCAAGATCGTTAACGTTTCCTTCTTACAAAAGCAATAAATCTGTTCTGCAGCTGAGGTATAAAAACCAAAGACAAAACCAAAACAATGCAATTTTAGCTTGGAAAGATCAAAAGAGTAGTTTAGGTGTCAACTGTATACTATATCACAATTTATTTTTATATAGCTCCAACAGAATGTTACAAAACACTTTATAGGGATGGTTGAAAGCAAAAGACAGGCATTAGCACAAGTTTTAAAAGAGATTAAGCTGTGGTTATGTGGCTTTGTTCCTGACTGGAGCTAGATGTCACAGATGCATTTTTTTGGCTCTTTTCTACAGCTCTTGTGGGATTTTGGGTGAATCACCCTGTTTTCACATCACTTCTTTGTCTTTAAAATTGAATTGTGCTTGCTGTAGTGTTTTTTTCCCCCCTGTCTTATCTCTCTAGTTTATGAGTGATCCAGCCTGAGGACTATCTGGAAAATGTAAATACTGTGCACACCAGAATGAGACTCCAATCCATATGCTACACTGTAATCATAATTACTGCGGTAAGAAACTCATGATTTTTGAGCAGTGGAGGATGTGTTGCTGTGGAACAGGAACATAAACATACAGCAAATTATGTAAAAGATTGAGGGGGGACTGAATGTATTTTGGATCAAGCTTCAAAACTAATTGAGAAATATACTGCTGCTGAGAGTCAGTAATGAGACAGACAACAGTGAGAGACATTGAAATGCATGGAAAAAACAAACAGTAAACTGTTTGGAATAGACCACAAACAGGAGAAATGGATTACCACAATGGGGCTGAAAAAGTTGTAGAAAATAAGAACATTAAAACTTTATGAAATTTTTCAGTCACTCTTCCTGAAATATAAGCCAAGAGAACAGATTTAGCAGTTGCAGAAAAGAAGAAAGAAGAATACTTTCCTGTGAACTTTCCCATGTAGTGAGAATGCAAGAAAAAAATTGAAAAAGACGATCACTGACTGCAAATCTGCAGTCAACAGGTTTCACAAACAGCAAAACCATTTACTTGTGGTGCAGTGGGATTTCCTGTCAGGGATATTAAAACTGTACCATGTAAACTGGAAACTGATGACTGTGGGTATTTCAACAATACTCACTGGCACCTCTAAAATGTTGAGAAAAGTGGGAGTATTACACGTTTGTCAGTTCTTCATATAGATTACAACTGCATTGTGGTAATGCTCCCCCACTCTCTTTCTTCTGCAAAGATTGCCAGCAGTGGAGGGAATTAATAATGATGAAGATAACGATGATAAAGAAAGGAATTAATGAATTTGGAGATGTGTGTTGGAAAACAGGGAGGAAGAGAATCTGGAAGATGTGTTGGCATGGATGAGGATAAAACAGCTCTAGTTATAGGTGACTAACTTCAATGAGACTAGGGTATCACCATTAATATTTTTGTTAAGGTATGATTTATGATGCCTAAGGAATGTCCAGTATAAAAGACTGTATTGGGTTTCTGTGGCAAGGTTTTGGTAGCAGCGGGCTACAGGGGTAGTTTCTGTGAGAAGCTGTTAGAAGTTTCCCCTATGTCCGACAGAGCCAATGCCAGCCAGCTCCAAGATGGACCCACAGCTGGCCAAACCCCATCCCATCAGCACAATAGTAGCACCTCTGGGAATACGTATTTAAGAAGGAAAAAAAAAGAAGTGCACCTGCAGCCAGAGAGACAAGGAAGAATATGTGAAAGCATCAACCCTGCAGACCAAGGCAGGTGAAGAAGGAGGGGAGGAGGTGCTCCAGGCACCAGAGCAGAGATTCCCCTGCAGCCCATGGTGCAGCCCATGGTGAGGCAGCTGTGCCCTGCACCCATGGAGGTTAATGGTGGAGCAGATACACACCTGCAGCCCAGGGAGGACCCCATGCCAGAGCAGGTGGATGCCTGAACGAGGCTGTGACCCTGTGGGAAGCCCACACTGGAGCAGGCTCCTGGCAGGACCTGTGGCCCCATGGAGAGAGGAGCCCACGCTGGAGCAGGTTTGCTGGCAGGACTTGTGACCCTGTGGGGGACCCACAATAGAGCAGTCCAGTTCTGGAACAAAGGACTGGGCCCTGTGGAAGGGACCCACAATGGAGCAGTTTGTAAAGAACTCATGTCAGGGAAGTTTCTGGAGGACTGTCTCCTGTGAGAGGGACCCCATGCTGGAGTAGAGGAAGAGTGTGAGGAGTCCTTCCCCTGAAGAGGAAGGAGTGGCAGAGACACCGTGTGATGAAGTGATCACAACCCCCATTACCCATCCCCCTGTGCCTCTCGGAGGAAGGAGGTAGAGAAAATCAGGTGTGAAGTTGTGCCCGGAAAGAAAGGAAGGGTGCAGAGAAGGTTTTAAGATTTGGTTTAATTTCTCATTATCCTACTCTGCTTTGATTGATAATAAATTAAGTTAATTTTTCCCCAAGTTGAGTCTGTTTTGGTGAATGATCTCTCCTTTTCCTTATCTTGACCCACAAGCCTTTCATTGTATCTTCTCTTCCCTGTCCAGGTGAGGAAGGGGAGTGATAGAGCAGCTTTGGTGGGCACCTGGTGTCCAGCCAGGGTCAACCCACCACAAGGAAATTCAGCAAACACAGGAAGTTAGGATCTTTTACTGCTCTATGTTTTGAAGATAACTACATAAACTGTGCCTTTCTGGCATTTAAATTTAGGATTTCCTAAATAGTGGCTTCCCTGATTATTCAGAATCAGGTCAGTTCCAGTGCTTTGCCAGGTTTCATGAGTCTAACACATGCTGAACAGTATCACCAGCAAGATATCATACATCTTTTTTAATTAAAAAATTGATCCCAAGGTTATGCTGTCAAAGAATTAAAATGCTGCACATTATTTCTTATGTAAAAATTAATCTAAGAAACTATTTAATGAAGAGGTCATATTTTGAGACACAGGTTGTGGCTGCCTCACCATCCATTGGATGTGCATGCGTGTGCTCTGATTTGGAAACAGCAGTTAATCAGTATGGCACCCCGTGCTACGCTTGCTGCTGTACTCTGCAGCAATGTTAGCAAGCATGAAAAGAACAAAAGAGAAATATGTTGGTTTTTGTAGTCAAGGAAATAGAGGTCAAACAAATTTTCAAGCAGCAGCTGTTTTTTAACCTGTCTTCCTGTGTTCCTGACAGCTCAGCACCTGGAGTAGTCACGCCTGAAATTTGAGGAAGTTTCCTTTCATGCTGTGGCACAATCCCAAATGTCACGGAAACATTATAAAGCATACTGTATTTTGGAGAAACTTACTGAATTACGCTGCAGTAAATTTAGACCCACTGCAGACTCACTCTCCGTAGTATCTTTCTTTTTCCATCGAACACCCTTCCCCCACAAACACAGACACATAATTTTGCTCACACCTTCTGTCTCTATACAATGAGATAATGCAACCTCCCTTCCAGAAAAAGACTTTTGGTTAGGACTGTGCTCTGCACTGAAGCCCATTATCTGTCATCCCAGGCCAAATCTAGTGAAACAGGCAGAGAGAAACAACAAAATTGACACTTTTCTTCCAAGCTTCCCAGCCTGAGTACCTTTTCTAAACCTGGTTCAACCTCTTCTTGTCAGGAACTGCTGCCTGACTCCCCAGGCAACCACTTGTCCTGATAATCTAATTTTTAATCAGTTCTTGAACTCTGTCTTAGCATCTTGAACTCAGAAAACAATATGGCTTTGCTATTCTTAAGTTATTCCTTTGAGCTTGCATGATGTCCCTTGATCCAGCACCAGACTTTAATTCATTGAATGTCTGGGGTTTGCAAAGTGCAGTAGAACTTTACAGTGAGCAGAGCAGAGTCATTGATATTAAGTTCATGATGAAGCAGCTAATAATTCCTTAAATCAGAGGACTTTAGACAAACTATTTTATTGAGTCTTGACTAGCACAGATCTAGCCATCACTTTTCTGAGAGATATAATTTCTCTGACTCTCTAAGCCCACACTTTACACTCATGGCTTCCCACTTGCTTTGTAGCAAACAATCCTGTAACTTCAGTTGTGGGGATGACTGGATGTCTCTGGTGCAGTAATGCAGAGGCTTTTGGTTGAGAAGATGCTTTTCCTTAAAAGGATCTTAACTGCTAAGTAATCCCTGTATAATGTTTGAATGTTTCTGTTAAGTTTTATTCTAACATCTATGAAATTCTTCTCCAAATAAAATTAGGCTAGAGAATATCAAAGATACATTGTTTCTTAAACGTCATTCCACATTTTCCACCATTTTTTGAATTTGTATATATAAACAAGATATTTGACACACACATTTGTGAAAAATCTTCCTGGACCTACTGTTAAAATGTTAAACAGGAGGGTTACAGTAGTCTGTTGATCCACAGAATTTAAAATGCATCACTGAAGGCCAGAAACGATCTCCAAACACTCCTCAGTCCAGGTCACAGAGCAGGGCAACCAGTTCAAGATGAACTAGACACTACTTCATTTCAGGGAGCACATGACAACTCTCTCTCTGGCACGCATCCCTCCATAACTACATCACTGTATTTGAATTAACCACAAGAATCCCCAGTCTGACCCTGGGAAGGTCATGTCATCAGCATGGTCTCTGTTTATAGCAGACAGATTGTTTACTTATTTACCCTTACACTGCAGCTTTTACACAAATGAAGAATATGAACAGAACACGTGTCTGTCTCTGAGGTTAAAGATCAGCCTGAAACTGTCCTCTAAATACAGCTCCCCACAATTATGGGACATTTCAAACTGGCTTCCTTTTACAACTTCTTAATGAAAACCAATCATATTTATACAAAATACTTAAGAATTAGCTGACTCAAAAACCCGTGTGAGAATAGCTAACTATCTAGTGGTCAGAGATGTTCCTGAGGCAGGATAATCCAAATAATTACTTGCCAAGCAAAATAACATTAATGTGAGACATGGCATCAACACAGGACACCCATACTACCCTTCCACAGGCCATAGATGTGGACAGTCTAAGGAAAGGAAGGATGTAGTTTCAGACCCACTCAAGCAGCTGAAGAAAATGAACCAGGGTGGTTGTCTGATTTTTTCACTGACTTTGTGAATAACAGAGATACGGCAAATCCTCCATCTTCCCAAATTTTGAGAATAAAGCCAGTAAATTAAATTGTCTAACTTGTCCTCATTTAAGTAAGTTTTAAGATGACTGAATCTATAGCTACTGTAGAAACTGTTGAAGCAGAAACCTTCCCAATCTGATATTGGTGATTCTGATATAATAAAACCCAGTCATTTCTGTTTCGCCCTTCCACCTCCATGATTTTTTCCCCATTTTTTGTCATTCCAAACCAAACAGCAGTCTTCTTTTTAAAACTTACATATGTTAAATTCTTCCAATAGAAAGTTGTTCCTATTTGGCAATAATTTTTAAAGAGTATTTTTAAATTCTTTTAACACTAGTAAGAAAGGACAGGGACCCTAATGTCGGTATACACTAATAAGACGAATCAGGAGGTATGACTGAAATGAGACCCAGTGTGACACAGCTACCTCCAAAAAAATCTATCCCTTGAGCAAAACACATTGGGACAATCTAGTATCTCAATTTCCAGTGATGTTACCATGGTTTCTGTACAAAGACTAGAGAGCATTACAAGTATATTCTTTTGTGATGATGAATAAAAGGAATATTTGAAATAGGATAATAAAATCATGGGTGACCTGTCAGAGACCACTGTGACAGCTACTAGTCACTACTTACATTTGCCTCTGAAACAACCTAAATGGACAGAAGCTGAATCAATATATTCTAAATAAACTGTCTAGCTATTGGGTTTCCCTTGCCTTCTTTATTCTGCTGGAGTATAAAAATGATTTGAAGAAACATGAGAGTAGCACAGTTAATACAAACCATTTTGCTGTTCTTGATAACTCCTGTAAAGACAGCCTGTCAGTCCAGTGTCGGGTCACGCTGTAGGTTTCATTCAACAGAATGGCCTCACCTCTGTTGTTTTAATCACTGTTGAAACTCCGATTCAGCAAGATCTATGATATTAGTCATGGCTGACATACTAGATTTATTTACTGAGCTTTACACTGTTGAAGTTTGGAAGTAGGTTGGAAAGATCCTGAAGCTAAATGTGAATTCTCATTTCAGTTACAAGCTTTATCCAAATGTGCTTGACTCAATTCATCTATATAATGAAATTCTATTAAGTCATTGAAAATCTTTGCATATAGAGCGCATGAGGCAAAGTTCTTATGTCTGTGGGTATACCAAAAGACAATAAACTCAGTTTTCAAAATTAGTCATACTAGTCCTCATCCAACTAATGCGAATACCTGTTTTACATGTGGACAGTAGTAAGACTTTCAACTCAACATGTAAAACCAAGTAACTGATTTGAATACACATGTCCACATAGAGGAGAAGAGTATACGAGGATACACCATGACTAGTTGTACATAACCCAAGCACTTGAAAACTCCCCATGTATTTTGTCATTACAATAATTCAAATGCAATTAAAATATCTTGATTTTGAAAAGCTGGCCTGTAAATAACAGCTCATAGCAGATAAGCTGATCTAACGATTCAATGCTACTGAAAGGAGTCCTTCTTCCTATGACTTTCTCTTTCCATTTTCACCCATTTCCCTGAACTGACTCCAGGGGAGCTTATCCCCAGAGATGTTATGCATTTTTTTTTTTTTTTTTTTTTAATTAGTTCTCTGTTGGCTTATTGAGCTGAGCTCAACACTTGAGCATGAAGTAAATGCAGCACCTGAGAGAAGGTAAGTGAGACTTGATGAAAAGTAAGACTTGAAAGGAACAACGTAGAACTTCATTCTTTGATGGTGGTAGGATACCACATTTTCAGAGGGAGCTGTACTCAGTGTGACTTTTGTATGGCTTCTGGAGCTTATGTTTATGGCATAATTCTCTATGAAATTACTGGGAATTTCTACAGAAAAAAGTAGTATTGTGCTAAATTAATTTTAGCTACAAGACAAAAGCCAGTATGAATGAAAGCGTCATGATCATGAGTCTTGCACTAAACAAGTAGGGAAGTATTGTATAAGGTGACTTGATGACTTACCTTAAAGGAGATTTCATACTGTTCTCCTCCCCATATTTCTAATCCCGGATCATAGCCACCCAGCTCCCAAAACCACTTCCGGTTAACGGCAAATAGACCTCCAGCCATTACAGGAGACCTGAAGGATAAATAAAAGAATAAAACAACATGTTTGGATAATGCATGTGTGTGTGTTTGTGTAAATGTAGGTTGTCTGGCTTCCACAGTTGCAAAGTTAGGGAAGGCACAGACAAACAGCACTGTAAGCAAACAACATTTACCTTTCTTCACCCCAAAATGGACTCCAGATAAGAAACAGGCAACGTGATAGACACGTAGGCAGATATAGAGCATGGTAAGACAGTTATGCACAAACTCCTTTTTTAAAAAAAACCCACAATTTCTGTTCATTACTAAATAAACCCCATATAACAGAAAAAGAAAGTGACTCTGGAAACCTGCCAAGGTATTTAATGTAGTCTCAGTACTCCATGTGAAGTAACTCACATTTGAAAGTTAAAAAAAACTTTTCAATTCATTGCAGTCTCATAGGTGCTGCCTAGAGAAAGGCAGAAAGGTGACAGTGGATGGCTACAGAGCAGCTGCTGGGAGTTAAACATCTGCTTTTCTACAGCAGCATTTAAAATCCCTAAACTTTGTCTTACAGTGGTAATTTAATTCACAGGCAAATAATTTCCTGTTTTTCATGTTTCCATTTTTTCCATGAATAAACATGTAAAATTTTCTTGAATTAACAGCCTTTCCCACAGATAGTATAGAAAACAAATGGAACATTTAAAGTTAGTGTTAGAGAACATCAATGAAAAGTGCATATAAGCAGGAATTTTGTACTGGAAGTTAAGAAGTTTGGGGTTTCTTTTCACTACCAAGACGACCATGTTTCTATTGTAGCAAATATGTTGCCACCATTAGGATGCCAGCAAATCCCCACATGCATGAATGTTAGAAAATGATCCTCTCATCCTCATTCTCAGTAATGGAAAACATTATAGATATTTTACCTTTTACTTCTATAAGATAGGTTTTTTTTAAAAATATATATATATTAGGCTATATCTTATATTAAACTACTCATTTTCATGACTAGGGAGCTTTGTTCTTAACAGACTGATTCTAATTTTCTTTAATGATTATATTTTTAAAAGCACGTAGAAACTTTGTGAAACAAACCTGCAATATTCTAACTGGCAAGACAGTGCACTGAAACATACACTGAATGCTAATACTTTTTTACTTTTAGTGACATTTCGTACCTCAAATATTGACTGTTCTTTCCACATATGAATAAATTCAATGGAGATTAGAAACCTTCCCCTGGGAATTAAGACTACTACAATATATGTTCAATTCCTACCAAAGTAAATCTAATTGCAACATGCCCTTTGTGACTTCAGGTTCTAAATAATTAAAACACAATGCCCTTTTACAAAGATGGACTTGCATGGAGGATGCTTATAAGTAAATTGTTACTGGCAAAATAAATGAAGTCCCAGAATCACTGGGGAAATGCAGGATTTCTCTAATTCTCTTAGGTACAATATCTTTAACAAACATTTCTCTTGACACAGTGAATGGCCTATGAAAAAGGCAATCCCTGCACGTGAATCAGATGTAAGATGAAAAAATCAGTCTTCAAATTGCAAAATAATTGGCCCATACTTACAAATGATACTTCATAACTAATCTGTAGATTTTACAATGATAACACTGAGTAAAGAAACTCTTCGTTATTTAGATGCGAGAGGTCAGAACATTTATTACAATGAACAAAAGTACCAAACAACAACTGGAACAGCAGCAAACTCATAGCTCTTGCACTTAAAAAAAAGAAAGACGACAAAAAAAAAAACCTGCATGTGATGTTGCTCCATTCATTCTTATTCCACAACACGTTCTGACATTTGTTGTCTTACAGGAAGAGCAATGGAGAGGACAAACAGGATGGCTTTTTGATTTTCTTTAGAGTGGGATGAGCAATAAGCTGTGTGAACCTGACCACTTGGCACAGGATACATATTCCCCTCCATGCCACAAGCAGCTGCTGCTGAACAGGCTTTAAATTGTCTCCAAAATATGAAGACAAGAGTCTAGTCCAACAATCATGACTGATATAAAAAGTCCTTCTGTAGTCAAAAGATCACTCACGCATATGAGAACTGTGCTGAGCCCAAAGGAGAAGATTTCTTCTCTTGTTTAATGGCTTCTTTATAGAAATGTCAAGTACAAAGTTATGATTGGAAAAGTAATTTTTCATTCAATGTCCTTCTCAGGAACTTAAACAACCAGACTTGAGTACTGTAGCATAATATTATATGAATAATTACAGTGGTAAGATGTAAAATACTTAAGAGTCAAAACCTTAAAAGGCCAAAGACTCCCAAAACATCAGAAAAGCTGGAATGCTAAGGTTTCTAAACTTAAAAATAGTTATAAAAAGCTTCCCACATGAGCAGTACTGCACAGTCACTGACTATACATAAAAGAACAATATTGCAAGTAAAAGTCAGCTGATCCAAAAACGACCAAGAGGTCACAGATGTCCTGTGTCTCTGTTTTAGTGTCATATCTATTTAGTGCCATATCATGTCAGTAGGTGAATGTAGATTTGTGTCCCCTATTATTCAACATAAAGAAAGTATTACACTGCACATTGATCACTGTTGAATTGAAATACTGCTGCATACTGGGGTGCTTTGGAAAGGACTGATAGGAATCACTTGCCTGAAATTTGGTCATTATAATTGCATCCAGTGAATGACATATTGCACTACGCATCTCTTTGTATAATACAGACTGATTAAAGGCTCTATACTGAACTGCTGAACAGAAATGGATGAATGCTGGAAAGAGGCATCCATCTCATGCGGGATACATTAGACAAACTGACCGTCAGTGCCAAACCAACTGGCAATACAAAAACTGGGGCAAATGTCAGCCCACATCAGGAGTTAGCGCTGGGTCCTGCTGATCTTGTGGAATCAGGGGTGCGATAGATGAGGAGGAAGAGGGCCAGGTTGCTGCTGCTGCAGTGACATTCCCAGGCATGACTGGTGACCTACTATGCACGGCTTTGAGTTGGGCTTGTGCACTTTTTATAGTGAATTCAATGTCTTGTTAATCAAGAAGAGTGCCCCTCCACCCTAGTGAAAGCACATGAAGGCACCTCAGAAGAGTGAATAAATTGAAATACCTTGTTTCATTGGTTACTGCCCCTGATGCTCTCTGCAGTGATTCTTGATAAGGACCCAAATCTTCTTAAGCAAATAGCAGAAGCTGACACTAATCCTAGATAATAAAAGGGTCTAATAAAACTAAAAATTAAAATCTATGAAATGTGTAAGGTAAAAGACAGACTTGGTCACTCACACGAAGTGAAGTGAATGCAGACATAAAAGAAACTAAAATTAAGATCAGTTGGTCAAATTCTATGTTGTACATAGAAAAAGATGTCAATGTAGCTGGGATGGATATGTATTGGATTTACTGAATTTTTCAATTAAAAAAAAGCAGAATCTTTTATATCCTTAATTCTTTAAGCAAATATATTTTAAAGTGACTTTTTTACATGTAATATTTCTCCAAGACACCATTTTCTTTTATCTGTTGCCCATTCTAACAACATGAGTAATCTTTGTTTATAAAATCACCAAAATTTAAAAAGTAAAACCTGTATCTGTGACATTAGCCTATGGGATTTATGTCTTTTCTTCCTCAAGTGTCCAGTCTTCTAAACAACTTTCACCCTTAAAATTGTGCCCGTCTGTACCAAATGATCACGTAAGTTTTACAAACCACTGCATTCCTGATGTCCACATCATTATCTCCTTAGAGACTCTAGAAACAGTATCTTAAAATATATAGCTGATCCATTATGTAAGGAAAAGGTCAGTCTTAAAGTTGATTTGATCCCCATAAAAACTGCCTTCACCCCAGTTCATTCACTGTGCCTTCAAAGCTGTCACACATTGTAAATTGCCAGCTGATTTTTTCCCTCTCTTAACGTATGTAACTCTAGAGTCCTGACTATTTACGGCAAGATACCCCAGCAATTTTCATAAAGCAAACTGAAGCTATTCTCATGCAAATTTGAATTTGTAGAGCTGTATCTCACTGTGCAGACCTCTTCTACATATCCAGTTAGTTTCAGCAATTTGTATTCACTTATTAAACTGTTGTATAATTTTACTGTCACTCTTAAGCAGTTTGGATATCCTTATTTTAATTTTCCTCGCTATATCTTTCTAATGAATTGTTTGCAAAATTCATCATACGTTGATAGGTTTAATATAGATGCACACAGTCTCCATCTTACCTACAATAAATGTGTATATGCATGCATGTTTCATACACTTCTACTCACGGGCATCCAGTCAACTATTTTACAAGTGATAAATAAATTATGAGATACCTGTCCTTTAAGAGGCATATCCCTAAACTTTCAGCCATGTTTATTTCTGTGCTAGATGTCCTCCTGATTTTTTTCCCCAAGCAATCTCTAAAATATTCAGTCTAAAAGAGCATTCATCCATAGGTTAGCACAAAATGACTGACTTTGCAATGGTAAAACAAGATTTTTCAGCAGTTCCATTCAAATTCTAGTCAATGTTGACAAAGAAATCATTCGTCTTTCCAGAGCAGAGTTGCATTCAGATTTAGCACAGTTCCATTATGTTTTAAAGTAAATTAGGCAACTCACTTGTGGAATACTAATGTGGCAGAAGAGTGGGTATGTACCCAACAGCACCCACTAGTGATAGTAGCTGCTTGTGACTCGTTGTGACAAAGTCACACAAGCTTTTCCTGACCCTCTGCTACTTGCCAGAGGGCATTATTATGCAGGAAGGAGATGAGGACTAATTTAATCTGACTCACACTTTTGTATGCATCTCCAAATTATCAACAGTCTCTCTACTGAAATTGCAGCAAAGCCTCATTTTGATGCCAAATGTGGAAAATTTCTCACGACCGACAGAATTCAAAAAATGTTGATAAGAATTTGCATTATTAAGTAGTGACTGTTGGAGATTATGAAAGTGCTACACAATCATCAGTTAGTTTTGTTATACAAAACTTGTGTAAGTGGCACTATACTTACCTCACTGTTAAGTTTAAAAATAGAATTTTTGTACTTAAGCAAATATTTTTAGACACATGAAAAAGGTATTGGGTTCTGTTTTTATATAACCTCAGTTGAAATAATGTTAAAATATTAGATCATTGTGCTGAAACATGTAACAGCCAAGTTGTATTACTTAAAATTAACTCACAATTCCCTATATAATTACATTTCATGTTTTAATTAGTTGGGTGTTTTTTTGTTTGTTTGTTTGTTTTTTGGTGGGGGGGAATATTAAGGTAAAACCCCATTCTTCTCCAACAGACAGCCAGAAAGTCAGCTGCAGTCAGCTACAAAAAAACCTCTAAAAATGCTTAAGGTTCAGTTTATAAAAATTTGTGCTATGATTTCATCACATGGCTTCTTTGTGTATTTTTTAAACACATTTCTAAATTTCATTGAAAAATTCATATTGTAAGAGGGATGAGCCCTTATGTGGTAATGATGCTGAGGCCCATTTAGCTTTTCCTCCCATATTTAGAAAATTAATGAAGCTGTAGAAGAGGCAAGGTGGGTAGAGATGGAAGACTGAAGAGAAGGCTTTCCCTTCTCATAATGACCTCTCACAATCCAAGGGAAATTTATCTGAATTATTGCTAGAGAAGATCTACAGGACTCAAACTAAGGAGGTGAGTTAGCAGAAATGAGCATTCTGAAGCAAAAGGAAAACGAAAGCTTCTGAAAATGTCCTACAGGTGAAGGTGTTCAGAAGGATAAAACTGAGAGCAAAAGAACAGCTGGAATATCATGCTGTAAGTCATAGTAAAGAGACAAGTCCAACACATAAGCAAGTCTTACAGGACTGAGACCTGAGTGCTGTGAAGACAAGAAAGGGAAGCTGAGAGCAGCACTTCTGCTGAACCACATTCATGTCATGAGCAGACATGGGTCTTGGACATACAGAGCTCAATTGCAGCAAAAAATCCTTCAGCCTGCTAGTAGGAAGTGGGTAAGAACTGTTGGGGAAAAAAACCTCTAAGCAAAATTTAATACAACACTGTCATTTGACAGTACCTTTTCATATTGATGGATGTAATACGTATTCAGGGTTGTCCTCTGAAAATATAATGTTTAATAATTAAAGGTTAAAATAAAGATCAATATGAGGCAAAATATTACCAGCTGTCCCTAAAACAGGAACTTACTTTATTCTTCCTGGATTTTAGTAAGCTTCACTTTGAAGCATATTTAAAACTAAACACAAAAAAGATATTTTTTTTTTTTTAAAGAATAAGGATATACTCTTTCTCAACTTGCCTACATTCTCAACTATACTAGCTTCTGCATTTAAAGCTAACCTAAGGTCAAAATTCAAACAGATAAAGCGGTGTTTTGCACAGTTTAAGAATTTTGGAAGTGTAGAAAGTCACCCTGTTTCTGGTTGTGAAAAATCCAATTATTTTGATTCTGAAAGCACAATGGACCTCCCACTGTCATCTTTTACCTCTGTGTTATTATGAAACACAAAGCTGGAATGTTAAGGCAATGCCAATATTCTAACCCGAGTGTACATCTTACTTTTAAACAGGAAAAATCTGTTCAAGCTAACAAGGAAATCCATGTCTATGGAAAGTAACACTTAGGTAAAGTGACAGCTCATTTGAGATTAAACTTCCATTTTCAAAGAAGGAATAAAGCCATATCTTTAGATTATCCATCCTGGTTGCACAGTAACTCCATCACCACCTCCTGAGAATTAGGGAATAACAAATTCATTAAATCCCATGGCTACCATCCAGGATGTTCTCTCAGAATATACTGGGGGAGCAGCTGAACAGAGTTACTATCCAATTACAATGTTATCTTCCCCTCTTTAGGTGTAGAGAACTATCTGAGAACAAGAGAACTATCTTCCTTTTCCAGTACTTTTGCTTTATTGACGTACTTAAGCCCAGTAAAGCATCATAAGCAAAGTCTCAACTCAAGGAGAAATTTTAAAACTTCATTAAAGATGATAAATGATTAAAGGCACAACAGCCCAGTAAAATAGCTTTGTACATATTGTGTAAAAGTGACTTCACAACTAGGGATTATAAACTGCTCCAGGAGCAGCTTTTTTTGCACTGCCCACACCTTCCAGCACAACCGCACAGGCAGACCAAGGCAGCTGGACCACAGAGAGCTTCAGCCGTGCTGCTCACCATGGTGCCTGCTCTGCGGGCAGGACCAGCGGGGTGTGTCCATCAGGCCTGCCTTGATTCCTGTGCCATGTTGTGCTCCAGGGGGACTGCTAAAACAGCTGCTTGGCTCTTTTTATAGATACCAGGAGAGAAAAAGAGGTCATTCTGATAACTGTACTACATGCTACTGTATAGCACCATAAGAACATTTGCAGTAGTTTGGAAATTTTGAAAAAAGACAAAAAAGGCAGTTGAATTACAATCACCACCATAAACTTCACACACAAGAGAGGACTTTTTTTTTTTTTTTTTTTTTTTTTTCCCTGGCTCTCCTGCAGTATTTCAGGCTGAAGCTTTATTTGTGCAACAGTGAATGATTTAGGTGGGCAAATGTGAAAGTTAGTAGTTTTCCTTGCTCTGCAAGGAAATGGCAACAGGAGTTTCAGTGGGTTTTCTTTTTTGTTCACTCCACTGTTCACAAACCAGATCAGACTGAATAGTTAAGCAAAGGCCACTTCCAGAACATTTCTGAGTTGCAAAGATTTTAAATAAGTGGAACTATAGTTACAATAACCTGCTCCCGATTTCTTACAAAAGTGTTTTAAAGTACTGCTGCCTAGCATGCTGATGGAATAGGCTTTTCTTGCTCTGATTCAAGCAGACAGAACCCTCACACTAGGCTAAGTAGATGAGACACACAGTTAATGATATGATTTGTGGTCTGTCATGGACCTGAGGATGTGGAAGAATTTTATTCCTTTGATAAGTTCTTTAGTAGTACTGTCAGCAATTGCTGTACTCTACCCTTATGTACACATGCTGCTTCAAATGCAAGCAGGAAATGGGGACAAAAGGTAATTTTAATATTTCATTTATGTCTGTGTCTTTGAGGACTAATGCAGAAGCCTGAAATGATTACATGCTGACAGGGAGGGAGACTGGAGCCTGTGTAGCCATGCCATTGTTACAAAAAGCAGGTCATCCATTTACCAGTGGTCAGATTTTAATAAAACCTTATAAGGTTTCCCCAGAGTCTTCTCTTCTCCAGGCTGAAAAATCACAACTCTCTCAGCCTGTCCTTGTAAAGAAGGTGCCCCAGTCCCCTGATCATCTTCATGGCCTCCTCTGGACCCACTCGAGCAGGTCCATGTCCTTCTTATGTTGGGGGCCCCAGAGCTGGACACAGCACTGCAGGCCACACTTCTCTTGATGCAGCCCAGGATATGGTTTACTTTCTGGGCTGTGAGTGCACTTGCTGGCTCATAGAGAGTTTTCCATCCACTAATGCCCCCAAATCCTTCTCTGCAGGGCTGCTCTCAATCCACTCAACACCAAGTCTGTATCTGTGCATGGGATTGCCCTGACCCATGTGCAGGACCTTGCACTTGGCCTTGTTAAACTTCATGAGGTTTGCACAGTCCCACCTCTCAAGGCTGTCCGGGTCCCTCTGGATGGCATTCCTTCCTCCAGTGTGTCAACCACACCACACAGCTTGGTGTCATCCGCAAACTTGCTGAGGGTGTTCTCAATGCTGCTGTCCATGTCACCAACAAAGATGTTAAACAGCACCAGTCCCAATGCCGACCCCTGAGGAGTGCCACTCATCGCTGCTCCCCACTTGGACACTGAGCTGTTCACCACAACTCTTTGAGTGTGACCACTGAGCCAATGCCTTATCAACCGAGCAGTCCATTCATCAAATCCATGTCTCTTCAACTTAGAGACAAGGATGTTGTGTAGAACAGTGTCAAATGTTTTGCACAAGTCCAGGTAGATGACGTCACTTGCTCTTCCCTTATCCATCAATGCTGTAACCCTGTAGTAGGCAGCCACCATATTTGTCAGGCACCATTTGCCCTTAATGGAACCATGTTGACTGTCACCTATCACCTTATTTTCCTTGCGTCCTAGCAGAGTTTCCAGGAGGATCTGCTCCATGATCTTGCTGGGCACAGAAGTCAGACTGACTGGCCTGTAGTTCCCTGGGTCTTCCATTTTTCCCTTTTTAAAAAGGGGGGCTACTTCACTGGACTGCCACAACTTCTCAAGTTGGATGGATCATGGCTTAGCCACTTCATCTACATCTATCCATCTGGACCCATGGATACATCTCATCAGGTCCCATGGACTTGTGCACCTTCAGGTTCCTTAGAAGGTCTTGAACCTGATCTTTTCCTACAGTGGGAGGTTCTTCATTCTTCCAGTACCTGCCTTTGCCTTATGTGACTCGGTGTGGCTGGAGCCTTTACCAGTGAAGACTGAGGCAAAAATTTGAGTACCTCAGCCTTCCCCACGTCCTGGGTAACCAGGTCTCCTGTTGCCTTCCAGAGAGGGCCCACAATTCCCCTAGTCTTCCTTTAATCACTGACATACCTATAGAAGTTTTTCTTGTTGCTCTTGACATCCCCGGCCAGATTTAATTCTATCAGGGTTTTGTCCTTCCTAACCTGATTCCTGGCTGCTCGGAGAATTTCTCTGTATTTCTCCCAGGCTGTCCTTGCTTTCACCTTCTGTAGGCTTTCTTTTTGTTTTTGAGTTTGTCCAGGAGCATCTTGTTCATCCATGCAGGCCTCTTGGCATTTTTGCCTGAGTTCCTCTTTGTTGGGATGCATCACTCTTGAGCTTGAAAAAGGAGATTTTTGAATAGTAACCAGCTTTCCTGGGCCCCTCTCTCCTCCAGGGCTTTATCCCACGCTATTCTGCCAAAGCAGATACCTGAAGAGGCCAAAGTCTGCTCTCCTGAAGTCCAGGGTAGTGAGCTTGCTGTGTGCCCTCCGTGCTGCCCTCAGGATCTTGAACTCCACCATTTCATGGTCACTGCAGCCAAGGCTGCCCTTGAGCTTCACACTCCTCATCAGCACCTCCTTGTTGGTGAGAACAAGGTACAGCATAGCACCTCTCCTCATTGGATCTTCTATCACTTGGAGAAGGAATTTAACATCAACACGTTCTAGAAACCTCCTGGATTACTTATGCCCTGATGCGTTGTCCCTCCAACAGATCCTGGGGTGGTTGATATTCCCCATGAGGACCAGGGCTTGTGAACATAAGATTGCTCCTATGTGACTACAGAGGGCCTCATCTGTTCGGTCTTCCTGGTCAGGTGGCCTGTAGCAGATCCCCAGAAAAACGTCCCCAGTCCCAGCCCTCCCTTTAATCCTGACCCGTGAGCTCTCGGTCACCTCCTCATCCATTCCCAGGCAGAGCTCCGTGCCCTCCAGCTGGTCAGTGACATAGAGGGAAACACTCCCTCCTCATCTCCCCTGCCTGTCCTTCCTAAAGAGCCTGTATCCTTCCACTGCAATACTCCAGTCATAGGAGCCATCCCACCACATCTCCGTGATGACTATAAGATCACAGCCCTGCAGGCCTGCGCACGTCTCTAACTCCTCGTTTGTTCCCCATGTTACTTGCATTTGCATAGAGGCATGAAAACTGGCCTCTGATGAAGCTGATGTACTGGCTGGAGGGCCTGCAGTTCCTTTGTGCTGCTCCTCAGGTGCTCTCCTGCTCAGCGGTGATCCCTCTCCAGGCTCTGGGCATCTACTGCTGGCACTGGCATCAAACTGGTAGGAGTGGGACAGATTGAGGTTAGTTTAAAGCCCTCTTCACCAGCTTGGCAAGTCTATGACTGAAGATGCTCTTCCCCTTCTCTGACAGATGGGCCTCATCAGCCCCCACTAGACCGGGTTTCTCAAAGTGAGTCCTTAACTAGAACAAAATTAGATTTCTCCTTATCTGCACCAGAGCCACAACAATATTTTCTTGTAAAAACTGTGAAACAGTGAAAACAGTTTTTCAAAAATGAAACCGACAGAAAAATACAGGAAAGCACTTCACAATGAAGGATGAAGGAGCTGAAAACTGATGAGGTTGAGCGCTTCATTGTCCCACTACAGCATCTGCTTTTAATTTGATGTTGTTGTGAAGATGGGCAGGCAAGGCTGTGGAAACCCAGGGAAATGAACCTTCCTGTTTTATCATCGTAGTAAATCACATTAAAAAAAAAAATCTCCATTTGATAATAAAAAAAAAAAAAAGAAAGTCTGGTCTAGGGATAGCTCTCTGCATTTGCATAAGCTCATTCACTCTGTACTAAAGTGCATGGAAATGTGCCTTAGCAATAATGAGCTAGAGAGAGAATATCTACATTGTGATCTATGGGAGATTAATATTTTTGAGGTTTTCAACCACAAGGCCATCAGAAATTGCAGAAGACACCCAATAGCTTGTTTTATTTCCTGAAAAAAGTTATATCTAGTGCTTTGCTTTCAGAATTTGGATGTGAGCTGGTTGTTTTCAAAAACAGAGTATAGACAGTTTTCATTAACTGTTAGTAAAATGTTCTAATGGCAAGGGTTGCTGACTGCTCTTATGAATGCTCACTTCTGTTAGAGTCTTTCAGCTATGTGAATATTTTGATATTCAGCTGAGAGGAAAATGGTCTATCCCAGTTGAAATATCACATTTTTCTTTTATTCTAAATATAAGTGTATATTTTCATGTCACAAGTGCACTTACTATGCTATTTAATGACAAATCGTCACATCCAGAGGTGAAGCACTAGAAATCTATATGCTTGAATACAGGATTCTGTTTTCAACCAATGTGTCTTGCAAACCTGCAGCTGGGTCTCTAGATGGTTTAGAATGTATGAAGAATACATTGCCAGTGAAATTATGCTGAATGTGAATTGTATGTGAACTCTGGATCTGACCTTGAAGGCAAGTAAGGATAATGAATTTGCCTTAGAGTTCTGCTAATTTGTACAGGCCACAGAGGTAAATATTCTGAGGAAACCATACTGGTGTCAGAGTTGGAGACAAGAATCCCCACATAATGTAACTGCTTGCACATAGAGAGTACCTCCTTCCAGTGAGATGGCCAACCTCCCCAAGAGATGCACACTAAAATTTTCCTACAGCTGGAAGGTACAAGATATATTTCTGAGAACAGCAAGCAGAGAAAGACCTCTGGGAGTAATTCATTGCCATGGTATGGCAATTCCCCAGAAGAAAACCTGCCTCATGTCCAGGTACACAGCTGGCTTTTGGGTGACTCACTGATAGACACCACAGATGCCTTGCAAGCTTTCTCCCTCCTGGATCCAGAGGCTCACACAGCCCAGCTGCTCTTGTGCCAGCATTGTCCCACTGCCTGCCACGTGACAGTTCTAGGATCAGGAGGGGTCACCATAACCTATAACTATCTATAATGAAGATACTGCAAGATAAAAATGAGAGCTGGAAACAATAACATATAAGCACTGCAACTGCATTAACTCAAATCCCAAGACTCCTGTCTGTACTCATTTCCAGGAAACACTATTCTTTTGCATTTATCTAGACTAACAGTATATGGATAAAATAAATGATATGGCTATTTGAAGAAACGTCTGAAGAGCTGGAGAAATTTGGGGCAATCATTCATCCCTGAACCATTTCAGAAAATTTTCTAGTGAATTTCCTATCACTCCAGAATTAAATTAGAAAGCACACAAAAGGCGTATCACATCCTGAACTGGCAGGGAGGTAAACTGGACAGTAACAAGAACTCTTGCGACTGGCCTATAAAGGCTTTATTGTTAAGAGTTTACAAAAAAACCCCCAAGCAAACCCACCATAAACCAACACAAAAAACTACAACAGAAAAAGCAAATCCTTAATAACAAATAATCAGAATAATCTTTGTCAGAAATAGCAGCTACCAGCCCCAATGAAACTGCTTCATCTGATCTCCTTCCTCACGGTAACATTCACCACCATGAACAAATGGGCTCTATATTGTCTAGACAATTCCTGACAGATAGTTTTGTTAAGCAGATGATATTCACAGGATAGAATTGGTAATACTGTTATCATTTTACAGGCTACATAAAGAGGGCTCAGTGCTTCTGATCCAACAGGTTTCTTAGCTCCTCATGGAAATATTTCAAATGCAGATTCAAAGAGGATTGTCGGTAGCTGCTTTAAGGCCCCGAGTCTACACTGTGAGGTGTTCCCATTTTTCCCCAGCTTCCCAGCCTTGAATGCGGAGGCTGTCCTTGAAGTGTGAACCAAATGTGTGTAAGAGATCAAGGTGCTGCTGTAACCCACACTCAGTGTTAGCGTATAGATGGGCTTCACACCTCAAATCATCTGTTTTTCCCAAGGAGCCCAACTGCTCCATCTGCCCAGAAACTTCTCATAATGGGACTTTAACCCTGCAGGTACTTATATCACCTGTTTGTACTGCTCAGTAATCTACCCTTAATTTTTGAGATTATCGTCTGTTATTTAGTGGCAATGGCCAGGGTCAGCAGGGATTATGCTAATTGAATAAAAACTGTATGATTATGAAGAACAAGAAATCTTATGATGAGAGACTGATTGTGTCTACACTGTCATTGTAACCTCCTTTCTTTTTGATCTCTTGACCCGAGTTCCCTGACTTCCTGCTCTGACCCCATCCCAGCTTGTTCTCCAACTCCCCTCTGGGAAACTCCGCCAGCTCCCCTGAAAGGGGGGAGCTCTCAGGGGGTGCTTCTCTCTGTGACTAGTGCAAGCCAGCAAGTATGAATCTCATCAGCAGGTTTCACTCCCTCCACTTAGGGCAGTCCTCTCTTTACTTTCATTCCCTGACTACCAGCTAAATAGACATGGGAATTACAATGCCATAAACAGCAGGATAATAAATTTGAATACTTTGCTAACAAATAAATTTTCAAATCACTCATCTCCAGCTAGCAGAAGAGTGTCCATAGAAACTGTAGGGAAGAACAGCAATTAGGTCAGCCTGACATTTGTTGTCCCACGTTTGTGAAAATATTTTCCTGAAAACTTCAGTTATACAACAACATATACCCAAACTTAATACACACAGTAAATTGTTGGCTGTCATTACCAGTAATAAGAGAGAAGAGTTATAGTTGCAAAGCAGCTGCTGTAGCATTCAGCCCTATTCTGTTGGCAAGAAAATAAAACTAATGAAAGATTTAAAGGAAGACAGTTATGCACAAGCCTTCTCAGACATGCAATTAAATACAAATTGCAAAACACAAATAAGTACATTATAAAACATAGAACTGCAGGTCAAAGATTGAAATTACTAGCATTGACAGAATCACTTCCATAGTTTTCCTTCTGAAGCTATAACACAGGATGGTGTTCTTCTAAATGCTATACTTATAAAAAGACAAAATAGAACAGCACCCAACAAATATTTTCCCCTCATAAATATAAAGCAGAACCATGCCTCCAGTGTAATTACAGAAGATGCTATTCAATTAACAACTAATATTAGGTGCGAATGGGAAAGCAAACAAGCTAAAGGGAAAAAATCTGCTTCCAAGTATTTCTAAAAGAACCCCATTCATAACTGAGTTTGCTGTTTAGTGATGAGGCTTAATCTCTCAATGGAGGCACAAAAGTAATACAGTCACAAATAAACTGTGTTTTGGGGTCAGGAGATGTGGATTCCTGACAGCATCTTTCAATCACTTGCAGATGCAGCTATTCCTGGAGGCTAAAACCTGCTCAAACTAGAAGATACAATTTCTTGACAAAGAGTAATAGTGAGAAAAAAGGACTGAGTATATTTTCTTAGAAGATGAACGAGCTTCACAGAGATCAGCATTTTGTCTTTGTTGCTTCTTTTTCTAGAGTAGGGACATCACCTTCAAACAAATCTGACACAGCATGCTCTGCACTAGTGGTTTTCTTACTCCATATATCACCCTGTCTGTACCAATACTCTTTAGAAACTTTCCCATTAATCTGGGAGTGGTTCATAGTCTGCATTTCCCAAGGAGAAAACACAAGCACACTCTAACTCTCTGTGCAGAAGAAACATACAAAACAACCTTCCTCTCCCTGCATCACAGGGGAAGGATTCACCTTGAGACTTGATTTCACTTTCTGCAGGATTTATTAAATCAGAAAGCAATGAAAAGAGAGATGCACTATCTGTTTGGGGTTCAGTTTTTTAAAGATGACTGTTGTAGGACACAGACTCTCACTACCGACTGTACAGGTACCATCTGAAGTAATGACTAAGAAAATTAAGGAACAGTGAAAAAAGTCTTACTATTTTTGCTTTGGTAACTTGAGGAACTCTGAAGGTATGCAGCAGATGTCAGTAAAAGATCCATGTATGCATTAGTGGAAGTTCTTCAAGATCAACACATTATGTGCTGTGTGCTAATAATAAGATGGTTGCCAGGCAGAACTGCAAATGAATAATACTAGCCTTCACAAACTCCTATTGCCATGAGCAATGGTGTCCACATGATGAACACTATACAATGGAGTCAATATTCCTACAATAGATTTCACATATCTGTGGAATAATGAAGTTCACTCCACTGTCAAGATATGTTCAGAGCATGTATTTCATTATCAAGACAAAAGCCAACAGCCAAGTATTCAGCAAGAAATATGTATCGTATTCTTGAAAAATAGTGTAAGAAATAAAAAGCTCCTGTTTCAGAGAAAGGAATGGAGTCAAGAATATTTTTCTTCTTGCATGAAAGATCTGGAGTTTAGTTTTCCAGCTACAGAGTTTTATCGATGAAGCACAGCTAATTTGTACTCTAGGTGGAGATTAATGTAAGATCTTTTACATATTTTTTTCTAATAAGAAGTCAGCATGCAATCTATTGCAGTAAATAGCAAAACATAAAAAATAATCCATTATCAGGAAGGCATGGCTTGTCTGCTGATGTAAATAATCCTTTGAAATATCAAGTCTTGCAAAAAGGTGTTTGTTTAGAAATTGATAGATAAGGAGGGCTTTCCTCAGTCACTAAACTGCTCCAGCTGGGCCTGTCTCCTACAGAATCAGTGCATTAGACATCATGCCAGCCTCGTTAGCTGCTGAAACCACCTTATTTTAAAGAAGTGTTATTTTTTGACCTATAATATCAAATAAAATGTTTTCAGGGCTACTATGCAGGAAGACAGATTTAAAAAAAATCCTTTGCAATATTACTTCACACATGCCCCTAATGTTAACTTCGAATATATAACTTGAGGTTTTGCTGGAATTACTTTTTGGTACTATAAATCTTAATCTTTTAAAATAAAACTTTAAAAAGTTAAATATTTCCTGTTATTGTAAGCCTTGAAAACTGACTTTACCAGAAACGGTTTAATTACTATGTTTTATTTCCCTCTTAGGAAACAAACACCTAAATGAAGTACTTCAGTGAATTAAGAATGCTCCTCCCTACGTCTCAGTTACTAAATTAGGTCCCTTGATTGAGCTGAAGAGTTCAACAAATCACTAAGCACAGTTCTTTGTCCATAGAAATGCAGTTTTCATAGAAAAACATAGTTGTGCACAAGTAAACCACCACCACTGAAGTTTTATATAGCACTCCTTAAAATATCAAGGGCTGATGAACCAGATTATCTTCTCCATGACTACTTCACACACTGCTTTTGCCTGATGCAAACTTCAGTAAATAAAGTGGGGGAAATGCTACAACTGTTTGAAAACCTGCCCTAGTCTCCATGGGAACAAGTCATCACTATCCCCTTTTTAATGACCTTTTTCACAGCAGAAAACAGATACAATGTCCTCCCTCTCAGTCTTCCCTGTTCTAGATTAAACAACTAAAGTTCAGCTGGAGTCTCCAAATGACTATTGCATGGTTCCCAGGTATGGTGATCAAATCCGGACACAGCAACGCATCCGCGACTTCACAAGTACGTGAACTGGAAGAGTTACCTGCAGTTTCTCACGGATGTTAACACATTGCACAATGAAAATTGAATTCTGCTGTTTATTTAACAATATAACACTCACCCTTCCCTGCCACAGTGCTGACTAAATAGCTGCTTGCATTTACACTTTAAATTTCTCTTCAGCTCTGGCACTTGGTGCTTTTCGGTACTGAATCTGATCTTATTTTCTTCTAATTATTTCTTCAATGTCAGGACCAACTTGTATTTTGACCCTGTCTTCCCAATGGCTTGCAAGCCCCTTCCAATGTCAGCTTCCTTGTTTTTTAAAAATTTACTACCTATTTATTGTTCAGATAACTAATGAAGACACTGAACAGAACTAGGATGTTGGGTTCTGCAGAGATATTTGCCTCAGGGACCTGCTTCAGTATTTGAGACAATCTCACAGCTTAACATCAAACCATTCATAGCTACTCTTTGACAGCAATTTTTTCTCAACCTGTTGTATAGTCATTTGATGAAAATTAAAGATGTATCTACACTCTAATAACTTCACGAGAGGGCAATACTGGCAACACCAAAAGCCTTGGAAGGAAGATTGCATTTACTGCCTCCCTATACTTCCAAGTAGCTGAGTTCTTAATATTGCTTAATACATCTCATGTCTCGCTGCTAGTAAAGCGAGAGAACAGACTCCTTACTCTTCTAATCTTTCCTGCTGTAGCTTGCAGGTGTCCCCATGGAACACCTTTGTCCTCCTCAAACTGCTTAATTCACTCAAATGATAGAAAACTAGACATTTTTTCCTAAGTCTGGGGGTTCTTTTGCCATTTCAGTGAGTTTACATGGCTCCTGGACGTCAGCAGCCTGACAAGACTGCCTCACAGCATGAGCATCCTTTCCCCAACCTGGTGGCAGGGAGCCGATTGTGTTCTCCCTGTGCCTCATGGCATCACATCCTCTTAAAGAAGGAAATTAAAGTTCTATGACAGGGTCAGTTCCTGACAAGCCTGTATTAATAATTTTATTATCTTTTAGATAACTGCAAGTAGATTATTTGGTATTTTTTCTAATTTTTGATCAATGCTCAAAGAGAGTCTTATTCACTTCTTTCTGATTAGGTAATTTATAATAGCCTCTAAACACAGATTAAATAACATCTACCATCATCCAGAGTCATTCAATAAACCTGCCTCTTGCCTATCTTAAGATTTCACAGCAAGTATACATAATCTTGTATACCACACAAATCTTCCTCCTCCTCACTCTCTAGATCAGATTTGCAAATCACAGGGGAAATCCCTCTGTCTGCTGTACCTGACAGAGCATTCCTGGGAACATTCTGAATTTTAGGCTGCTTCTGAGACGCAGAAGAGTATACCCACCCTTTCCAGTTATGCTGCACCCAGCACTATCATTTGTACCTGCAGTGATGCCCCAAATCTGCAGGTTTCTTGGTGCTTGAAATCAGTATCCCAGAATCACTCCAGTTTTGGAAGAACGTGGGGAAGCTATAGCCAGCACAACCTCCATCTCAAACAGCTTTTCCCTGGCTCACCTCTTCTGCTTCTTCTTGTCATAATCAGTGTGTTGACCCTACCTTCAGGGCAGGAAAGCATGTCTGCAAGGTGCACTCAGACTGATGACATCCAGTATTTTGCTTAGAGCACACCAGCTGGAGGGTCCCCGGAGCCAACTCTGACATCACTCCTGCAGGTAACTAATATGGACAGATGGCTAATTTGGCTTTAAGCCTGTCCTCCAGGATGTTCTACTCAGTAATTGAGCTTACTTCTGATAATGATATAACAATTCTAACAAAACATTTGGTTTTATACCAGCATTTCTGATTCTTCTGATTTATTTTCCCTAACATTGACATCTGCATTCAGAAATCTCGTTCAAAACATTTTCTTTGCTGAAATCAGCTTCTTTTCATGCTTATAAAACACTTGTGTGCACTTTTTCCCAAGCACCTTTGTCACTCAAAATTATTCCATTAATAATATTTTGAAATTTATCTTCATGGATCGAAAGTTCCATATTCTGAGCTGTATTTGTTGTGACCAGTCAATCGAATCACCTGGTACAAAACTGCTGTCTCTCCTTGCTCCAGTGTAAATATACAGCTGTTCATTTGCTTTCCAATAAGGCCTGTACACAGAAAGCTGAAATATAATTTCCATGCATTTTTGAGATAATAAAGATTGTATGCATCAACTGAAGACAAACTGAAAGGGGTTGTAGCTGACATTAAATATGGGTGGAATTTATTTTTGTGTTATTTCCTTAAATTTATATATGATGGATAAATGTCCAAAAATATTTTAGAAAATACTTATTTTTTATTTCTGCCAAAGAGCTAATTAACTAGTTAATTTAAGTTATTTAAATTATAAAGTTAACAGCTGGAGAAAATGGGGGAAGAAGGCCTAAGATGTGGTAGCAAAATTTGGCCTCAACAGTCTTCTGTGGACACTTCCATCTGACATTAACACTTCATCACCATAGTGTATTGAGTTTAGTATGAGATAGTTTATAGACAATTGGATTGTTCACATTCAAACGCAGATAGCTGCAAAAAAAATTTATGCTCTACCAGTGAAATCCAGTAATAAGGAGCATAGCCCTTTAAGTCCTGTATTCCAGTGGGAAAGTGCTATTTTTTTCCTCAAGACCCTAGGTGTAATGACAGTTCAAAACAGCAAAATGACCCAAATCCAGAATGCCTAATTATTTTTGTCAAGACAGGGAGGAGACATTTGCAGTAATTACACTGAATTTTGCTCTGTTCCTAGCTTTGCCACATAGTGCTCTGGTAATTCACTTGTTCTGTGCTTCACCTATTAAATTCAATATTAATATCTTTCTGCTTCAGTGGGATGCTTTGATAACACATCCACTAAAGCTTGTGATGCAAACTAAAGCTTTTAAGAAAGATCTTTAGACGCTCCTAGTGAATGATCAGAGAAACAAAAAGTATTTTCATTAAGTGCTCATGGAATTAACAAAATAATTTTCTAATTTCCTATCCTAAAACTTTGTTTCAATCCCAAGAAACAGTGTGTCCACTGTCTTTCAGAGACTTTCAAGGGTTCATTTTAGCCAGTGGCCATGTGACACAAATATCTGTCTTCCAAAGGAAAAAACAAAGCGGGTTCACTTGGCACTGACCAAGGGTCCAGCAGCAAAACCCATTTCTCCCATACACATCAGTCACAACAAAGACAGAGGTTATGTGTTCTGCATCTCTGATAGTACATTTTGTCATAGATTTGAGATGCATGATGTTTGCCAAGAAGAACAATGTTTTTTAAGCTAAACCAGGCTATTCATATTGAAAGGAAAACAAGTGGGAATACTCTGACTTACCATGGGACAAACATTAACGCACCTAGATGCCTAATCAAAAGCTTACCAAGTTCCCAAACCTGAAATGTAATTCATTTTTTTTAGCAAGACATGGCTTCAGAAATAAAAGCAGTAGATAAAACGCTAGCTAAATATTCTCATTATTCTCTTGGTGAGAATTAAATTAATTTCAATTTCCAAAAAAGGTGAGGCATAGAAAAAGAACAGCCAAAGCATTTAACACAAAGGGACTGTCTTTCTGTTTCTTTTAACAGTGAGACAGATACAGCGTAATCATATTTCAGCATTAGTTTAGGTCTATCTGTTTTTACATATCTTGAGAGGTTTAACTTTTGCCCTATTTTATACAATAGTTTTGTTATTAACTTGACTGAGACCAGGATATCTTTTCCAGAGTTTTTCAGCCTGGTCTTGCAGGTTCCTATGAACTATAGTCGGTATTTTAAAGTGCTATTCAAGTACTCACAAAGCAATGAATATATAATTGGGACATTTCTTTTTTCCTGTTTTTAACTGTTGCTTAGCTAATTATGCTCTAGAGACACTATCTGACTTAGCAGCAGCAATGCTGAATAATTCAGAAATAAGGAATATCAAATGTACAGAAAGGAAAGCTGTCATGAAAATCCCCAGGAGTCTGTTTTAGCTAACAAATCTGACAGCACATCAGTTGCCAGCCCTGCCTCTGGCACTGTGATGAGCTATTACTGCTCCAGCTATTGTTATAATCTACAGATTTTTTGAGTCCCAATAAAAGAATTTCCAAAAGCAGTACATTCTTCAGTTTGAAATACCTAACTTTGAAAAATAGATTAGGGACACCGAAGTTTACTTTTTCCATTACTATCATATTTCTTAAAGGATGTGTATACTGTTAACATTACTCTTACAGGGACAGAAACCAGAGAGAGACAAAAAAGGCTCAGAAAGGCAGAATTCTCCAAAGTAAATATTAACAGACTATGACCGTATGGCTAACACAGAGTTTATTTAAACAGGTAGCAAATTTACAAGACACCAGTATTCTCAAGGTGTATTTTGAATATCAAAATGATAGTCATCCCTGTCACACTTCCAGCTAGTAAAATTTACTTACTAAAATCTTGCTCACCAGTAATATATGCTCATCTATGTTCTTCAGAAATTTCAGAATAAGTTACTGCTATAATTCTTCCCTTTAAAATGTATTGTGCTTTCCATGCTATTATATATGCAAAACACAAGAAGAAAATTAAATCACAAAAATAAAATTAACGTGTTTACTTAAGCTTTTTAACAAAACAGCATCTGTGTTAAAGTGATGCTACAAAAGAGTTCAGATTCACAAGGATTGTCTCCCCCCCAGACAAATAGTAGTTTAAATGTAGAGATGTTAATTAATAGTTATATCAGGAAAGATCAAATAACGCAGAACACTCATTTTCCACGCATACAGGACGTATGCAAAATACTTTTCACTTCTGTCTCTATCTATGAGAACTATTCCCAGTGTTGAGCTGTTGCTATCAATGATGTTGTTGCAAATAAGAAAATAAACAAAAAAGCTACGTTAATTTCAGGCTTCGTTAGATACGGAAGTGAAAAAACATCAACACTTATTGAACGAAAATGGACTCAAGTATTGGAAAAGCAGCATCAAAGTTCTCAGGGAACATTTCAAATACATCTCACCTTGCTGCTTTTCCATACGTGTGCCCATTACCTCATCAGAACTAAGCGTGGATCATTTGAACTTTTGCAAGAATAGCTGTTCTAAGTATCTGAGATATGCAAGGTCAGATAGTTCAGGAATGGATGAAGCAAGTATCAGATAAGTTTTGGAAAGGGCAAACATAACTATAAGATCTATTAGCAGAGATCTTTCCAGCAGATATAGATCAATAGCACTGCTGAGGATTGCATGCAGCATGATGCTGCATACAAATATGGTCTGCCATTTTCAAAAAAAGAGAAATGAAACTAAATTTAGAGCTGTGCCAGAACAATCAGAGGAATTACAGATCTGGTATTTTACGAGAAAAGGCTGAAGGCAGCCATTGAAATGAAGACTGAACCAGGATGTGATTTCTCTTCAGCAACAGTCTAGGAGTTATCTGACAGATCAAATATTTTTAAACCACCTGACTGCTTAGGAGTGTTCAATTCAGTTCCAGAAAGACCAGCATTTTCAGAGATTTGAGGCATCATCTCTGCTGCTGTCAAGCTGCAGAAAGCCCTCTAGTCCTGCTGATGGGTTGAACTCCACAACTTTCTGCTTCAGTTCTGCTCTCGGGGTATTTTGGGTTCTCTATTACGTTCAATATGTCACAATATGCAGAAATTTACATTTAATTCCTTTAATGAAGTTTCATAATTAGCTTTATCTGAATCAAATTAATCAATTCAAAAATCAGCTATCTTGAGAACTACAGCTATCGTCTCACTAGGTAATTAATATTTCTGTTGGTGCTTACTGTTTATAGATACAGAGTAAAGTGCCTTTCAAGGGTCTTTCAGTTATGTTCCACATTTCTGGAAAATTTCTTTTCCAGCTGGGTAACAGCTGTTTTTCCAACAGAGCACACTGCTCTTTTATGTTATTTCTGTAACTATTTGAAGAAATTGCTCAGAGCAAAAAAATATTTAGAAGAAATCTACTTCATTTAGCATCTGAATTCTAGCACTGCTTAACATGAACTTTTGTAGAAAAAGACACTTAAGTCTAAGTGGCTCTTACAACTTTTTTTGGTAGATGCACCTGATGGGGCATCTGATCTAAACTGACTCTTCATAAAACTAACAGTGTGTGTATGGGAGAGTTACTGTTACTCAGACCAAGCATCAGATTTCAAGTTTCACCATGCACTGCACTGTATTTATTCTTTATATGACTACTAAGAAGATTGTGTACTTGATATTTTTCACAATAGTTAAGATTTCACCAATGTATCTTTTTAGTAGGAAGCTTTCTGAAACCAGAAACTTTCTAATTAGGCAGAAATTAAGTAGAAATGTCACTCAAAAGATTTTAAGGTGCAGGTAGAGAGAACATAACATCAGCTCTCACAGGTGAATGCCCCATCATAAAGTATGAGAAAGAAAAATCTTCAGAGAAAATTGAAGTGGAAAAGACACTGTATGCTGTAATTTTGTGTCTGCTTATTCTATGTTCTCCCCTTCTCCCTGGGGAAATGAAAAAGAGGTTGTAGTGCCTAAAAGACAACGGAAGCATGACAGATTCCATCTGAGGCTGAGAGGGGTTGATATCCTGATTTGTGAGGAAACGGAGTGGGGGGGCAGCTGAGATTCTGAAATATTCTGTAATCATGAAGGGCCAAGGGCTACAGCAAAGTAAGCTCCAGGATTGCATCTGCCCTCTTCCCAGCTCTATCATACTGGAGAGTGTCATTGTCTATGATCATCAGCTTTTACAAACAGCATTTCTTTTCCTCTACTGTTAATGATGGATTAAATCTATCCGGAAAGAAAGTATCATTATCAGTCCACTCTGACTTTGAACTTGTTACTAAATTCCAGCCTCTTCTCTTTGCTAACCTCTAACCTGTTATTGAGATTTTTTTTTTTTTTCTGCTGGATGACAACACTGATAATCACCCTGTGGGTCAGCTGTGTCTGAATTCTTCGCTACAACAGATTTTTGTTTCTTTTTAAAAAAATTCTCTAGTGACATCGTTCATGTTATGCCATTAAGCTTTACATAGTTACATAGGAATAATTTTCTACAGGTCTACTGTGTGCTTAGCTCCTGTACGTCCTCGCGCATTTCCACTGCAAGGATCTGTAGGTGGGTTTAAATACATTTTTTTTCTGATTTAAAAATATTATTTTCTTTATTAAGACCTAGGCTAATATGCATAGGTCCACGAGTTTTAAGTCAGTGGCTTCATTATATACGTGGCCAAATGACTTTCAACAACCTTCCCCTGAAAATTGTGGCTGTAAATGATTTTAATATCATAAGAAAAGCTTTTATAGACAAAACTACTTGGATTTAAATTAAACTAACATTTGAAAGGGACTCTGCCCCATCAGCCAGTAGGTGGAGATGTAAGTCCAGTAATTACTGCAGAAACAGCTATTTGGCTGTCCTTGATACAATTGAAGGCTTGTATAATACAATTTAACTGAGGTTAGATTTCTTAATAAGCATTAGATGAGACAGATGAAATCTGTCTGCCGTTAAGGCCCATCTATCAGCTTTCCTTGCCACAGACATTCTTACAGCCTATGGTCAGCTGTGCCCGCAGAGGTTAGGAAACTTTCATGTTCAACAATCTGTTAACGAAACTAAAAAGGCAAAAAATTAAATCAGCAATCAAGAGATATATTTTCTAATATCTGACCACGTGTCATCAAGTATTTTAAAAATGCTTGATTGGTATTCTGTTATACCACATTAAAAAAAAAAAAAGCAGTATAAAAAAAATGTATAGTCTCAGTCATCCCAATAACCACATTTTGACAAGTTTCGAGTCCTTTCCTGCCTACAGAAATTATGAGCATGTTATTACCTTCCAGTAGATAGACGAATGTTCCTTAAGTATTACAACTTCCATTGAGACAGTTACAATACTGTTTGGGTATTATAAATTTATGAATCTCTTAAACTGTCATTATAGGAAATTATACTGGAAGTTGGTTGAAATAGCAGTAAAATCTTGTAATTTACAAAAAATGCAATCAAGTCTCTTAACATCACTCTTCTATAGAATAATAATAATACCCCTATTCAGTAGAAATGGAAATGCAAACAGTTACAGTAATATAAAGTGTAAATATTAACACAATTTAGTTGGGTATTTTCTTTTTTTTGGTTATGCTGCTTTATTTAAGGTCAAACAAGAACACCCCTGAAATAACAGGGTCTATATGATTTAGCTATATCAACTACTTATGCAGATTACAATTACAGCTAAACAAAGGACTATTCTTCTTCCCTGAATGCCCTTGGAAGAAGTCAGGAACAAAGAAAGACTGTGCTTTGAACAGTTTTGCTGTTTAAACTGTCATTCTGTCAAAAAGAATCACTTACAAAATGGGCTAGGCATTAAAACCTACTGCAAAGCAGTGAGCTGGGGGCTTGAAACATTTCCTGTGGGCTGAGCATTTAGGAAGTTTGCTCTCCCCTCAGCATCTTCTGGGAGTCTCTTTGAAATCACTGTCCTGAGGTCCCCAGACATTGGTCTGAAAATACTGCTCCGAACTACTTTCTTCCCCACTGTTAACCTTTTCTTCAGGTACTCTGAGAGGTCCTTTGCATGCTCACAATGCTCTGAAAGGGAAAAATAAGATTACTGTTCTCCCACTGTGTTCCCGGCTTATCACCATCTCTTCCACTCCTAATTCACTGCATGTCCACAGGTCATTTGTACTCATGCAAAAACAGAGTGGTTATTTGCCCTAGCACAAAAAAGCTAGGCAAGTTCTGCAGAATCAGCTAAACTTTCTGCTGGAGAACCAGGAGAGCAGAGGCAGCGTGGTCTCCTCTCTCCTTGCAGGCACCTCATTCTCTGTAGGGGTAAACAGACATGTGGTTTAATGCCTACAGTGCCTTTCCAGCACTGACACACCAACTTAACAACAGAAAACATCAGAGGTTGATTTGCCCAATAATTCACTTTAAGAGAGAGTTACATGGTGTTTTCCTCTTTAAGAAAATAGGAGTATTTAGAAATGAGCAAAGCTGATATATGAATCTTGTTTCCTAATAAAGGACACTGTCTTGGCAGTTTATGGGACAAATGTCAACTGTTTTAAGCCTCATCTGATCCTGGTCTCTCAAAAGATATGCATAGAATTTTATAAATAAACTAACAAAGCAAAATTTGGAGTGTTTATCATAATTTCAACCTCACAGGCTGCTGGAGGCATTTGCCTTTGCCTCTTGACAAAACTTGTATTCCAGCTAGAATAACGATATTTTGGTTACTTATGAAAAGAAAACAGATGCTAGTGTGTCTGGGGATAATCCAGAATGTGATCTTGCATGTCTTATTTCTAAGGTCCTCATCATGTCAATACCTGTACTGAACTCTTCTAATATTTTAAACAAAATTTAGTTTGGAACATTTCACCCGTGATTTCCTAGGTCTTGGTCTCAGGTCTGGAAAGGGACCTGAAGAGTCAGCTGCCATTGTGCTGTAAATCTGATGCCATCTAGAGTATGTGGAGGAAGTCTTGTGTACCATTTTATAAAGGCTTGCTCAGCAGAAAGCAAGGCTTCTGAATCTGACAAATTTTCCAGGGCCACAGAAGTGCTAGATGCTGCATTTTTGGCTGAGAAAATGGAGGAACCACTAGATGTATTGTTGGAAAGCCAGAGACTTTGCAAATCTTGATTTCTGGAATGGACCAAACAGACATTCTTATCACAATTTAGAACAGAGTTTGTCATTTGCACAAACCTCAAACAGAGCTCAGATAACATTGCAACAGGCTGTAAAAACTAGAAGGTTAATCAGAATTTAAAAATCTTAGAAAACTGGAGAAGTGCAGTAAAGAAAGCAAAAAAGATAAAATTAAAATGTTCAGCTACAAAGTATCACACTGATCTAGGGATAATGAAGACAGATCACCTTTTTGGACATGGCACTTCAAATAGATTGAAGACAAATGCCTGGCCTTCAAACATGTAAAATCTGAATTACAAGAGGAGGATAATAAACACCTGGCTAGATATCAGTTCTGCAGAAAATGATGTGGAGGTTACACCACAGCAGAAGCCTGGCATGAATCAACAATGTCAAGAAAATATAAACAGGAACATAGCCTCTGAAACAGGCAGAGTCACCTGCCTATTCTACTAGGCAATAATAAGGCTTTGGCTGGTGCAGCATCTTCTCTCAGTATAGAAAAAGTCCAGAGGAGAGCAAAGATAATAATCAGAGATCTAAAAAACATGACTCATTAAGAAAAACTGAAAAAAAGAAGATAATTTACTTGAAAATTAACAATGAACTGAACTGACATGAGTCCTCAAGTACTTTAAAGGTCTTCTCCCAGTGTACAGTGTCCATAACAAAATATAAAGGGGTTAAAGCTGTATCAAGAAAGTTTTTCATTAGATATCATAAGATTAGTACTGAAACACTGACGATATATAAATTTCTTCCCAGCCTCTTCTTTTCATTCTTCCAGCCCACACTGCATTAGCAGCTTAATTTCTTCAGAGTGGAAACAAAAAAAATCTCTTCATCTCAGGGTTAATGGGGTCCTACACCAAGACAGTTGGACAATCAGAATTATTCTATGTAGACAAAAAAGTCAGAAGGCATATATTGGCAGGTGAAAATGCTTCTAAATATGTCATGCTTGGTGGAAGCTGCCTCTGAAAAAAGAACCATGGGCATTGGAGGGGAAAGGAAGAAAAGCATTGTGATACTGTGGGGTATCTGGCAGACCTTGTAGAGTAAGGGGGAAATGACACGCACACATACTCCCCAACCTCAACCTCTTGTACTGGACAAACGCTAAAGTGTATTAGTAAACTTGAGCCAATGAGCATATGTGGAACTTGCATCTACGTACAGATTTGGAAAAAGTTTGGCACAAAGGGGTCTGACAAAATTAGTCATTTTAGTCTGTTCTCTCTTCTGTTGGAAGCAACTGTACACTAGATTGAGGCTTTAGATAGCAATAGGTCATGCTTTAAAAAGACCACAACAACAAACAAACAGAAACGCAGGTAGATGCAGAGGTTGCTCCCAACTTTATGCTGGTAAACACAATAAAATATAATAGAAGGGTGATGTTTTTCTGTTTCTTAGTACCAATAGGTGTCACCAAATTCTGCATGAAAGTTCTAGAGAAAATGGCTTGAAAATATACAGTTAAAAACCATAAAAAAATATTTTAAAAGGGTTATTTCATTTTCTTCATGGAAAATTGTTCAGACATATTTTTATAATTTTGAAAGCCAAGTCATCTCTATTAACAGCATGTTGATAGTGTTAAATAGCTCACCTGCATGCATTGAGCAACATATCTCTGTCTTCTTGGCTATCATCCCAGTCTTTTTTATGTAAAGAAATATTAAATTCATGTCCAGAAACCACTTAGTTTTCTAATTATTGGTAGTTTTGGTGACCTACTCTATGAATCTGCCCCAGCATATGGACATATAGACTATCAAGCTCTAAAGTTAATACTTGTGTGAAGTAGCAGCCTAACAGCTCTAGAAACATTGCATTCAAGATGTTTACATTTTTATGCTCACCATGAAACTCCAAGTGTGAAAGAAAATTAGAAATATGAGTTTCCACAGAACCAAAAAACCCACAGCTACTTTGGCACTGCAGCATCAAGGCATTATGAACAAAAGTAGTTCTCTTTTGTCTTGGGAGGCATGAGCCACTAGCAACTTGAGTGAAAAGTTGTGTATCAAACCTGAATCTACCCAATTCAACTAGCATGTAGAACTCAACTAATTCCTTGAGTGACTCTTGTGAGGTTATACAAATTATACCAGCAGAAGCTTTTTGTCCTTGATTTTATTTTCTTTTTTATTCTGACAGATTACACTTTTTGTGGAGTTACCTTGTGAACTAGCCTTCAGAGAAAATGTACTGGTTGTATAGAACCTCTACACTGAAATTCTAGCAAAGACAGGAGAAAATGATTGAATATGCATATTTTCAGTCATAAATGGTATGTTAGGGGCAGCATTTTTCACTGAAAAAACTTCTGAGATTTTCATGGGGCCATGGGGTGGATGACAGTTTGTAAAAGCTATTGTTATCTCCACTGTTATCTCCACTAAGAGTCTTCTACAGACCACAGCTTGTCAAAACAATAAATCAAGACCTTAAATTACACAAACTCATACTGATTGGGTACTGTTTCTCTGTAGAAATATGCCTTTGCAGCAAAAATTCCTGTAGCACAGTTCAAACCAGTAGATTATACTCGGGCTTTAAAAAAATAGACGCTTGTTTCTGGTTGTGAGAGATTTTATGAATATGTTTATAGGCAGAGATCAACCATAAAAGACACAGACTATAAAGCACTGGGAGCTATAGAACAGAAATCATTGTCCAAAGCACTTTCTAAACTTCAGAAAATGATAATAAAATTGTAAAAGTACTTGTCAGATTTGAAATGCAGTCTTAGCAAAGACTTTCTTTGCACCAATGTGTTGTAAAAAGTATGTATAAATACTGAAAAAGAAGCTGCAGAAAAAAAACGTATTTCTGAGAGCATGTCAAATTCAAATAAAAGAGCAAGCTGACAACAGCTCTCATAATAATAAAATGATTATAGATACACAATTCAACAGAAAGTGCCAAGTAATCTTCTAATTTAACACACAACTGGCTACATTAAGGTCATGCATTACACTCAAGGTTGAGAGTCTGTGATGCAAAGGAAGAGAAAAATGTACTGATCACCTAATTTCATCCCTTAAGCATGTTCAAAATTTTACCAAAAAGTACATCCATACACTGTAAGTGGCCCTTATTACTGGAAGACCTCAATGCTATAACGTTTGCCAGACTCATACCCAAAGTAGCTTTGCCATGGTGGAGTGATTCTATTCCTAATTTATAAATAGGAACTGAGTGCAGGAACTAAAATGTTTTGTCAGACGTTATGAAGTTGCTTCTATTTCCTTGGCTAGCTCAGTATTTGCTAAACCATTGTTCTGGTCCTTTGCTAGAATGACAAGATTCTTTGGCTTTGTCTCCCTTCAGGGAGGTCTGGAGATGACAGGTCTATATCAGATGGCAAACACGGAACACTTAGTGAGTAAGGACTAGTCACATCCCAAAAAATACTAACTTTTCTACATAGGTGCTAGAAGTCTTACAATCCAGTAAGTAGCACAACACTTCTCTCATTGGTTAGAATTTCCACCTTGAGTTGCAATTCAATCCCCCTCTCCTATATCATAACATTACACCACCATAAAACTGCTCTGAGGAGCTGTGCAGCCCTTTCCTACCTTAATTGATTTGTGCTATATTAATTCTCTTGATTAGTTTGTGGTTCTCCAAAATAGTTTTTTTGAGTTGAATTGTTGATGTTTTCTTATCTGGTTAAAAATATGTTGCTGCTGGCATGAATGGACACCGATGACCATTTTCACGTCCGTCATGCGATAACATGAATTGATGTAATGTGAGTGCCAGGAAATAAAGAGCAGTCATCCCCAGCAAGCTTAAGCATATCAAACTTCTCCTTTAAACTTCCATGGAGCTTTTAGCCCAGACAGGCTATTAAATCATATAAACTGACATGCTGTATATCACAGTCCATTATAGTAACAAGGTTACCCTATTAGTTTAAAAGGCAATTGCTTGAGTTAGGCAAATTCCTCCAGAGACTAGGGCACTTGCACCACAGAAACAAACAGCCACACAAGAGCATGCTCTTATACCCCAAACCCGTATGTCCCATAAGGGCATGCTCCCAAACCTCTGCCATGACAGAGAAACCAGTTAGAGATAATAAGCCAAGGTGATCCTTGCCACAAAGGAGGTAAGTATCTCTGGTCCTCCCTGCTTATAGACTAGAGAAAAATTTCCCAAGACATCTCAGATTCTGCTGAATGATCACTGACCCTGGGATCAAGACAGTGAGCATCATCATGACATGATGATAATTTCACAACTGTCTGACAATTTCCCACAGTACATCAGAATAACAATTTGCTCTGTGTCATTTACACAACCCTGAATGCATCAGAGCAAAATGGCATGAAGCCCCCCTCAGAATATATTGGGGCAGTTGTACACAAATTGAAAGAGAAAAGTCACTACAAACAACTGTGATGAGCTGCAAGTATGACATATCAGTTGAATGCAAGATAAAACTTCTGTTGTTTCCTTGGCACATGAAAAAAAGAAAATCAACAAGTTCACTGATTTAGTCTCTGGATGGGAAGGCAGCATTATTAGGGGTGAGGTCCAATTTCCATGCCTTTAAGGAGTCAATGTATTCTGAAACAGAGCAACACAGATCTTTCAGAAAAAGAGCTAATCTTAAAGGCTACACGAGATCCATTTATGGAAGAGCTGTTAAACGACATGCAGTGAGCATACAGAAATATCCAATAATTCACATAGGAGCTTTGGTTGATAATACGTTCTATATGACTATAGTTTGGTTCAGTGAAACCTATGGGAAACTTGGCATGGCCAGTGACAATCTACACGTGAACCAAAATGCTAAATTTTGTAGATGAATGCAGCCTGATCCAGATGCAGTTATAAATTTGTCATGGGACTCCCAGGTTGGTGCTAGTATGTCATCTGTACCTGAATTTGGCACTGGGCAGGCTGGAAGCTTCTGAGTATACTTCTTATTCAGTCTTAAAGTAATAAACATCAAGTGAAATCTTGGTGTAACGCTACTTGTCATGAACAACTGCAGAGGGCCTGAGAATATGCGTGGCTGTACATCAGGAAAAGATAACATCTGGAATGAAGCTCCAAGTTCTGTCACAGCGAAGGCTGGAGATGCTGCCTGAGCAGCACTACAGGTGCGTGAACAATAAACCGTGCCCACATTCACATTCATGAAAATGTCTACATTCTTCACAAGATGAATTCTGTACTGAAAGACTACGTCCAGATAGATAGTGTCCAACAGGAGAGTACCTGTCAAACACTAACCATAATGGGGTACAGTTGAAAAAAAAAGGGGGGGGAAATTAATTCCAGAAACACTAGCTCAGCTGGTACTGGAGCTCAGGAAGCTCCATGCTACTGTCACACCAAAAGCCTACCTGACAACACTTCAGTTTGCTGAGTCAGAATGCTGATGTCTGCTGCAGCAGTATTTTGATCATCAGATGGAAAACAAATGTATCATTCAGATAACACAATGACTGTTCTTCAGTCTTCTGTAGTTTGATCTGGTTTTATGTATATTATTTCTTAGGCTGATGCAACCTTTTCTGCTTAACATACATACTGAGTTGGCATTTTAAGTGAGGGAAAAAAACCTCATCAGCGCAATTTTTGGATCATGTACCCGTTATTTGCTGGTGTTTTACTAAAAATGCTGGCAATTTTCCAGTTCATTAAGGATCAGCTCAGATCTGATGCTGCTGGCAAGAAATAAAGCTATTAAGACACCAATAGTAAAATATTTAACCTAAATAAAAAAAAAAAGTCCCTACTGCTTACAAAATAGTAACATAATAATTATAGTGCTAGCTGAAGCCATTTCTAGTTTTAGTGTGTATGCACCTAAAGGAAGACTGTTCTGTCTCTTTAATTCTATAGAAGCTGTCTTGGTCAATTAAATTACCGGTATCTAAAATGGTTTGTAACGTTTACCGTACTAGTTGTAAGCAAGGTATTAAAAGCTCGAGGTACCAACAGAGAAGGCCCTAGGAGAAAAGCTGTACTGACTGAATTAGAAAATTATTCCTCCCCTAAGCAAAATTCATACTGATTATTTAAAACACATCTTTACCCTCACCATTCTAGGCAGCAGGTACTTTTGAGCAAAGATATCACCCTAGCTCAGCCAGCCTTCAATCCTGTTGTCATGGGGAATGGACATGGTGGTTCCATGTGTAATGCTGCTCTTCCACCTGCACTGCTCTGATGTGGATCCTGTGATGGGGAGAACAAAAGACGACTCTCGCTGATTTGTGCAAGAACTGGGAAGGCTCTCCACCTTTCCTGGGAGATGGCTACTCAGATTACAAGAGATTCATAGGTTGCATTGTTCTATATGTTCCTTGTGAAGTCATTTATCTGTGTGTCTTACAAATGCAGGCAGGGCAAGGTGGGTATCAACTGATGCCATGCTGATCGTAACAACAGTTCACGTAAAGTCACCACATCTGTTCTGTACTGTACAAAGCCTTGTCTGTTCTAGAAAGTTTCCTACAAGTACCTCCTTCAGGCCTCTCTTGTCTTTGAGAGACGCATACTACAAACCGCAAATGTGTGAAATAGCTGATAAGCAACCCCGTAGCTAAGCTGACAATATACAAATTTTACTTACATACAAACTTTGAATGCTGAACCAAATTATACAATGTGTTAGCTGACTTTCAGTAAGTGGCAAGAAATTATAACTGCTCAGAGGACCAGGAAGATTTGTGGAAAAGCAATGGAGTCTCTAGCAACTCTGGAGTACTATGTGATTGAACTAGCTGCATCTATGTTGTGGAGTGGTCAGATTGGCAGCTGATGGAAAATACTTCATCAACACTTACACCAATGCAAGATGAAGACTGATGGGCCTAGATGGAGATAAGTAAAAAGGAATAAGCAGAATAATGAAAATAAGCCCACCAAATGCTGCAATTACCTACTTGTCCCTATACAGAGATGGTCATTCCCTGGATATAAGGGTCAATTTCTGCATGAATCAGATCCATTATTCAAAATAGTGCAGTCTGGGTCAGAGACACAGGTTTTCTGTTGCTATTGTTTCCAGGTTTTGTTTCGGGGAGGGGAAAATTCTGAGCTTTTAAACTGCCAAAACCTGCAGTGTGGAGTTTCAGTCAGGGCTACTGACAGCATCAGAGCCAGCCCTGTGGTTTGTGCACTGTGTGAGACCTGAAGCCACACTGAACCATGTCTGTCTTCTGTCCTCTCTCTTCTGCTGAGGATTAAACCTAGATGATCCTTACATTAGAATAATTAAAAGAAAAAAGGATCTAGCTTTGTGAAAAGTAGATCATTCCTGTGAATGAGCCGATCTATACAATACTGGGATTGGATGCTGGCTTATCAAAAATTATTTACAAATCAGCTTGACGCTATTCAGGTTTGACAGCCCTGTGTTTAAGTTACAGCAATATACACAGAGTAGCAATATCATCAGTCATAAACAAAGAATCTGCTGGCAGAATGTGGACTCAGCTATTGATGCATGTATTACATCAATCTCCAGCAAAGAAAACATTAAACTAAAGTCTGTTTGTGAAGTGTTTTGTGGAATAAACAGAATTAACTGTAGTTGCATTCACTCCTTGTCCAATGCTAATACCTTCTCTTAACTACAAGTATGTGCCTGTTTCTTTTATGTACAACCACTGGGCTAGAAAAGATGGGGAAGGTTTGTGTTTCCAGGCACAGCTTGTGAATTCTGCAGCTTGTTGCCCTGATCTTTTTCTGACTTTTAAGGTTTTATAAACTTGCTTGCTTCTACTACCTTTCATTAGTACAGTGGCCTACAAGGAAATTTCTGGGCTTGGATTCTCCTGCTACAGTTACCTTCTTTGCTTGTTCTGCTTCATGTTCCCACTCTCCCTTTTATCTCTACTTACTCAAAGGGGTCGCTGGGATCAGCTCTCTGGAGCTCTGGAGGAATCGGTATTCTTTTGTAGTACATTTCCCAGTCAAAAGCTCCTCGCATGGCATCCCCCGCCTGTGCCTCGTAGCCAAAGTGATTGTGGTCAATGACATCGATCATAGGACACACGATGGTTTTGTGGTTTAGTGCAATCTGGTCTGAAAAATGAAAGTAGAAAATAGGAAACGGCATGTCTAGTCAAGCCATCTATCATATTACTGCAAAGTGAATCCCACAGGTTTTCTGATGTTTGAAGATTGCTTGCTTTGTTCCCTATGGCCTCCAAATAATTTCATTTTTCAAATCTGAATCAAACCTTTATCTGGACTAGACTTAATGCAGTTGGGCAATGATTAGAAGCATTTACAGTTCTTTAAAGAGAGGCATATCCCTATGAGAGTCACAGGAGTCCAGTCATCTATATCTCTGTCACTTTACTACTCTGAGCTGTCCCCAATCTGTCAGCTACGGAACAAGCCAGCAAGCAAAATGTAAAAATACACCTTCAGCTGTGGGGAGTGTGTATGGCAAGCTCCTTTGAGAGAGATTTGTGTTCCTAAATGTGAATCTTGCAACCATTCAGCTGCCATTCCTGTGGCTCTAGTGTGCATCAGCTTGGAGATCAAGTGCCACAAATTAAAGGCAAACTCCAACATGACGAACAAAACAAGGCTTGTGTCCTCTTTTGTACCAATCTTTGAGATATAAAGGCAGCCCTGCAGTATTATTCTTAACCACCTGTTTTCTAAAGAAGGGAGGGTTTTTTTTGTTTGTTTGTTTTTTTTTTTTCCCCCCCTTCCCCCGCGTTTGTTTTTTTTTTTTTTTTCCTTCTAATTAGAACTGTGAGGCTAAATCAAATTCCCATCTTTAGTGTAAGGGCAGGGTGGGCCTGAATCTCTTTTGGTGAATCCTATTGCTTAATCCCTTGGAGCTCCTCAGAAAAGAAAGAAATGTCTAGAAGATATTCCAACTGCAAGAACTAGGCAGAAGAATAATGGTTTGAAATGAGCAAGTACAGGGAAAGTTTGTAGCCTCACTGGCATGAAAGAACAGTAGAAAAAACTATCTGTGAATCCTTGAAAGAAACAAAATATCAGAATTCCAAGTATCATAAAGCTTCTTCTCTGAATGGCAGCCTAGATTCTTTACAAAATGCAATACATTGTAGGGCCTATGTGGAAAACATGTTTTTTGTTTTAAGAATCAGATTTCACTGGTGCTTGATAATACCCTAAAAAACCAAAAAACCCAGATGGCTGAGTGTGAAATGATCACTTAGATAGAAAGACAGGTAATACTGGTGTAATGATTAATAATACAGATTCTGCTTCCTTGTTTCTGAAGGACTGAAATTAAGAAAAAAGATTTTTTTTTAAGGAAAATATCTACAGTTTTCATATTTATTGGCAGTTGTGTAGAGACTGTCCAAAATGGGGGAACAATGCCGACTTCTGGTGAAAAATTACAGTGCCTGGAAGTTCAGCAGGTTTTTACATCCTTATCCTTTAAAAGTGAAAAAAGATTTAAAGCACAGGCTCTCACAAAATTCTAGGAAACTCATCTCAGACATAATGGCTGCATTACTGTTGCTATGGCCAAATATAATTACATTCACTGGTATACTGTGTAGTGTTATCTGTAATCATTATGTAAAGTCATTTTTACATAATCTTTTTCCTGTGATGGTCCTGCTAATAGCTACAGAGCTAATAATAATCTGTCTCTCATCCTTTCCTTCTAAATTGATTGGAGGAGAGAAACTAAATGGGATTGATTTGGCTGGAGCAGGTCAAAGGTAGACTCATAATATATTAACATACTTCTCTTGATCTTTAAAAGCCACTGCCTTTAAATAGACTGAAGGATTGGAAACCTCCAAGTCACATGCAGAGAGCACCAGGGAGAAAATTATTTGAGCAATGCCAAACAGTCAGTCTGCCTTCATTTCTACAATCTGCAAGAATTTTGCAAGTAAGATGATGGTTACCTGCTTGTTCTTGTGCATTTCTGCAGAACTTACTTCTCAGCCCCAAAAATGTTTTAGAGGTGATGAGGAATGACAGGAAGATCTTGACTTTTGAAGAAACCAGGGTGTTTGTAGTTGTGCGCACCAAAAGGCAATCAAATGTGCGGTCTCAATGTTTTTTTTTTCAGTATGCCTAAAATAATGAATTCTGTATACATACTTCTTAGGCTTAAATGTAGCCCCAATACAAGTTTAGGAAACAGAAAAAAGGATTGTAGGGCTAGCTTATATTTCACAAGAGTGCCAGTATCATAGCTTTACAGATGCAAACATGCAGCTGCCTTTGCCAGCTGCTGCTCTTTCTGCCACCTGCTCCTAATGCAAGACACTGAAAGGCACAGCTGAAATGCTTTACAGTTTCTTTTGGTTGTTTTTACTCATCATCCTCTCACAAATTACTATTGGTCTGAAAATTTCCATACATTAGTTCAACGCACATATGCTGCAGATAAAGGGAAGAACAGACAGATAAGCATCATTGTACATGCAAAAATCTTGCAGATATGAGGAAAAGCCTGGGAACAAGAGGAAACATTGCTCAGGGCTTTCTCCCTAGCAATTTTAGGCAAAATATATATATATTTGAATTCAGCACTTTTAGTATCAAGTAGAGTGTGCATATGTGGCAATAAACAGAAGTTTTCAATATTGGATAAGTCTCTATCTCAAAAATATAGGTTTTATCTTTATGAGAAAGACACCCTCCCTTAATTTTAAGTGCTTCTTTCAAATTGGCCTGGTTAAAGTAGCAACGACACATTGCAAATACTCTTATTTTCCTACTTAACTATATGATTACATATAGAGACAACATTTGAGTTGCTCAGCAAATTATGTCTTGTTATCTGAGTTGTCATAAGTACAAGTACTTGTACTCTCAGTTTCCCCACTGGCAAGTAATGCATCATTTAAATGTTGCAGAGATGGACAGCTATAGCTAGCAGGTGTCTTGATAACTTGCTAAGCATGATCTCATCATGATATAGTTTTAAGTCTTGGTCGTGAAAAAAATATGTTTTTACAAACCTAGTTCTCGTAGCCTATGGCACTATTGATTTATTGTCCATCTCCCCCCTCTTACTGCTCCCACAGCAACATCAGCAGAAGGAAAGATGTGCCTGTATCTTTCAGCTGGTTTGCTGCTCAGTTTCTTACCTGTGATAACTGTGACTTCACACTAGTCCCTCAACTACAGCATCTGGAGCCCAAGTCACATCTTTCCTTCTGCTGACTTTATACTACTACTGCGGAGTGATAACAAATAGTTGTTTGACAACGTTTTTACATGACTACTGCTGCCTGCTCAGTGAACATCAGGCAAAACTCTCAGATCTCAGAGTGGCTTATCTTGGTTTAGAAACACATTTAAGTAAAAGAAATGGAATAAAGCAAGCTGAAAGAAAAGAAAGAAAAGCTATTTTGCACCTGTTTTTAAGAAAACAAAACTTAGGACTGTCATTGAAAACAACTGTGGCTCAGCTCCACAAAGCTATTTAGATACCTAACAAGTACTGAAATAACAGTCTTCCTCTGGTCTGAAAAGTGATAGTCAATTCTGAAAATATAAGTTAGATACTAAATAACTTTGTGAACTATGTTTATGTGATTGCTCTTGGTTTCCTGACCACCTCCCCATCCTCTAACTTTTAAGGTCTCATTTTGAACAAAATCTTGTTTGGAACAGTGGAAACTGCTGTCCTCCCAGCGAAGACTGCCAGTCTTCAGAGCAGGGCTGAATCGTGCTCTTATTGAGGACTTTTCGCTACAGTTGGTAGATCCAATTGAAGCTAAAATAGGGCATCTTCAAAGCAGTAAATACCTAATATACCCTCTGTTGTGGTTTCCTTGAATGCCATTCAGTCACATGAATGCATCACAAGACAGATCTTTAGATAAACACTTGCAAAAATACATTCTTAGTAGCCAGGTGTCACCTGATTTCAGTAAATATTTGCCATTAATGATTACGAGAAAGTTCTCTCATTCCTTTAGGAAAACAGGGCACAGATCATCCTTAAATATACTAATGTTCATTTTCTGTTTGTCCTTCATGTAGTGCTCTACTTTTTCTTTCAAAATAAATCCTCTTAACTCTGGGCTCCAATATTCCTCAAGATCAATTTCTAGATCCTCTGCCTGCTTAGTTATGAGTCTTTCTACTGTATGTGGAATGAGAAAGACCTCATTTCACTTGAGAACTAAGGAGAACTGGGACTTGGTCTCTGATGAAGCTTCTCTCATCTTTCCAGTTTTCTGTCTTGAGGCTGAGGGTCACAATCATCAGTTCAATACCCAACTGCAACCTAAGTACAGTTATGAATCCTTTGTGACTATTTATTTTTCAGTTTTTATAGGGTGAAACCCAGTCAGATGTACCTTCATTTCAGACAAGAAAGCAAGAAAAAGAACTGGGTTTGCAATTTACAATTTTCCCATGTCTAAGTTAGCAAAATAGAAGTGTTACATCTCATCTGCAAAAGATTTCAGAGGACAAGAGTGAATCTTCTTGAGATTTTTTTTCATTAGTGGCAATGTATTATGTGCAGTGGGGCAAAATCAGAAAGCAGAGAAAAGGTGGCTGTATACGTAGAGTAGTTCAGAGTGTTTAATGACTACTTGTCAGGGCTGCTTGTGGAAGGCTTGTTGAAACCTGTATTTCTCTATGCTCCTTTATGTCACTTGGGTTTTGCATGAAGACATGGAGGTTATTTTTAAAAATGCTGATATTGTGGTTATGGACGAAGTGGTAACAAGGGGAAAGACTGTACGAGTAATTTGATATGGAAGCTACAAAGGATATAAATTTGGAATTTTGTATATTATCTTGTTACTGATCTGAAGAAAAAACAGTTATTAGTATTTTTTTTTTTTTGGTCTCAAGTGATAGTTCATTAGCAGAATAGCATCTCTTCTTGGCTGCAAATGCTTTATCAGCATATTGTGTGGCCAAACAGTCCCAGCAACAAAATTCAAAAAACAATAAACATTAACTGGTGAAACTCTATCCTGTCATGCGCTTATGACATGCTCTTTTAATTAATAAAAATGTCTTTATTAGTAAACTCAGAAATGTTGTTTTTGCTAGCAAAAAGGCACTTATTTGCAAAGCACATGCACTTTGCATGTAGTCAGGTGTGTAGAAAAGAGGACATTGTTTCCTGAAGTGAAATCCTAGACTACAATAATTGATTCTTTCCATTTGTTTGACGAATGGAGCTCTGCTGGCTGCAGCTGGAATCCAGCAAAGCATTCAATAGCAAATCATTCTTTCTGAGCTTCCTATTGTGAATGCAGTTGTTACTGGATTTAACTCTAAGGTCTTGGGTATATTTACAGCAAAATCTGTTTTAATGGATTGTGAAGGACTAAGAAGGAGTTGGAATACCTGCATAACAAAAGTTTTCAGGTGTATAGTAAGGGCACATCATAATACTAGATTTAGTAGTGTATTTAGTAATCGTAATAATAAAATAAACAGTAAGTCTAATACGCCAAAGTGACACTTCAAAATTTTATCAGCTATCAAGAACTATAAAATGGAGCTGCTCACATTTCTCCGAGTTGTCTCTCCTACTGACTCTTTGGACACTGCAGCAGAACTCCAAACACTTCTATACAGTGTTTGTCCTGCTTATTGCAGGACATGGCTTCGATTGCTTAAGCTACGTTCTATGCTCTAATTTTAATGGCTGTTAAACGCTCATACACTTACTAAGCAAGGGAGGGAGCCAATTCACGTTGACTTCGCAATGGGAATCCAGAAATGTCAAGACTTCTCCTCTAGCCAGCGAGGCTCCTAGCAGTCTGGTCCGAATGAGCCCTTCTCGTTTCTTGGTACGTACAATCCTCACTTTGGCAAAACGGACCATGTATTCCTCCAGCTTCTCTTTTAAATGTTCTAGAAAGAAGGGCAAAAAAGGGTCAGTGGTGTCAGGCCTGAAGGAGCCAACAGAAGGACAGGCTGGCATACATCTACTTCCATCTTTCACCACTCCAAGTCCTCCAAAATCTGCCACAAATCCTCCCTGAAACAGTTCAGAAAGTGCAAATGTTCTCTGTTTTATCTCACAGAGGAAGACACTGACACTCTGGACCTTTTACTGCAGTTGCTACTGGCAACCTGCCATCCACGATATAATCACCGCCAAAACAACTGCAGGATATTCATCCATCCTCTGATTCCTGCAGTCCAAGGCCAGATAAACATTCTGGCATGCCATTTTATAAACAGTGTCCTTTCCAAGTGGGTTTCCTATATCAACTAATTATGAAGAACTCTGCATAGAAAGAAATTTTTTAAAAGTAAGAGTTAAGCTAGCATGATTAGACTGTTTTTGTAATGGGAAGGTAAACAGACATGAAGGAAGATCTTAATAGTTGGATACCTGCGTGAAGCAAATGAACAGCTGACTTCCTAATAAAATTAAGCTGCAAATGTTGAGTAGTTGGTAGGGTCTCTTATTTGCAAAATCTGGCTCTCTTTGTATCACAAACCAGCATCTTTGGGAATATTTTTTCTTCTGACTAGAAACACAATAAGAATCAGAAAAAAACTCCTAACAATAAAAATCACCCTACAGTTTTGCCTCTTCTTAAGTATATCTAAAACAGAAATCCTGATATTTTGTCTTTGATATAACACCTCAGCTTGTCAGACTCATTACTTTGAAAAAATCTGATGATTTCATTTGGCAGGGAAAGACGGAGAGCAAAGCTTAGTCTCCAGTAATTAAAATTGGTAATATACCACATTTAGTTATGCTAGGGGTTGTAAACTGAGTCTCACTAAAATGGGTTTGCCCAGTTATGATTGCTTCTTATATCAGCTACTAATTCTTTGGACTTGTATGGTCAGTACAGGCCTTGATCCGAACCATACATCATTAGAGACTACAAGAAGTTTGTTACAGACTAGCTGAAAGGACTACCATTTAGCAGTAACCTGGAGTGTATAACGCTGACACAAAGATTAAAGGCAACAAGCAAACAAGTCACAATGCAGAGACTACAGGATCTTGTGTAAAAATAAAATCAAGCTCCACTGAAATCGAGCTCCCTGCACATGCTCCTTCTTGTCTCTGCTCCTTTCCTTCCTAGCTGACCAACACACGAGACTTTCCAAATCTACCTGTGGATTAGGAAGTAGAAACACTGGTGTGTTAGTTTTATGTATTTAGTGGGAAAGTATTGCATGTGATGCTTCTCTGTCCTGAGAATTCTGATGTACTCTAACACAGAAAGGGGAGCAGCCTGACAGCTGGGAACGTCAGCTTGCAAGGGTTACAGAACAGGTTAGGGGTTTTGGGAGGAGAATCTCAACACTCTGGAGACCTGCTGAGTCAAGTGAGTGGAGATCAAATGAGGAAGGACAAGCCTGAGACAAAAAAAAGAATGACATTCACATCAACATAAGATGGTTTTGTCTTCTACTCTGTGGCTGATCACAGAATACACATTTAAATTCTGAAGTAAGAGGAAAAGAGCTATTCACCATTTTTTGGGTCCCATTTTGCTAATACATACTTAATAAAAAACTCACACAATCCCCTAACAGTCACAATGACAAGAGATGTACCATGTCTTTGAATGGTGGTCTTTGTATGACCAACTATATTAATGGTACAAGGGCTGTGTGCCACTCTGACTCATTTTAGGTACAGCTGTAATTCAGTGTTATGACTAAGCTGAAGTTACATCAAGTCTTAGATAATTTTGTGCCCATGTGCAAGACTGCCTAAAGGGTATGTTTATCAAACTGTTTCCTGTTTTTATGAGCCCCATTGAGGCTATTCCCATAGCGCAGGAATACAGAAGAAGGGAAATAGACCTTAAAACCAAAGATATAAAGACCTTGCAGGTAATGTAAGAAAGTCTGTTAGGGCTGTCAATCTGGATTTTTTTCTGTGTTGTAAATTGTGTCATCTTGTAGACATGAAATATGAAATAGTTTCAAAGTGACAGGATATTACACATTTCCAAAGTAAATCAAACCTAATCTCTTACGTACCATAGCTTCTGTTAGTCCTCAGACACTGGAAATTTCCTGTAGTCTTCTAAGGTCATCTAACCCTGCTCCTCTGACCTCTTCCACACACAAGTCTTAAGTTTGTTTGCACTCAATAGTTCATAGGAATCCTGCACCAAGAACCTGACCACATTGCTGCACACTGTCCAGACAACTAATAAAAAGATTCAGGTTACTCAGCATGAACACAGTTCTCGCCTTGCAATAGACAGTTTGAATATGGCCACCACTGATGTTTAAATGACCTAATACAAATGCCCTCTTTTCATTCATTCTGATTGTTGTCCTGGGACAAATTCAGTCTCATACAAAGGACTTAATTTAATTCCTTTCACATCTTGCAATGAACAAAGTCTGAAAGCTGAGTGCCTATCTCTTCAGGAAAACACTTCAGGGAGAGATGATGTAAACTATCAAATTACAGTACATTCTTTTCTGTTCTTATATCAATTGCTATATAACAAAAGAGTTGAAGAATATAATTTGATTGTCATCAGTTGATTGGAGCTTGAACTCCATTGAAATCAGTGGTAGTTCATAATATTCTTTCAGTGCTTTAGGTTCCTTGCAAACTCAGGAAAAGAGGTCTCATTTTTTTTTTTTCCCCCGAATAATATCTGAAATTCTGTAAAGCAAACGAGTTTTCTATACTACCTTCCTGCCTCTCTCTCAGATAGCTCTTCACACTTTTCAGACAACATGTCATCTGATTTGTGAAGAACTGCATTAAAACATCTAGCACATCTTTTGATGCCAGAATCACATATCCCAAAATTGTTTTCATCTACTCAATTAGTCCCATGATTGAATAATTTTATTATTTTCTCCTTGTCACTCAAAAAATAACTTGCAAAAAAGCATAAGTACACAACAAAATTTGCACGTCTTGTTCACACAGAATTCTAAATGCATCATCATTTAGACACATCTGGAAGTAATCAGGAAGAAAACAAAAGCAAGAAGTGTTAATTTTTATAGAGCTTAGTTAGACAAGTAACATGAAAAGATCAGGTCAAAATCAAAGTATATGGATTACTAGAGATACATAAGGTATCTAGATTTGTTAAAACAGTTACATGTTAGTAACGTCCTAACAGTAAGTTATGACGTAATCAACACATGCTAGTAACAATACCTAACGTATCTTAGTTTTGAGGTTTGGCCAAGAAGACAGTTTGGGAATTTATTTGGAAAAAATTCTCAGTAACTACAAAACCATAATGAAGTACTTAAGTTTGACAACCCAGTCCAATATGGTTGTGCAAATGAAAATATCTTAAAGTGGAGGGAAAAAAAAATAAAAATCATCTTTTGGATCCATAAGTAATGATTTCTTAAACAAATCAATACGAAAGTGCTCTCATTGTATTTTTACCTACAATGTCTTGTGGCACTATCTGTTTCAAATCTTACCAATCTCTAAAAGCATAAGCAAACACAGAGTAACAGCCAGAGACAGTAGAACAGTAGTACTTTTAAAGAAAATGGTAGTATTTTCTACTACTTATATGAACAGTAAAAACATATGCTTCATGTTGACCTACTCACTAAAGCCACTCCCGCATTACTCAATGTACTGGTATTATTATAGGTGAGATAATCTTTAAAGCAAAATGGCAATTCTGCAGGACCTGCAGTCAGCAGCTGGCTTTAAAAACTAGTTACTTAATAACAGAGCTGTGTTTGAGCCATGGGTCATGAAGATATAGATGCTCTAACAAAGGCAATACCTGGGAAATCCACAGCTCATGTGTTGCTTAAAACAGACTAGACAAGACTTTATAATTCTCTGTATGGGAATAATTTTGATTAACAAATTATCTAGGCGTTTGTGATTACTAACAAATTCCTTTCCCAAGAATATCAAAATAAGCTTCCCTTTTTCACAGAACTCCATAAATTTCCTTTACAGAAGAGAAAACCAAATGATATTTTATTTGCTATGGTATAAATGAATTTTCTCACAGTTCCCAATTATTGTGTTGCTAATATTATCTCCAGAAGAAGCAACTCACACACAAAACCTATCTATGACACATATACATATCAAAACAAGTAAACTCAAGTGACCAAGCAAATATGCAAAACTGTTAATTCTAAAAAAATTCTTTGAAAGAAATTATAATGTGGTGTGTAAAATAAAAAGCAACCTGTAATAAAAATGTCTTTTTAACGTCCAGGGGACAAAGCATTCTGCCCATTTATTAGCAAAGGAAAGAGTTCAAGCAAGCTTGCCATGACAATAAAACAGGGATGTAGGATAGTTTCATTTATATGCTGTAATATTACATAAATTTCACTTTCAGAGTTAGGCATGAGAGAGAAGCCAGTATTTAAATTCTACAGTGAGCTATAAATGGTGCACTTCGGATATAAAGAAGTCAAAGCCCTTGTCACTAGATGTGGGGAGTAAATGTCTAATTTGTAATTTAAAAGAAAAATACATCATTCTTTTCACAGTGTTGATCAAATGAACCCATGAATCATATGTTTGACACATGCCAGGCACCTGCCAGGGCAAGAGTTGGCACAGGCAGCGACAAATGAAGAATAATGCACGGGCAGGAGGTTTACAGACCTGTCACCGCTATGACAAGTGATGATAAAGGGAAGCATTATATCTCTTCTAGCGATAGCCTGTAAACAAATTCTCCATTGTAATTGTTTTGTGTGGGCCATCTCTGTCTTCATTTAAACTCTGGAGAAGTTTTTCTAAAATAGCAGACACACAATTGCCTGGTCATAGTAATTAAAGATCTACTCAGGCAGAGTACCCAGTTTCTTAATTTGGTGCCCAGAAATAAATTGCAAATCAAGGTTCTACCTTTGTCAGGGGAAAAAAAAAAAAAATCATAGTAGTAAAAAGCAGCACTACAATTCTTCTCCTCTGTTGGGATGCATACAGGGAATATTTCATTATCACACCTGTACCCCGTAGCAATATGTGCTATTTGACAAGCAATGTTTCTCCAAGGTTATCGAGAAGGTGTTAAGACAGACTTAAAAGATGATGTGAAAGCTGGAGCTGGTCTTCAGTATTTGCTTGACTGTAGTAGGGACCATGAAAGAGGAAGGAAAATATAAAGAAAATACAAAGAGGGGCTTTTGTTAAGCCCCTCTTCTCAACAGCCAGGCAGGTCCATCCCAAATTGGGGCCTGTAACACAGCTTACTCTCTGCACAGTTGTAGAACCTCCAATTTCTACCCCAAAGTACCTACAACCTTTATTAGAGTATCATTGACCTGGAAATTATCAGATAATTAGGAACAGCAACAGTTTGCTAAATGCCCTGATAAACAATCTGAAATAAATCTGTTTCTTTTTAACTTTAATTGACTGAGAAGTATGTAATTTGAGCTGTTCTGACATTCGCAAAATGTGCCATATAAAAATAGTTCAAAAAAACCCTTACAGTAGTAGAAAACATATGCTGGCCTCTCCTGTTGCCTCAGCACAGGCACAGGGGAGGAAGCAACGTGGCCAAAACCACAGTAGTTTGTGATCTCAGGACAGTAAAATAATCTGCAGGTAACTATATCTGGTGGTAAAAATTAGTCAAATGGATGCTTTGACATGCCACAATAAGGAGGCCAGCTCAAGAAGATTTTTCTGTTTTTTTCTCTCCAGCGAGTAGCACAACGCTTTGTGCCCAATATGTAGTAAAACCTGCAAATACATTTATGCAACATCCATGGCTCTCATTGTGAAAAGGATCTCCATCACTTTATGCCCTTTTCTGCAGGACAGGATTATTTTACCAGGTAAAATTAGCAAGGATACCCTTCATTCCTTTCCTGAGGCCTTGAGCATACATTTTTCCTGGAACACCTCAGCTTAATCTTTTGATGACAGAAAAGCTTCTGTCTAGTTTAAGTCTTAATCTTGACAGAAAATACATAAAGGAAATAGTGGTCTATGATTATTCAGTTATTATTTATCTTCTGCTGCAACTGACAGAATAGCCCTCTTGTATTGGGCTTGTGTGTGGCCACGTCTTGGTAGCAAGGGAAGGCTACAGAGGTGGTTCCTGTGAAAAGCTTCTTGAAGCTTCCCTGCCTCCAAGTGAGATCCAACTCTGGCCAAGGCCAAGCCAATTAGTGATGGTGGCTGTGTCTCTGTGATAATGTACTTAAGAAGGGGAACCCGGGAGGAAGAGGGGGAGTGAGGGAAATACCTATGCAAACACCAAGGTTCGTTGAAGAAAGGAGGAAGAGGGAGAGAGGTGCCAGAGCAGAGCCTCTCCGGCAGCCCGTGGTGAGAGGGCAGGCTGTGCCCCTGCGTGGAGGGCAACAGTGGAGCAGGTGCCCACCTGCAGCCCATGGAGGACCCCGCGCTGGAGCAGGTGGCTGCATCTGAGGAAGGTGATGACAGAGAGAAGACCACGCTGGAGCAGTCTGTTGCTGGGAGGACCACAACACGTGAGGGGGACACACACTGGAGAAGTTCATGAAGAGCTGCAGCCCTGTGGGAAGGATTCATGTTAGATAAGTTTGTGGAGGACTGCCTCCTGTGGGAGGGACCCCACACTGGAGAAGGGGAAGAGTGTGAGGAGTCCTCCCCCTGAGGAGGAAGGAGTGGCAGAGACAATGGCTGACGGATTGACTGCAAACCCCATTTCCTGCCCCTCTGCACTGCTGGGGGAGAGGAGGTCAAGAAATTGGGAGCAAAGCTGAGCCCAGGAAGAAGGGAGGGGTGAGGGAAGGCGTTTCTAAGATGTAGCTATACTTCCCACTGTTCTACTCTGATTTGATAGGTAAATTAGTGGTGGTTGTAGTGGTGTTCAAATAGAATTGATGTTCTTTTTGCTCCCCCAGTAGAGTCTGTCTTTTGCCTGTGACCATAATGGGTGAGTCGTCCCTGTCCCTGTCTCAATCCATAAGCCTTTTTTATTTTCTCTTCCCTATCCCATGGCAAGGGAGGAGTGAGCGAGTGGCTGCGTGGTGCTCTGTTGCCCTCTGGGCTTAAATCATGACACCTCTCTAGTGTCTTGCCATTATTTTCACTTCTACTGCCTATATATATATGCTACTATAAAAGCAAATATGTCTGAAGAGAGAATACAAGGTGAGCCCATGAATTCGGGTACATCACCTTCCTTTCTTCCAGTCTCCCTTCAAGTTTCTTATTTGCAGAAGGTTGGTTGGAAGTGCTGGTTGGCCACTGAAATGTTGTAAAGGCTGTACCAGGTCAGTTGCCACTTTTGCTAGACAAGCTGAAGACTCCAAGGAGGGCAATTCCCCGGGTTACACCTCTGGGTAAACTACTTCACTGCCACACTATCCTTCTGGTGAATAACTTTTTCCTAAAGTCCAAACTGAATCTTCCAAGCTGTGTCTTGGGGCTGTTGCCTCTTATTGTACCATCTGCCAGTACCAGGAGGAATTTGGATCTGCCATCTGTGCAATTCCCACTCAAGTTGATGTGAGCAGCCATTAAATGACCACTTAGCTACTGCTTTGCCAGAATAAAAAGGCCCAGGTTCCTCAGCCTCTTCTCAATAGTCAAATGTCTGGCCCATGACAGTCTTGCCAGTCCTCTGCTAAACTGAGTCCAGCTTTCATCATCCTTCTTGAACTGCAGAGCCCAAAACTGGATGAAGATTTACAGGTGTATGTAGCACCAATATAATAAAAAGCACCCACTTTCACTTTCATCCTAGCATATCCCAATCCAATTTGCCTTCCTGGTGATTAAAGGCCACTACTTTCTCCTATTCACCTGGTATCCACTATGGCCTCTGCAGGTCCTTCACAGTACACCAGCTGGCCAGTTTGCATTTTTATGGGTACACAGGGTTATTCACCTAGGTGCAGAATTCAGAACTCCTTGTTGAACTTAATGAGATTTATTTTGCCCAATCCTAGAGCTTCTCTGGACTGACACTATGTTGTTTGATGTGTCAACCACTTTATTTTAGTATCATTCACAGATTTGCTGAGGGTGTGCTGTCTCATCATCCAGGTTATTGGTGAAGATGCTGACTAACATTGGCCCTAGTACTTACCTAAGATATTCTGTCAAACAGACATCAAGCCATTGATTAACTACCCTTTGAGTCCACCAACCCAACCCATCTAACAGTCTTGTACATGCTTCCTCTGTCTACTGGTGAGAATGTTACAGGGACTAAAACTTAAAGTCATGAGAAGTTACATCCATCACCCTTCCCTTGAACATCATCATCATCAAAGGCAATCAGACTGTTCAAACATGCTTTGCAGTTGGTAAATATGTGATGACTATCCTATATTATTTTTTTGTCCTTCATGTATTTGCAGATGGCTAGGCACCACCCAACAAGATGTGCTTCATGATCCTTTCAAGCAGTAAGCTGAGGCTTGTTGGTCTGCAGGATCCACTTCTTTCTCTTTCTCAAACGTAAGTAGCACCTTTTTCTAGTTGGTCACCCAGTCTACTTTGACTGTCACTTTCAGTGCTTGCCCAGTCTTCCATCGTGCCTTCACTTTTCAATTAGTATTCCCTCTTCAGATACTCAGATCCAAAGTTTTTTACTTCTAATTAGTCCTGATTGAGTAATCCTGGAGGAAGGATGGGGAGGTGTTCTGCCAGACAGACTTTAGCATCTGAGCCATAGGCATGCCAGACTAAAACAAGTTCCAGAAGCAGACAGGTACTGTGAAAAGTGTTGGATATATTAAGTCTGACATAGACTGATAAATAAGAGCAAAATTTATAACTGCTTGGTATAATAGCAATTGGCTAGCAGCAATATCATTTGAGCACTGATTACTCATACTTTCCAACCGGTTTTGCATGCCTAAGAATAAGAACACTTGAGAAAAGCTATGTAGTTACCGGTGATCTGGAAGTAGCACTGTTTAGAGAGAATTTTGAGCTAAAATGCAGTCTCTTTTCTGATATTAATAATGAGCGAAAGTCTTTGGATGATATATTACAACACTATGGAGAATATCCTGAATATGCAATAGTTCTGTTCATCACTTTCACATGAGTATAAACTTCCAGACAGCACCTTCATTTTGATGTTGAGTTTCAACTGCAGCCTGTTAAAGTTGAAAGAACCTCCAAACTTGACAGTAAACACACATCCCTTTGCCACAGCCTGAAAAGGTCAGCGTTACTGAGAGCAAGAGGCTGAACAAAGCAGATGAATACATAGCTTAGTTAGATTTCAGTCACGATAGACTTAAGATAAACTTCTCCGAACAAACCTGGTTTGTAGTGTATGGGCTTTCATATCTTGTCATAAAAGGAATGACTGGGACTGCAGAATCTGTGAGGCTAGTTAGATTTGCTGAGACTTTCTCAGACTATAGCTCCAGGAAATAGAGACATGCAGAGATCCCAGTGTCTCTTTGTTCCACTTCCCTGAGCCCATGTAATTGTGACTTATCACAGTTGCTCTGTCACCAGCACAGAAGCACCAGGGACCTCTTTGTCAACAAGGCACATATTCAGGTAATTGAATACACACAGGAGGTTACTCAGACATAAGGTATGGTGACTTATACAGATGCCATGGAAGCACCATTAAACCTTTGAGATACTTTTCCATTCCAGATTTTGTGAACAGAGAAAGAAGTGAAACAGTTCCTTTTTAGGTTGCAGTAATTCAACATAATAAATCAGACTACCCCATGAGCAGCTAGGGCTGGCTTGCTAGTTTGGTGGTAGTGTTGACATGGCTATGAATTTTCCCTTTTCATAAGGAAAGAATGAAAGATGGTTATTTTTTTCCTATGGATTTATTTTAACTGCCAGTTGTACGAGGTAGCTGTTGATACCCTCCCTGGTGCTGTATTATGATAACTCATTGTCTTTTCCACAGCTGAGAGCAGACTCCTTCGTTTGCTATGTTTGCATCAGTCTAACTCTGAGAAGGGGGTTTCCAGCTGGGAGAAAGGTGGGGCTACCTTTTACCCAAAGACTAAATGATCTCACCATTATTTATCATATGAAAGTCTCCAGAGTAAAATTACCAAATTTACATATTACATACTACAGTTAAACCCTTCCAGGAATTAATCAATGCTCAATGTATTTTATACCTCAAAATGGAGTCAAAAAGAACTTAAGCACTTCCTCCTTATTAATTGATCTTATATGCTTAATATGCAAAATTAAACAAATTTAACCCCTCCTTGTGCTTTTTGGCCTGTCTGTTGCAGCTGTGACAATGAAATATATCTCCCCAAAAGATCTTTTAAACTAAAATATTTTAAATACCGTTACTATTTCTTTTTACTTTCTTAGTATCTAATTTTAAAGCAGTTATCTTTCATATATACAGGCTGTTCACATTCCTTTAATGTCCATGTTCAGAAAAGGGTTTTGGAACTGCTTGAAAAAAGCCGCCTATGACCTGCTTCTTCATATATGTTTCCATACCTATTTCTGAATGCTTCCCAATAGTAGCTTTGGAAAAAAGAGTAGGGGATTATGTTATTTTTATAGCGCTGTTCCTCTGTTGTATCCAAATGGTTTGCCAGCTATAGTATGTGGAGGAATAAATTTGTTCACCATGGGAATTACACGTTATAAAATGCAAGTACCGTATGCTGGATGAAGAAGTTGGTTAAGAATATACAGCAAAGCAGTCTTAAACAGGAAGTAAAAAAATTAATTAGTAGGAAATTACTTATGCTGCAAGGTAAATATAATAACCAACTGAACTGGAATCTGATCAAGAAACTGAACCCAATTAATGACACAGCCGATTGGGAGAGCGCCAACAAACAGAAAATGAAGCCTACATTCCTCTCTGCTTGTCCTCCTCCTAACTGTATGTGTTGAGAGCTCTAAAAGCACAGTGCCTGACCTTAAATGTGAAAGGAAACCATACAAGTCATGTTGCATCCATCGCACTTTGCAGAACATTTTGCTCCCTGGAATAGCTTCATTGCTGAAGCAGCATGGCTAAGGGAATGAAGTTCAACCAAACTGAGAAGAATTTGTCCCCAGTACCATCTCGGTAGTCATGAAGCCCATATGACCTGGACAACTGTGCTCAGGGACATGCTGCCCACTTGGGTGATAAGAAGGAAGGCACAGAGGTTGCAAAAGTGTTTTTTATGGACATTTTTTTTTTTTTATAAAGACTTTACCATGGATGGACACACTTGCTTTGGCACTTTCTTACACCAATAACTCGATGAATGTAACTGTGGCTACAGCTCTAACAAGAATATCGGCAACTGGATTAGTTATCAGGGAAACTGATAAGTATACAGTAAGATAACAAAGAAACGTACAGCCTCCTTTATAGATCACCGTCTAGACACAATCAGTAGTACAGACCTGTCAAAAGAGTGACCTTGCTGCATTAAAATTTGATTTTTTTAACAGATCCATTTATGACACACATAGTAACTCATCCCCAAGAGAAGCATGTTATGAGGTTTCTTCCAGTTTGCAAGGCCTGAAGAAGAATATTATTTAAAAGTGAATCCTGTATAACTTTCCTTGAGATCAATACATTACTCATAAATGCTATCCTCTTGTTTTCAGACTCACTCTTTTGCATCTTGACAATATTAATTGTTAAAAATTGTAAACAATGATCTGTCAAGCAAGACATTTTTGGGACTATATTTCTAACACTGCAAACAGTCTTGCAGATTTTGAGACCTGTCTTTACACTGACATTTTCTCTGTTTTGCTTGAAACTATCTTTGACGTATTTTTAGTTATTTCTCCAAAATATGTCACTGACTTTTACAGTAGGTGCTGTCTTCAGAGAATAGTTTTCTCTCATACTGCTCTTTTTAACCTCTCAAATGCCAAGGACAGATTGTACTGGAGAACTGGTGAAACACTGCTGCGAGGATGGCGTTGACCTTATATTTGCAGAGGACGACAACACTGGTCCTTGGGAAGGGGAAAAACAGAAATCATACAGCTAGTGTAATTACTTTTTAAGTAGCATAGAATTCTAGTACAGCTCCCTACACTGAAAACTTTTATTTCCCAGAGTAATTCTACTGACAATACAACTCATTGCAAACCTTAGGCTCTACTAACCTTAAAGATACCAGAATATGGATACTTCCTAATAGAATATTTGAATAACTTTGTCTGAAGAAGATGCTACACTTCTGTAGTTCTTTTCCATGCTAATGTGTTAACCATCCTGGGTAAATGGTCAGGTCTTAAACAGAGCTTGCAAATAGTCCTTTTCCTCAAGAATTCAGTGGGTGTTTTTTACAAGAACAAACCCATGCACTAGGAAATAGGACAAGTACTTGAACTATGCTTTGAAACTAAGATTTCAAAATACAAAAGAGTTTGGGCAATACTTTATTCTCCCTGAAGTTTGATACTATATCAAGAAGTTGCTCTTGCCTTCCAACTTTTGTATCAACATTTGTCTTTTTAAAAACACCCTATCTGACATAGGAGTTTGAGTTCTGAGGCACCAAGTCTTTACTATGGACTGATGAATTTAGCTCTGAATGCTGCACAGCAGGCTAAAATATGAAGATGCTCAATGAGGTTTCTCTAACCTACTGAAACAGGCCTTAAATTCCTAGCAGTGCAAATACTAGAACTAAGTATGCAGCCATAAGCTTTCAAATATGCTTTGTATCTCCTGAATTTTACTTCCTACAACACAGCACCTGGCATTACTAGACTTTTCAAAGCTGGAATGCAGGCCTTTGTTAAGTTTCAAGAACACTTATTCTTGAAGCAAGTATCCAATTCCTTCTCTTGATTGCTGCACTCCATCATCCAAACCTTTTATTTTCTTAGTTATTTCAAGAGTTTTCTCTATTTCAACTTGGTATACAGTGGAAATAGGTCTCTTCTGAAACTTCAATACTAAAAAGCTGCTGTCTTCACTAAGCTAGAACTGTAGATCTCAAAATAGTTTCACTCATTTATTTGCAAAAATTAGCCATGTTCTTGGTATAACCTTTGCAGTCATTGCTATGTCAAGGAGTGCAGTGAAAGAAGATGGAGTTAATGTTGCTGAAGAGGTTTCCAGAAAGCTGCGGTCTATAGGAATTTTCTGACAACCTACTGGCAAAGAAAAGCAATTTGAGTCATGTTTTTGAGATTAGGTCAGGCGTCTTTTTTTTTTTTTTTTTTTTTTTTTTTTTTTATTTTTTTTTTTTTTTTCATTATTTGCAACAAAGAGTTTGCTTCCAAAATTACAGAGGTGTACAGAAATCTTACAGTGAAAGAACTAGACTGCTTTTTGTGTTACATACTTTGAAGCATGAGAATTAATTATCAAAAAGGAAACCATTCTCTGTTCATAGACTCATCTGCTATGATGATGTTCCTCTACATAATGAGGCAAACACTGATGCATAATTAGGCATCTCCTAACATCAGTACGAGCTATTAATCAATAACACCATGGTTTTTTAATGGACAGATGATTGTCTTTTCACTTTCTATTTAAAACAAGAAAAAGAACAAATAAATGAGCTGCTGCATAACTCAAGCTTTGGAAGAGAAAACATCAAGTTCTTTCTTATGTTATCTTTTTTTCTCTCTTTGTTTTACACATTGAATCAACCTGTCTTTTCCTATCTCTCAGCTGTCATAACTGTTCTGCAATATCACTGATGCTCTTCAAATCCTCTTTAGTCTTGCAGGTTCCTTCATTAAGGATGTGAATTTAAGAAGCAGAAAGACATACTGAATATTAAATGAACATCTAAGATACAAAGTTTAAATAAATAAATAAATATTATATTGAATTTTAACAGGCAGATCCAAGCTCATAGCAGCTTTCATACAATGACAATAGGATTAGGCTCAGATTACGCCCATACATTTCTATACTGTTTATTTTGAACACTCCTCCCCAAATGTCTGTCTGTCTTGCAATGTCAAAAAGAAGATGTGACATAGGATATAATCTAGTAAATTTTTTACTTTATTATGTTAAGAAAGTTTAGGGTAACATGGTTGTCTATGAGTACAAGCAATAAGGATGGCATGGACTGTTCTAAAACCCTTTGGAAAGTTGAGCCTTAGGCTTGTTCCATCTCCATATGGACAACCATGTGAGTCTGGATCCCACCACAAGAATTTGTTACATCTGGCCTTTACTTGTACAAACACAGTCTCCTCCTAGTGATCTTTTAAATCTTCATAAAAAAGGATTAATGGATTATCAAATATCAGTTAAAAAATCATTGCCATGAACATGTCTTATTGCTCTTGGAAAGTGTAAAGCTATTTCAAAACTGGTCATATCTGCTTTACAGCATTTCACTGATCCTTAACGATAGACAAAATGTTGTACTTCTGAACACAATTTTCATATATTTATTACTGTTAAAACTACAGATTATAGATTCAATAGAGGAAATAACCTTTGTATTCAGATTTCCTGAATAAAAAAAAAAAACAAAAAACAAAAAAGCCCCAACCAACTTTGTCCAAACCAGCTTTTAAATCTAGCATAGAAATGCCTGAAATTAAATATGTGAACAGGAAAAAAAAAAAAAAGTCTCATTTTATTTTTTGAAGTACTTTTTACTTAAAGTATTCAGCAGACTGCTAATATCTTGGCTGATCCAAGAAGCCCCACGGGTCCTGACCAGAACTATATGCATCTTCCCCTCACCATCTTTTTGCTGAACTGAAGTGTTGTGGTTCACACATAGTGTGTCACTTACATTTCTCCCCAATTTTGTGCTAGTGTAAGGTTTCCCACCTTTAGCAGAGAAAGAATTTTTAAAAAAAAGGTGTAATAAAAGGAGTGGGAAAGTTGCCATTTGCTGCAAACATCTAATACTTTTCATCAATGTATCCTCTGCACTCTTAAGTGGAACATCAGCCATGTGAAGATCTACTGTGGTAAGCATGTAAGTGCAGTGGAAAAAAAAAAAACAAGGCAGAAAATATTCTCCCTGGGAAAACTCTTCACGGAGTCACATATCAAGAGCTGTTCCGTGTTACAGATAATCTCCTCCAACTACTCAATATCACACAGGCAGCCATCCCTTTCCAATAGCCAACTCACTAATCTCTATGGCAACTTCAGCAATGGCTTGCCTGGGAAAAACACAGGCATTTTTGCATTTTACCTGTAGTTTGACCTATAGAGCTATTAGTTTTTCTGTGGTAATGTTGCAATCAGTTCTCACTGGTTTTGTTGTTTTGTTTAATTTTTAATAACTTATTCCCTGAGGTTTGCTTTTTTCCTCTTCTTGTAAGGGCATTGCTTAAGCTCAAGTAAAATGGGTAGAACCCAAAGGGAATAGGTATAGGTAAAAGCAGGTACAAGCAAACAGAGAAACAGTGCCACTGATGACCCACATACCAGTTTTGCTCTCACTTAGTGGATTTACTTTAGAAATTAATAAAAAATTGCCAAAAAACAAATTGATGCAATTTTCTGATTAACTATGACATAACTAGATTCACTTAGCAGCTGGAGTGACAGATACTTGTCAGGTTCTGGAAAGTGAACTTTGCCGGCGCAGAAAATATTTATCTTAATTTCACAGCTACCTGAGAGAAAGAGCTCCGAATTCTTTTCTAGAGTTATGTTTCGGTGTTCATATTTTCTTGGAAGCAGCTGAAAGGAAATAAGAGTAACAGAAAAATAACATGGGAGTAAATAAAAGTTACAGTGGGAAAAGCTGAATACGAGAAAACTATAAAAAGCAAAACAGTAGAGAGTACATAAGTAAAAGGTAAAATACAAGTAACTACAATATTCTGAAATGAATATGACTTCTATTCATACCAGGCTATCATTCTGCTGAAGAAAATGTTGAGCTTTTACTTCTGCTATAAAGGGCAGACTGTATCTTAGCAATACATCTGGTAATCTGGTTCACTTTGCAGCTTGGAGTGAAAGGGACAACGCTTAAAACTCACGGACATATCAAATACAAATGAACCTGATCTCCAAATGAACAGTTGGAGATGTTCAGAAGAGGGAAATAACATGCTACCTGGTTCCTTTCACTGATACATGCTTAACTTTGCCCAGAAGAAATTCTCCCAAAGATAACAGACTCCCTTAAATTTCCCTCAGTACAAAGGTAATATGCTCCATTTATTAAGATTACCAACCAGGTCTTTAAAGTAAGAGCTTTACACAAGTGTAAATTTAATTTTCAAGGGAATTAAGGGTTGAAGAGCTCTGTGGACCACTCAGTTTGGCGTTGCCAAATGGTAGCAATAGATCTCAGTCTTTGTAAAAAAAAATAAAATTAAACACATGAGGACATAGAACTTGTTATGCTGTGTCTTGAACTTACTGTATCTTAATTTGCTGTATCTGTAAAAATTCAAAAGAAACATAGATCATACCTGCAACTTGCTTAAAGATCTGCTTATGTTGTCTAGCTTGCCCAAGCTGTAACACCACAATTAGTGGTGGTAAATTGGCTGCTATTTATCTTGTGTTTCTGAGCTCAATTACATTATTTGATTTTTATTGCGTTGCATTTTGTTTAGCTTTGTGTAGCTGCATGGTTCTCCCCCTAAAAGGAAATCATAGCATCTACAGAAAAGGTTTAAAAAAATCTAAGTAACTTGCCCTGGGAGGAAGAAACCCTCAACTTCATACTCCTGCTGGTAAAGAACTCGACTCAATGAAGCAACATGTAGGGAGGGTGAGCATAACACCAGAGGAAAGGGTAGATAATAGGATGTTGGCTTACGTTAATAAGAACAAGAAATAATTAGATAACTTGTATAAGTGTAAATACATTTTAAATTACACTAAATTAACTGATGGTGGTATTTTGATTAGGCAATAAACACATTAGGTTAACAATACATTCTAGTCCTTGGATTCAAAGGTGTGCTCTTTTGTTTTCCAAGACTAAATTGTGCATGTCGTACACCTATACCGTGTTTTTCAAAGGATCTCACAGAATGTGAGAAAATATACTTCAGTTTCCTTTGAACATGTCTTAGTGACTTTTCATAATCTCTTGTTTCAATAACCCTACTGTGTGTTTTTCTTTAGCAACTACTCCAGCAAAACTCTGCAGAATACTTTGAAAGCAACAAAGTCAGCAAGGCAGTATTTCATCTATTCGTCAATGTCAATACTGTTTTTACTTTTAAGACCCTTTGCAGCCTCTGAACACCAAAGCTATCTGTTTCATGAGACAACGGTTTACCATGGGACTTAGGGCTTGTTAGTGTACTGATTCAGTATCTGCCATAAGACAGAGGCAGCTTTACACACACAAGCAATAGCTTTATACATCTAGTGAGCTTATGAAAATGCACTTTGTTTTAAACCAAGATCTTCTGAAAAGGACTTTCATATAACACAAATAATTTGTGAACTATACAGGGAAAACTTCAGCATATACAGAAGAACAGAAGGTTGAATTTATAATGCCATCTCTGTATTTGATGGTTCAGACAGGCATGAGCTTCACTAAACCTCAACAGGTACAATCTTTCAGAGAGCTGTTGTGGTACTGCGGGACCCCAGTTCTGTTCCTGTCTCAATTCTTTTTTCCTGGGCATTACTGGGGAGCATGAAGACCTCAACAGTCACTACCAAGACGAGCTTTAAGAACTGCTAGGGAGGCAGGGAAATTTCTGACTCCAATGAGCTGGTGTAGCCTAAGGACTGCAGAAGGTAGCATCAAGTCTGTAAGACCTTGCCCCCAAATAATAATAATAATACAAAAACTCTACCCGTATGTGTGTACACACTTGTGTGTGCATACATGTGAGGATGGGAGGTGACAGCAGATGGGAAATTCACTCCCGGTGAAGCTCTGGTGACTGGTTAGACAGCAAAAGTGAACAAATTACCATCTCAGGTGGCTAAAGATGCGAACAAATAATTCTACTCCAACTTAGGGCTATTTCTTCTATGAAAAGTTTTCTGAACCAAAGTTACCTGTAGGAACTGATAATGGCAAAAGTATGCATGAGAAGCCTTATTTTCAGTCACATCCCTGGAGTTCCTGAATGTAACTATACCTAGGGATTCACCTACTGAAATGAACTAGGTAGCTTATCCAAAACTATTTGGCATGAATTTATCCACAGACATAGGGAAAAAACACAAATGTACCAAAATGGCTTCACAAAAGTAACCTTGAAAAAAGTAACAGCTACATAAAGCCAGTCAAATACTTCAGGCACTAAATACTTTGAAAAATAATTTATGTTCACCGAGGAAGTAATTGACTATTAATTAATAAGTTGGATGTTAATACAAGTAAGATTTGGCGTCTATTTAATACCATGACTGTGCTTTTCGAAATACTTCTGCTACACACTGGTATTTTCACCAAATTAATTGTCAGGCTAGAGAAACTTTTGATTTCTTTTTATTAGTGAAGCCCAGTTTGGTTTTTTTTTTTCCCAAAACTTCACCTATGTTTTAAACATATCTTTGTAGAATAACTGTAACTCTGAATCTATTGTATGCTTCTGAATAATTTATTTTTACATAGGTTCCGCATTTCCTCACCATCTCTCTTCCTGGACAAAAATGCATGTATTGTAAGAAAATGGAGAAGGATTTTTAAAGTCAGTCAATTACGTGTTCATACATTTTCACACGTTATTTCCATTAGAACTACAATTACATAAGACTAAGGAATAAAACTAGGGAAAAATACATCTAATTATTTTTCATTACTGAAAGCTAAAGTTTTCATATTTCTGAGTTAAAAAGGTGATTACTTTAGTAAAAATGAAGAATGGTTACTATTGGTAGCTTTGTGAAACACTGCTACTTATTCTGCACTGGAATGACATCATGTATTTCATGTTGTGTGAGACTTGCAAAAGTGCCTAAACTAAAAAGGCTCTGTAATACCACATTAATTTTTTAATACTTTGTAATACTCCCACATGCACTTTCAAACACCCAATAAGTTTTTATGAAAGTTCTGAATTTTTCTGAAAATAAACACAAGGTGAATATATGCATGTATAAAAAATAGTTGCCTTGCACTAAATTGCTCCTGGAGAGCTTCAGCAAATATAACAAAGAAAAAAATAGCTGTATATTAGTCATCTGATCCACAGCATCATTTCTTTCAGATTTTTCTGTCATCAGTCATGAAAACTGTATGTAAAAAGCAACTTGTTTCTTTGTTTACTTTCAGTTATACATCTCAGTTTCAAACAATGCATCGTTTGACTCAAATACACGGATCCAGGATTTGCTGAATTTTATTTCTTTTCTAAATCACTGTAGTCTGTATTTCTTCATTTTTCATGTCATCTAAATGACTTGTCTTCTACCTGGTCACTGCATTTTCCCCTTTAATTGTCACGTTAACACCTGCTCTTGAAGCCAAACTGTCTGCAGAACAGTGTAGAGTTGGAAAACTCTAACTGCTGTTACCACAGATCAATGCTTATGGGAAGCACGGAACAATACATCCTGCAGTGGCAATTAAACTACTGTCTTCTGGAACTGAAAATTTCTCCCCAAGTGTAATCTAGATCCTATATATGTTCTTGCTGAAGCCAAACTTCAAGGATTGTTTTTAAAAGTATCTCACTGAAAGATTCATGTTCTTCTTTCTTTGCACAATTCATCCCTGCAAGGATAACTTAGGAATATATGCTTTAGCAACAATTCCTCACGTTAACAACTTCAGACAGCTATGAATTGCACACACCAGGCAGGAAGATTTTTGTACATAATTAAAATTTTCCACAGTTCAGCCACATGTTGCAGAGCATTAGGAAGAGAGATGCCATTTATTTAATCTCTAAAGATCACTTTGCTTCTTTATCTGAAGTGAGAGGAATTAATTGTAGTCAGTCAGGTGTTTTTAGAGAAGTTTCCTTGCTTACATTTGTGACTTCTCATTAAATGATATGGCTAAACTAAATAGAGAAAAGTCTTTAACAAGCAATCACTGTGTCAGATAAGCTAACCAGTAAGTAATGGCCAGAATGCTAAAGGTCTTCAAGCATTGAGCAGTTCTTGATAACATTGAGAGATAAGTATATAAATACTTTTATAACTCCCATTAATAAGGAAAAAGCTCAACAGATAAAAATATTCTGACCTCACTTTCTGCTATTTTTCTTCAGCAAGTTCATTTGTAAAAGCTACCTGAAAAATGGAATTGGATATAATTAGTGAGGAATATTTATCACTGTACAGTGACTTAAAAGCAGAGCACAAGCACTTAACTAATCCAAGCACTGGAACTCAGATAGGGAGGAGAGTTGTGAGTGAAACCAGAATTTTGAGTACTGCTATTAATTTAATTGACTGGATTATTACATTAAGAATTACCTATGATTTACAATTATCTTCCTTTGTGAACAAAACTTTTTGGTCATCAGTAGCTACTAAAAATCTCTTGTTTCTTCCACACACTATCTGCTTTGCCATGGGTACTGGTGCTGAAAGTGAAGCAGAGCATCATAGTGGGATGCAGAGACTGAAGTGCAAAGTACACACTGAAGAACAGCTACACAAACACACGTGCTAGAGCGTATTTCACAATGTTGATGGGACTGGCAGACAGTAAGGCTTAGCTTATTTCAAATGGCCTAAATGTCAGAAAAAAACAAAAAAAAACCCAAAACCCAAAGCACTTTTACTAGTGCAGGTGACAACACCTGCACATGGACAAGGACATGGAGACCAGACAAATGCAGACTGACAGTATAGTAGGTAACAAGTAGAAATAAAAAGTTTCCACACTAATGGCTTCAGGTAGATGAAGACAGTGAGGAAGTATCGTTGTTACACTCTCTAGTATGTTCAGAAAAGGTTTTGTAATTTTTCAAGTAGGTTTGCAAATGTTATCGGATAATGTAATCCAGTAAGACTAATAATATGGAAGCAGTCCATCACTGGCAAGAAAACCCCAAAAAGAGACTCAATCCATGATCTTGACAAATTTCCTCAAAAAGAAGAATGTTAATCTGTACATCCTAAACAAAGTCTTAGAAGATATTCTTCATTAGAAGTGATAATTACTACTCCATGACTCACGACATTACAAATTTATCATCAGCTTCCAAGCTAACTTTGTGCTATTGTGATTATTATCAGTTTGATTTATAGTGTGGAATTGTTTCTCTGGAACTCTTTACAAATTGTTAAGATAACAATCATTAAAAAATATTTTGTTGGCATTTATTCAGTGGTAAAAACAGGGGGAAAGAGAGGTGGAAGAGTAACAGAAATATTTCCTTTTTCTCTAATTTGATATAACAAAGTTGTGGTGACCAAAAAACTATTCAGCATGTTTTGAGACAAACACGAACAAATGTTTGGACATTAGAAAAATATTTTTAACAGAGTTGTCAGACAGTGGAATAGGCTACCCAGGGAGGGAGTGGAGTCACCATCCCTGGATGTGTTTAAGGGTCGTTTAGATGAGATGCTGGGGGATATGATGTAGGGGAGAACTTCGTAGAATAGGGCTGATGGTTGGACTTGATGATCCCAAGGGTCTTTTCTAACCTGAATGATTTTCTGTGATTCTATGAAAATGGTACATAGCTACATTTCATATGCCACTGAAAGGATGTTTTTATAGTCTGATAATTACAATGCAGGACTATACATTTTACCTCTGCTTTAACACATTCTTCTGTTAAACTAAAATTAAATGTACACATTGAAGAAACTCTTTAGTCAAAAGTTAGTGTACTGTAAGCAAAGTTGTCTCAATGTCTGCATAAATTAACAATTTGATCTAACAGCTTAAACTCCGACAAAATTCCTACTGATGTACCTAATGTAGGTAACAAGGCCATTTAAGTAGTAAAACCACTTTTGTCATTAGACATTATCAGACTTGCAAAAAAAAGTAAGCTCTTTTGGCCAATTTAGCCTTTGTTAAGTAATTACCATGCTATATGATCATTTGTGGCTCATTGATAATCACGTTGAAAGTCTGTTCTGGTCCATCCTACTCTCTTCCCTATTTTGCCCCCATCTAGGTAGGTTTCCCTTTCCAGTGGAAACCAGAGCCCAGAAAGTGGTTGGTACATGTCTAGATACTGAAATGGGGATGAAGTCAGTCATACACTCATATCTCTATGAGTCTACGGATACCAGGGACTCTGCAGTCTGCTTAGAGGTGAACTGACCCTGGTTGCCTCTGAAGGCTGAACCCAAGATCATAGTGACTCCAAAAAATGAAAACAGTTTTAACTAATAAAAATTCTGGTGGCTTTTATCTCTGAACTTTTGCTCATGAAGGATTCTAAATATAAATATGCATTTGCATTGTGCTGGGAAAAACAAGCATTCCAGATCTGAACGGGTCTAAGCTTAATGAATTTAGAATCTGGACCCCTATTTGGCCTTTTAGATGGTTCCTGAAATTACTGATGTGCACTGAAGAAAAAATTTTGGCACTAATATAATGCATTTAATAAAGGGATTTCTAAATATCAATATAGGCATTACCCGTTAAAAATTCAAACATGATGCAGTTCTTTAAGCACTGATATGGTAGATACTTGTCCATGCTTTAAGCTCAAAGATGGATGCATCTACAAATTTGATTGTGCAAAACTTTCTTTGATATGTAAGGCTCTTCTTTTGGGATGTGATTGGACCTTATTCCAGCATAGGAATTCCACTACTACAGAGACTCACTCTTTTTTTTTCCTCCCAAATACATTCAGTTCCATAGAGAAATATTTCCCTTTTCACATCTGCAAAATTAGACTAGTCTGTGCACTGAACAAGTGGAGTTGATAATTTTAGTCATGATATGGGTCTGAAAACAGAATATTTAGACCCTAGAGGAAAGAGATCTATGATGCTTGAACTGGATATTGGAAAAAAAAATAATGATCAACATACAGGATGATAATGGTAATGGTGTTTATCATGAACATAAAACCTTACACACTCAATAATAATAGTAAAAGATATTAACCACCTCAGGGAATTTTATATTTATCCTAGCAGCAATCCCATGCATTATGAGTCAAGATGCCAGAAACATATACCCTTCAAAGCTTAAAAAGTTTCTTCAGTATCCTGCATGTATCATATGTGGCATATACAAAATATGTGATGATATGAACTAGAAGATTTAGTAGTAGATTAGCTTGGGTTTCACAGAAAGTCTGGTGGTATTTTCATGCTAATTTAAACCTTTACACTTAACTGCATCATCATATTTGCACTCTGTACTGTAGATCTCCTCACAGTAGTATGTACATGCTCATTTGTGTGCTAGAACATTACAAATTGTGTACAACTACACCTAGCAATGACTTACCAGCAATGAATAAAAGGTTAATTTCTGAGAAAGATTATATTAAATATATTCTGTTAAGATAATACTTGGAAAATGGGGTCTGATCTTGCAAGAGACCACACTAGGTTAATCTATTTTGAGACAACTATAAAAAGACCTAATGCTGCAGATATTTATGCTCAGTCTTGCTTTAAGAATCTGGACAGTCTCATTCAGGTAAATAGGACTTTACTGTTTAAGGTTAAAATGCTTTTCATAAGCTTGCAGAGTCAGGGCCAAATAAGAAAACAGGCAAAATCAAACTTCCAGTGTTAAGCTTTTAAAAATGTTCTTAAAATATTCTTACTCAAAGTTAGCTGAAGAATTTTCATAGTCTACTGCTCAGGCGAGTGATTAGAGAAGAGGGTGATAGGCATACGAGTCAGATATTGATTGAACATCATGAGAAATCAATTCTGAGAAGCTCTTTCAGTATGTCTATACAAGAATTAGTAATTTAAAATATGTAGCATACACATGATGTCTGGAACTGTAAATGCTACTCCAAAAGAGCAGAGATCCAGTTTAATTTCTAATATATGAGGAGAGGACTCGTGAGGAGCTGAGAGCAAGCTTCACCAAGTTCCTGCTACCCATTATTTTATGCTAAGGCAGAAGTCTGCAGATACAAGACACAAAAGACACAAGATAAAACCCAGAAGGGAGAAAGAGGAAAAAAATGGTTAAAGCTGTTGTTGATGGTAGTCTCCCATCTTTTCATTCTCTTAATGTAAATTCTTTTAAACAGTAAACAGCTAATTTAGTTACCTAATGTCACCCATGGCAAGAGACTCTCTTAGGCTTTAGGAAAATTATGTCTGCACGACAATTACTAATATTGTAATTAGTAGTTACGTAGCTGTGACAGCCTGAGTACAGGGGAAACAAGGGTTTGCAGTGCAGATCAAATCTTTCATTAAAGTAGGTGATATAATGAATACAGATTTTTTTCAATGAGATCATCAGGTCTAACAGAAAATGTTACATAAATAAAATAAAAGTTAATAAAAAGTAATCTCACTTGAAGGGAGAGAGATGACTTCAGGTCAGCAGTCTGTAATTTGAAATGATAATGTCCAGGCATTTAGCAACACATACTTGCAAAAAATATATAGAAATTTAAAAGCGTTCAAAATATCGTACATTAAATTTGTCGGGTAACATAGTTCTGAAGGGACCTGTAGTGGATAATTAACTATTCTTGTATTAAAACATAATACTTTTTTTACACTTTGAAAAAATAGAAAAATAATGAAGAGAAATTCAATGCTTGCTGGATCACAATAGCTCAAACATTTATAGATGTGACTTTGTGTGAATATAGATGTGAAATAATTTGAACAGTGCAGAAAAAAATCAAAGATTGAATATAGACGTATTAGATGAAATGATCTTTTGCTACTAATGTTAGCAACGAATGTTCTACCCTTGAGTAAGTTAAAATAAATAGAAATATAAATAAACAGTAAGAAGAAAAACAGTCTTTGAACCGATGGATCGGTGGTCCAGGTTTATGAATAATACGATATAGATATGGGGGTAGTATTATTTTACAGACAAAATAAATACAATGCAAATTTGTTTCAAGGATGGTCAAGGAATTTTTCAGACATTTAAAAGATTTCTATCATGTTGAAAAGTGTTTTTCCTGTATTGTTTGTGTCTGTGTCCTTTGATTAAGTAAGAAATAGATGAAAAGACTGACTGGCATATTCCTATCACCCTAAAATGAGGCTTACACTATTCTTTCATATGAGTATAAACAATCCAATCACTACTAGATGCTGCCAGCTCCCAAAAATGAACTATCCTCTCGTACTTACACAAACACTGATGACCCTTCTTCCATACCTTTGACACAGCGCATCTTCACTTTCTCTGTACTTATTATTATAACAGCATTTTCCCAGTTACCCCACCTCCCAACTAAAGCAGCTTGCAACACAAACGATGTCTGACATGAACGTTTACACTTGTTATAAGCTACTGAAATTGCTACTTAAATCCAGTCCTTACAGCATATTTCAAAGTACAAGACAATAAGAAATAATATAATTATTAAAAAAAGAGTAACAAGTTTGTCTCAATAATTGAATCATCAGATGTACTTGAAATGCAAGTACATTTGAAAATCAAAACAAGAAGGTAGCTTTTCAGATTCACTTTGAATGCTTAAAATTTACTGGTCTGTTAAACTGTCAGTTTTAATCCCCCAGAAATGGACCCCTCAATGAAAACATAAGGTTTCAGCAATTTAGTCCAAGGATCATAATGTTTATTAACGATTTTTCTATAAAACTGCAATATCATGAAAATTCAACCACAAATGAATTCTTGGGAAGGCAAGGAAGCCCTGGAATAATGCTGATAATGCCTTTTCTACAAAAATAAATGTTTTTCCTTAGCTTCAGTAGCAATAGTTTCTCTCTAATAATCATTCTGACTGACCTTTAGCAAAGAGTTCAAATCTTTTACTCCAGGCACTAACAATTTAGGCTCCCCAGAAATGCTGAAGGAACTCAGCAACTTTGAAATGTTTTGCCTTTTCCTGAAAGACAGTTAAAATTCAGGATCAATATTATCTATACTTTGCTGTCATAATTAACACAGGGTGTCTTGGAAGACAATAATCTAAAGTTAGTTTGGTTTCCTATTGAATTTTTGTACTATGAATAAGGATTTAAAGATTATTAGAAATAACATTGAGAATAAACCAAATTGTTCAAAATAATATCACAAATAATTAAAACTAAAAAGTGAATTTTTTATGCCCCCCCCCTTACATTCATATTTCTAATGTACTTCAAAACAAGCTTTATTAGTCAACAGCATTCAGAAAAAGTGAATGCCTCTCTATAAATACTGACTGTTCATGAGAAGTATATGTTATTAGAATACTTGGGTGTTAGATTATCATGTTTGCTGATGGACATAATTCCGCTATTGAGAGTAGTAATTCCACCGTTTCAGCCACACTAATAAGTGGAACAAGTTATTATTACTGAGAATGAAACAACTTGAAAATATCTTACACTAAGCTACTTTGGGATGCGTAACAATAGGAAATGATTTATACATTCAGTAAACAAATTCAGAAGAACTACAAATACAGAAAATGACCTCCAGGCTGGTCATTTATAATGGAAAAACTCACAAATAGCACTTAAAAAATGGTATTTCAAATAACACGTTAATTCAACATTTTGTACACAATTCATAATAGTCACTACAAGCCTTTCACAACACTATTTAAGTGTGGGAAATTGTCTGAAACTCTCAAATCTCAAGTGAAGTCATCTCACCGAAGTCAGCAGCAAACACTCTACACATCAAGACAAAGATTTCTGTCTCTTCATTTACAATTCAGATGTCTCATGAACATACCCTGCACTAATTCTTATGGGTCAAGGGGGTATATGCCCATGGCATCCCACAAGGTACAGAAGTCAGGATTACAGTTCAGAGATTGATTTTGCCTCTTAAGGCCAAGGCTGTAGAAAAACACACACATAAAGTCATATGCAAAATAGGATAGTAGTATTCCAATAAAATTATGCTTATTATGTAGGTAATTGGTTTTATTCTGTGGAAATTAGTACTGGCACCTCTACTCTGTTACTGAAGCACTGAGCTGGGCTCTTCTCACTAAAGCTGCTGCGATGATCCAGTAGTACGTTTCTGAGTTTCTCACTGGGCCCAGGTTAACAAACCTGCCCCGTCATACAAACAAAAAAGTAAATGAATCCACTGGCCTAAAACTACAAACTCATGTGCCTACCCTGTACACAGCGTGAGGGACCCAAGGACACATGAAGGTGCTCTCAACTGTACATGAGATGTTGTCTCTGTACAGAACGCTAAGCATGTGCATATGAACTTGCTACATCATGATCTGCACTCCTCCCTTGCCAGCATTCACACCAATTAGTCTCTTGCCTAGCCTAACAAAACATCAGTAAAAGTTTTTAAAACCCTACTTGGGGTTCTTTACAGGAAGAAAACCTCATTCCATATATATAAAATTTAAAATAATTTTGCCCTCAAATAAATTATTTGCCACTTACTTTGGGATCTTAACGAAGGAATATATAAATGCCATTTCAAGTCAAGTAGCTTTTCCATTTGCTGATGTACTGCAGATTCAAAACCTGAACAGTGTCTTGTCAAAATTGAGCAGCAACATTAACAATTATCTATAAATATGCAGAATATGAATACCTAATTTTTTTTAAACACAACCTATTCATAATATTTTTGTTAATAAACAACAAAATTAACAAAATTATTCTATTATCCAAAAATTGCCAGGGTCGCCTTAATACAACTTTATTATCTCAATTGCTTCACTTGCTGAGCATGTGGAACAGCAGATTAGGGATAATTAGACAAGGAATGAATAAAACTCCAGTGCAGTCACATCCTGAGACACAAATGAAGTACTGATTTTGATGATTCTACTAACAGCCATTTAATATGCATAGCTACTAAACATTTGAATTGATATGACTTCACTCTCAATATGTTATTAAATGTATTCTGGGTTCTGGCTGAGCAAACGATGTTCAGCCTTTATGACACTGCATACTATTCATATTTATTAAACACAATTAAGCAATGCGGAAAAAGTGTGAAGGTTGAAGGAAAGCTCACCAGAGCAGCTTTAAATTTGTCCTGGTTTCTGAGGTAGGGTGGAAAAGAGAAAATGAGGTAAGGTGCCTTTCCAACATGTACACTCATCTGTGGGATGCAGCATTTCTCAAGACATTTTGTAGCATTAATCATGTATACATTACAATATTGGGGAACAAAACAGGGTGCAAGCTAGGGAAAGTCTGAGACATCCCTATCAGAGCATTGCATAACATGATTAATGATTTATGCACCAATAACTGTATATAAAATGGTGTTTTGAGAAAGGTTAAATTGACTTTCAAAAATGTTTTTATATGAGATGAAATTTTGCCTTCGGTTATGTCATTACAAATACAGGCAACAGAAACTAGTAGAGTTAACCTGCACTTATGTTCATGTAACTCAGTGCTGCATTTTGTTCTTAAACTGCAGAGAAATTGCTTCTCAGGATTAAAACTGGTGCTCTCAAAGTTTAAGAAATGTTTCACAGCACATTACTCAATGGGGAGGTACAGAGGAGAAAGGGAAGACCACTACGCATAATTGAGAGTACAGACATTATTTTTACCAAAAAAATGCATGACCCCAAATATCCCCAAGATATTAAGGCTAATGCTCATAATTTTATGACTCAAAACAGATCAGATTGTCATACACTGTACTCTAACATAAATCTAGGTCAACCACACTGCCCACAAGTCCTGTAGTCAAATAACTTCTTTGGACTCAAGCCAGAAGGTAGAGAAGTATAAATGAGATCATATCCCATTCTCTCAAGTAGTCAAGACCTCATTGTTCATCCAAAAGACTCAAGGGCAGCGACAAGAAAAATAACATACTGAGAATCAATAGCAGTGTGCCTGGTGCATCCTCATTCTAGTGGATACACTTCAAGACCTGATACTGGAAGTTCACCTGAAAGCCTAAAAATACAATGGCTTTTTAAAGCTGAGGATCACTCATAAGGTTTATGTGTCTACATGAGAGATTTTGTGTGCATTTGTCAGGCCACTCTGCAAACTGACCTGACACTATCCAGCTTCCAAAACTTTCTGCACAACTGAATCATGCTTGTTCGGACTTAACACTATGACCACAACTGCTGTGCGGGTTTTGGTTCACACTGGATGGTATCTGGCCTGCCTGAAACCCAAGTGCCTTAAGCATACACCTCAGATCACTGCAGAGTTCAGAAACACCAGAAAAACTCAGTACTTTAAACATTTTGATGAGCTTATTCAACTCTATATGAGGATGGGCCTCAACTGCCTAACTGCCAAAAGAGGAGACATCAGCATCCTGCATTGCTGGCACATTGAGGTCTCTCATCAGCCACTAAACCTTTCAAACACAAGAAGTTGCTCAGTGCATGTTACAAGAGGGATTTTGGCCCATGAGAGAGTAGTAAACTCCAGGCAGCAGAGGCCCTAGGATAACTTTCTGATATCCCATCACTATGAATATACTTCAGACTTACTATATGTTCTACAACAGATTTATCAATGCTGTCAAGGAGAGAATGCATGCTCCTTCTGTCACCAGCATCCTTAGAAGTAGCAAACTGAAAGGACCTCTAGGGTTTGGGAGCACAGGGGCTAGACATGGCTGGAGTGATCAACTGATTCTGATGAGAACAAAATCAGGAAAGTAAGTATAAAAAAAGATGTGAAGCAAGGATTTGATAAGTTAGGAAATGAAGGACTTGAAGTGAAGAAAGCTGAGGACAAGTTAATTTTATACAGTGATGGAATGTATGCCACAGATCAGTTGTCAGCATTTATTTGAAGAAGGTGCTTAAAATGGTGGGGTTCTTTGTATGTTAATTTGGATTGGGCTTTTCAGAACTAGGGCAGTGCCAGCAAGACTAAACTCAGTCACTAAAACACACCTTGTGCACGAAAGACCTGCAGTGGAGAGCCAGAGCCAGCATTATCCCGGCTGGTGTTCATTTCCAGTGACAAGTGGGCAAGGCAAAACAAGTTGTGGCAGGCACTTCACATACAGCAGTGTCATCTGCTGGAGGTTCCGCTGGTGGTACTCTGATACCACCACTGCTGTGAGAATAAGGAGTTGGTGTAGTGGGAGGAGCACTCTGACAGTATCTTATATCCTGTAGTATTTTTGCTGGCTAGGGATATAACATGCAGGTTTTGTTCATTTTTTGTAAAATTATTTTGTATTTTTTAATAACACCAACTTCACTGCAACAGCTCGTCTTACTTTGGCCTGAAACCACAAATGAGAATTAAGACAGGCACCTTCTAAACTTTCCTCTGTTGACATAGCAAAAGTACTAGCCAGGGACTTAACATAATTTCGAGTAGCCAAACAACTCTTTGATCCTCATCAGCACTAACTACAAGCTTCAGACTAACACCTTGCATAGCATGAAGTCTACTTCCCATAAATAAGAATACAAATGAAAACTGTTGAAAACCATAGACAACAACATTTTGGCTATAAACAAATGTAGTATCTAATGCTTCAGTCCAATAAATTTAATTCAATCCCTTTTCAAATCTTTAAACCATGTGGAGCTGTAAGTTATATTTATATCGTGATCAAGAACTTCACCAGACTCATACCAAGAGGCCTTTCAAAGGGATAAGTATTGGCTTATATCCATTTTGATGCTGTGAGAGTAGTGTTTTTAAAAAAATTTTGTTTTAATGCATTGCTTTTATGATAGTGAACTGAATTTTAGAATGATTTAACAGCACAAAAATCATTCTTGAAAAGCACCTATTGAAGAAAAATTGATTTTGATAGTATGGGCCAAAATATTGTTTGAAAATGATAGACTGGGCAGTAAGATTAGAAAATTATATCCATTGCTGTCAGATTAAAGAACACTGAATATACAGATGCTTCTCAAACATTCTTGTGAACAACATACACATAGCTAATCGAATGAACTACTATCACTTTTAGAAAATCTTCAGTTTAGACCTATAACAATAAATATTAAGAAAAGACACCCCCACCCCCCCCGAAAAATATGTGTCTCTGTCTAGGACCACAGTCCTTGGAATTCACCTAATCTTTGCAGCACCTAAGTAGCCAGTAATACTTTTTTCAAGGCCCCTAACACTGTGCATATGTGTGTGCACATGCATGAGCCTGTACATGCTTATATCCACCTGTATAGAAATATCTACTTTGTTTTATACAGGGTAGCTATTTCACACTCTGCTGCTGATATTGCATAAAATATCCATTGGATAAAATATGTAAACAGTCTGCGGAATAAAAAAATTCCACTTCCATAAGGAAACTGTGCTACATAGTGATAATTCAGTAACTTTCCTTTCCTCTGGCAAGTATATATGGCCTCATTTTTACTCTCCTATTTACCATACTTAAAAATTATTTCAGACTTTCCTATTATTTCAAAGAAAGTACATAAGTCTAGGACACAGATGTAAGCAGTTCTTACCAAAAGCATGTAAACAAGCACTTGCAGCCTGCTCAAGATAATGAAGAGATGTTATGCAAGTGCCTCAAATCAGTTTCCCACCAGAAGCGAGCAGCAATGTGCTGGTTCTTTGGAATGCCACTTAGGAGCAGCAATCCTTAACTGTGCAGGCATGCATATGCATACACATTACAGTCATTAAATGCCTCAATCGGGACAGAGGAAGCACTGTCCAAGTGTCTAAAAGGAATCTTGACAGTCTTTGTGTCTCCACCTCTCTTCTAGGGCTTTACATTCAGGAGAGGTAATTCAGTGATAGAACACCTTTAAAAAGTACCGTATTTGCCCCCAAAGAGGTCATATCCTACAATTAGGAGTACCTTACACTTTCATTTTTGTTTATATTCCCCCCAACATAATATTTATTAATGCATTCTGCAGATACAAGCCAAAGTATCTCTACTGACTTATTTATTGGGCTGGCTTTGTTTAGATAAACAATTCTGCTGACTTGGAACACAATACTGTTCAATCATTCATAGCTGGCTTTTCAAGACTAGCAAGAGTGAATGGATGAAATCACCAGCTCTGTCACCACACACAAGAAGGCACCTTTACAGTTCTGTTTTAGATTACATTTTTTCTAAATTATCTTACATGGCACTGATCAGACTACATTGCCACAAGAAATAACAATGCAATACAGAAAACTCTGGTTATTCTAGCAACCATTTGCTCTCATTGCTACATTAAGTCCATGTTCCACACCAGTAATGAGAAGTGTGTCACCGTATTTCAACAGTTTGAGTTGTAAGCAAATTAATAATTAGCTTGGACAATGTTTCTGGTAGCTTCCGCTCCCCCATTTTACTGCTTGCTATTCAGCTAAAATACTGATTTTCCTGTAACAACACACTGTGCTTTTATCAAAACTTTGCTATGCAAGAGGGACACTATGAAGGCTACTGATCAACAGCAGCTCAGGATCTCAGCATAAAGACACCAGCAAGTACTAAGTCAGCTTAGGGTTAACGCAACATTTTATTTTTCTTGCCTTTCATTTTGGTTCATCCTTTTTATCTGTAATAGACCACCCCGCAAACAAGACAGACACTGCGACATGAACCCTATGAAGTACATGAAATAAATAAATCTAGAAGGAAGTCACCTGCTTTGGCTTACAACTCTTATCTGGAGTCTTCAAACAAATTTTACTGAAGTTCATTAATGGACTGATATGACTCATACAAAGATGGTAAACACATGAAACCTGATAACTTTGAAGTCTAAGTTTTCAATTTTATACTGTCCCCATAATCTCAAAAACTCAGACCCTTTAGTCTCAAAGACTACGATGAAAAAATAATCTATGATAGAGTTTCTCACAACTCCAAGAAGAATAAATCCCTCTTTTCATACAAGACAGTGATACTAAAACCGAGTAATAAGCAGATATTCAAGTTCAGCTAAAGAGATTTGAAGTCTCTAACTCAAAAGTCACTTTGGTAGAATATAAACATCTGCTTGTTCTGCCCGTAACCTGAGAATTTTGGTGTAAAGGACACTGATGAGTTAGGTGATGAAACAATACAATGCAGAAATGCTAATTATTTCAACTCAGAAGTGAGCCAGCAACAGCAGCCAATGGCAAGGAACATCTTAAATTACATCTTAGCTGTTACCCATATCTCAAGGGTGAAACTGCTGCCCAGGTGTGAGAGTGCTCCTCCTCCACTGTGGCATCAAGTCAGACAGATTAATTCACACTGCGTGGGTGAAGACACCTACTGAATTCAGTCAGGAGGCATGAGAGAAGCACCAGTTACAGCTGGTTCACAGGTACAGGGGTACCTTAAAATGTTCCTTACACACCTGTTCAGCCAAGTTTATGATGGTTTTACTCACATGTCCTAGTTTTGGCTGGGATAATTTTCTTCCTAGCAGCTGGTACAGTGCTGTGTTTTCCATTTAGTATGATAATAATGTTGATAGCACACTGATGTTTTAGATGTTGCTAAGTAGTGCTTATCCCAAGTCAAGGATTTTTCAGTTTCCCATGCTCTGCCAGTGAGCAGGTGCACAAGAAGCTGGGAGAGAGCATGGCCAGGACAGGTGACATTCCATACCATAGGATGACCTGCTCAGTATATAAACTGGGGCAGATGGCCTGGGGAATGCGGATCCCTGCCTGGGGACTTGCTAGGCATTGGTCAGCAGGTGGTGAGCAATTGCACTGCACAGCACTTGTCTTTCTTGGGTTTTAGTTATCTTTTTGATATCTTCTTTATCATTACAATTATTATAATAATATTTTATGTCAATTATTAAGCTGTTCTTATCTCAACCCACGAGATCTATTTTTTTTTTTCCTTTTTTTCTCTCTCTCTCTCTCTCTCTCTCTCTCTCTCTCTCTCTCTCTCATTCTACTCCTCATTCCACTGGGGGCAGGGAGAAGAGAGTGAGGTCTGTGTGGTGTTTAGTCGCTGACTGGGGTTAAACCATGACACCACAGTTCATCCACATGGCAATCACAGGAGAGATCAAAGGTAAGAAAGTGTTTGAAACTGTCTGCTGTCCTCCAAAGAGTTTTGAGACCTATTCCCAAGGTCACCATTGTCTGGGACAGGGTCATATCCACTGTGAACACCTGAGTGACTTAGGGGACATTATTACAGTCTTAACTTTCCTCAAATTACTTCACATTCATCTAAGGATCTTATAACCTAAATACACATATAAGCTAGAGAAAATGATCATTTACTCTTAAACTTTCTTCTGATATATTATTATACATCAGGCTCAGGTTACAATACTTGATTGTCCAAAAACCAGAAAATACTTCAAATTCTACAGATTTCTGCAGAAGTTTCATATGCCATGAATTGTATATTACAAAGCCAATTTTCCTCCCTTTCAAAAAGTGATGATCCTTAGCATAGTGTTGTTAACATGACCTACAAAAAGATATGCTGACATTAAGATTTAGACACAGAGGACCTTCTGCTGTGACACTGTTGAAGGTTGAACCTGACACGTTACGAGATATTTGGCTATATATAGCTGTATTAGAAATGTCACCCTGCAATAGGTGTACCACCTTTAGCATCGGTGACAGTAGGCTATCTTTTAATTAAATATGCCCTATACACAATTATTTGGATAGGAATGTTTTTATAAACTCAAGAATGACATATTGTTTCATATTTGCAGAGTACATTGCTAGCAGACTTATTTATGACAGATAAATCCATTGTGTAATAGGATATGCATTTTTTAGTTTTACCTTTTTATGTCTGTTCAGGTTTCATTTTGTTTTCATTCTCTTTTTAGTCCTTGAATTTGCATTTAGCCTTAATTTTTTATTTCAGCTTTTTTTACAGTACACATTTCATCTACAGCAAAACTGATACCCTTCTTAAAATCATTCTGTTCATTTGTAAAAAGGCATCTCATGTTCCTGCTCCATGCAGTCTTGATGCTGAGTAAATGGACAGCTTTTTAAGTTCGCCAATTTTTAATCTTATTTCAAAAGATACACTCTTCATAAACAAAAATCTGTTACTGAAGTCAAGACTAACTGAAACAATATCATAACTGAAGACAGAAAGCACAAAAAAGCTCCCAGAGCCACAATCAGTTGAAACTAATTGTCATACTTATGTAATTCTTACAACAGAACTGAACCAAGAGAATTTAGTTAAATCACAACTCAGTGGGAGGTAGGTGGGAGTGGGGACAAAAGTGGCATGCCAGGTGATTCATAGTGAGAATTTAGGTTTGCAGTGTTATTGAAAAATGTCAAAACTAGTAACGTAGCATACTACATCATATCAAAAAGTACTGGAACACTGTTGGCTTTACTTCTGCTGTCACCTATGTGTCTTTTTATAGGACTTGCTTCCATTAATTTCCTGTTTTCCAAGCAGACTTTATTTCAAATGGTGGCACTGAAGTAGAAACTGCGTGCTAAAATTCAGCCCAAAATTGCAGTTTCTCCCAGCAAAAAAAGCATAAAAAATGTTTAATATTAAGGTGAGCCCTCAAACTGCTTTTCAAATGCCACCATCCCTTGAAAGTGCCACTGTCTGTCTGAAAGCATCTTTTCCCATATGTAGCATGATTTTAAGGTAAATTAACTGCAGCAAACATGGACTGGCAGCATTTTGAATTGTAGTCATTGTGTTGGCAAAAATTACAAGTTTAATGTCAAATTTTAATACAGCTCACCTTAATGTACATTACAGCACAAGCATTTCTCAAATAAAAAAAAAAACCCAAACCAAAACAGTGCAAAGCAATCTTGTAAAGTTTACAGAAGTCCAAAAAAGCTCCCAAAGACTTGCTTGTTAAAGGAATGGGGAAAGAGAAGCATTTTGAGAGCAAGCAGTGCTGTGTGATACAGAGGAATTTTTCAATCAGTTTTTTTCCTCTCTCCATGTCTCTTTTTTTTTGTATTATCTTTAGTTTGCAAGTTATGGTGGTTGTGTGCGAATAAAATTGTAGGCTCACAGACTGCTGTCAGCTCTATCCCAGCTAGTTCTACCAACTGTAAAGTTGTTTCTGTACTTGCTTGAGCTTTTCACATAACAATTCCTTGTTACTTAAAGAGTAAAAACTTTTCACTGTTGTTGCAGTGAACTGAAGGTTTATGCCTCTACTTTTGCAACTTTAAAAAATACACAGAGAAACCCTTAATGATGACAGTGCAATATTAAAGGAGAAACCATTTCTATTTTCACAGAATATAAAAGAAAGGATTATTTGTTCTGATTTGTGCTCAAATGAAATAAAGAAATTGCCATTACTTCTTTCTGCTCATTTATGTCTCAAGGAGAGGTTCAAAATGCAGGCAAGGAACCTTCAGAGTAATTTAACACTGGAAGTCCTTTAGTACTCCAATAAGCTGGATTTATCATTCAGAACTTCCACACCATTGGATGAAAATCAAGAGAGATCTTGTAAAACCTCATACATCAGAAAATAAATGAGCTATACTTCTGGCTGGGAAGAGATTTTAGTGAAGCAGGAAATTTTTCTTTGGCAATATTTTAAAATATTTTATTATCCCTCAAATTTAATGTTTTACACCCACATTTTCCCAAATGAATTCTTTCTGGAAAAGGGTTAATTCCACAGATGCTAAAGTTGAACATCATTTTCCCAACAGATATTGGCCTGGGAGAGATGAATGTACTCACACCTAGAAAATACTGAGATTCAGCATCTAATACGTGCAAGTCCTTTTATAGTTCAATAGATCATAAAAGAAGCGATGCAAGGGCTATTCGAATGGAAGGATTTATCACTCATAGGTACATCTCGGTAGTGTGAGGGGACGGCGAAGTAATGGGAAGAGCCAACACCAAACAGAAAAATGTGTCAGTCAGTATGTTTGTTACTTTACCGTCCATTTGCCTCAAAATGACATGATAAGGAATATCAAAAAGCTCTGGAATATTCTACAGTTTATAATTGGCTTAAATATTGTACTAAGTCTACTGGTCCTTTTTCTAGTGCACTACAGGCTAGGGAAAAAGTCTCTCAAGTAATGTCATTTAGCTCAAAGAAAGTAATTCTGAAGCAGAACAACATGCTTCAGAGGAACTGCCTGCTGGACTCCATTCCTGTAGACCAGACCAATGACCAATACCCAATGCAGAGTCAGATATTAATTTCCGTGCTCTCAAAACATACATTTCAACTCAGGATATAATCAGCATTGCACTTTCAAACGTACCAGATAAGCCAGATCTTGGGTAAGGGAAGTTGCCTTGAATCACTGCAAGTAAATGATGGGGGAACAGCAATTTTCAGCTAAGGTTGAATAGCAGCAGGCCCATGCCATCAGACACAGACAATTTTCAAACAGACTGCATGTCTGTTTCTGACAACTCTGAATGACGGGGGCTCAGCCAGCCAGGACACTGAGCCTGGCTAATATGGTGTTATTCAGTTGACCCCTATATGTAGCAAATCTTAGTTCCAAACTTTGACAGTCCTGTGCCATCATGTGCTTGTTCATACAGTCCGCACGATTTGTGTCGGACACTTAGCAAAACAGGAATTTGATAAATACATACAAAACTGTTTGTGACAGCTTGAAAATTGATGTTGCACAGCTTACAAAGATAATAAATGACATCTGTTTGTTCAAGATCTGTATTCTTACTTGGTAGAACATTTTTTCAAATGACATTGATAAGGCAAAGCACTCCAAGCTTGATATATGACTTGTATATTAGCATACCCCAACCACTTTAATATTTGTAATAAACAATTCATTTTATGGTGGGTGTCTTTCTACAACAACACATACAGTACACTTCTGATATAAAGATATTTATGAATTAGTTCTTAGAGCTCCTCATTGCAATCACTGAGAGAAAGCTTAAATTTTAAGTTTATATTACATTGCAAAGCTACTAAAATGATAGTGAAATATTAACCTAAGTGGACCTAAAATACTTTGGTCACTAAAGCTTTCTAAATAGCTAGCTTGAGCATAGATATCCTCAACACTAGGAATTAATTACGTTAGCATATCACTTAAAGTAGTTTCCAGTAACATCCTATATATGTACTGGCTACTTCACAGAGAAGACCCCCAAACTTTATGAAGTCACATTAATAAATATTTCTTTTCTTTTACTTTAAAGCATTGTCTAAAAGTCTTCATTTTGCAACATTTAAATTAAGCTCTTTCATAAAAAAGAAAATTAAAAAAATCAAAACACCTCAGGTTGACGAATCAGCTGCTGTCACCCAGAGCAAATCCTCTATTAGCAGAATTTGTCTCTCAATACACAAAATAACTTTATGTTACATTCCAAAGGGTAAGTCATAGGCTGAGATTCCAGGAGCTGTAGCTTCATGTTAGAAAGCTTTCAGCAGAAATACAAGCTAGCCCCCTGCCTCCCCCAAACCCTAAATAAACAATAAACCTGTGAAATGCATACAGGGGAAGCTATAAAAGCAGCTTATTGAAAAGATTAGTCTTAGAAAGAACACAGAAAAGTTGCAAGTTTGAAGTCCAAAGAGACTTACATACTGCTTTTGACTTCACCTTGTCCTTTGTACTCACACTTTAGGTGACTTTAAGAAGGTAACAGAGAAGGAGGGCATGTGCAATCAACAGATGATATTAAAAACTAAGTGATGATTGTATTATATCATGAAATGGCCTACCACATGAACTGTTATTTAATTATTTTAATATATATGATATCATTTCTATACATTAGATAATTATAACTAGCATATGTATTATTTTAAACACATTCCTTTCCCAAGCTGATAAATACAGGAGTCCTGTTTGATGGATAAGGGATTGTCAAGCTATTAATAAAAGGATTCACTACAACAGTGGGGGCTTCCCACAGAGTCCTGGCTTTCTTCAGGTGCAGCCACCTTCTCCAGTGTGGAGTCCTCCATAGGCTGCAGGTGGGCAACTGCTCCACTGGTGACTTCCATGGGCTGCAGGGGACTCTCTGCTCTGGGGCACCTCCCCCACCCCGATCTTCCTCCTTTCTTCCACTGACCTCAGTTTTTGCATAAGTGCCTTCCTCGCAACTCCTCCTCACAGGTTCCCCTTCTTGAATAAGTTATCACAGAGGTGCAGCTACCATCACTAACTGGCTCAGCCCTGGTGCAGAGGTGGGTCCAACTTGTTGCTGGGGAACTTCAAAAAGCCACTGCTTTAGCCCCCTACCCTGCTACCAAAAACCCCTGTCATACACAAACTCAACACACTGCTGTTTTAAAAGAAGACTATTCAAACTTAAGTATTGCCAAGGAGGTGATTCCAGTAGAGTTCTTGTTATGTTCAGTTTCCAGCTGTTGGATTATATCTTTGTGTTTCTATTTTTGTGTGGACATCCAGAGATAACCAAAATCTACATTATTAATTTACACAGACTATGCTTCTGTATAATGCATGTTTTTACGGCTTTCCTCTAAACTCTTTCAATTTTTATCGCTGTCTTTCCTGAATTACAAACTCCAGAATCAGACACCCTATTTCAGCAGCTGTGCACTAGGACCGAATATCTGAGTAACTTACTTCTGCTTTCAGGATTACAAATCTCTCTCTACTATCTGAGGTGAGATACCTATGTGGACATCATTCCTGATGTACTTTTGTCTAATCTGGTTTTATGAATAAAGATGTCTTTGCTTTCCCTAGCCATCTACTCCAATGCTTTATGCCTCCTATAGCGAAAAAGATTTTTGTAACACTCTAATGTTTATCTACCTTGTCACAGGCAGTTAGGCCCATTTTGTCCTGTCCTGTTCACCATGAATTTGAGATGGTCTTTTCCTCTACAAAGCAGCTTTTTATGTACATAAACACTTGTCACTTCCTTCAGTGCAGATGTCTAAGACATCTCACAACCTCTTCAATCAATCTCCACACATCGGAAATTTTGCCAGCTTCTGGAAGGACTTCTAGCTCAACTCTCAGCTGCCTGTTGTTGGTGACCAATGGGCAGCTTCTCACACACTGGTGATTTGCTTTGTGCTTGGTCAGCCTAAAAAAAAATTTGTCAAGATTTACAGATTTGTGATTTAAAACTGCTTATCTTCCCAGAAAGCTGCACAAGAGATTTCACAATTGCTGTAATATGATCTGACTGAAAGCAAAAAGCAAACATTTCTAAATCATGGGATTAAAACCAGCTCTGGGTTCTTCCAGTTTACATAGAAAAATACCATAGGCAGCAAGTTGTGATTCAGGAGCTGCTACACGCTCTTTTTATGAGCTCAGTGGGACAGAACAAACCCTTTGGTCTGTAATCTCCTGATTCTTACCAGTTTTAGTAAATTTCTGTGTTAGAAAACTCTAATTTGCAGACCAGAACAGTGGTCTTCTGTATTCTACCTGCTACACATGAGCCCTCAGCAGCTGCTCTGCAGCTGGGCAAGCCATGCCGGCTTCCTTTGGCACACCTGCTTTCACATCCTTCCACTGAATTTAAACATGATTTCTCCACATCTGACTGACTGCATGTGAAAATAGCAGCAAGATACCCTGCGCCTGAGCATGCCATTTCATAATTGGCTCTACATGTCAATAGCAAAAGGCATTTTAACTACTATCTTTTAATGCTGGATCTGTATGGCCTTTTTTTTTTTTTCCACCCCCAGATATGTTCTAAAGACAGCAATCAGATAAGGCTCCTGGTGAGTGTACTCACAGCTCTATTTATGGGTATGAAAATAAACAGTCAGTGTCTTTACAGAGAAAATCAGGGATTTCAATATTTATGAGGTTGTGAATGTGGCAGAATTTGTTGTCCTCAGATGCTTCCACACAGCCTAAGGAAAGGAATAAAATTTGATATTCTGTGGTATCTGGCAGCTGCTAGCCAAAAAAAAAAAAAAAACAAGCAGTTTGTCCAGTCTGAAGGAGGAACCACAGAAATAGGACATCAACAAGTCTATCAGAGGAATTACTGAACCACTCTGCGCCTATCTCAGATTGCAAAGGTAACACAGCACAATCAGCCTTCAGTGTTAATGGAGTCTTGGACTAAAGGTATTGGACGACTACCTTAGGAGTTTATTTGCTTTTTGTCATGTTAAAACCTGCACCAGGGCTATTTTTCTCTTGTTCTACCTGGTATCATTTGCTTGTTTTTAATATGAGAAATTAATGAGGTGTTTCTTTGACCATAAATGATTCCAGGATAATACTGGAAAATAATAAAAGTAATAGAAAAAAAACTGATTAACAGAGGAGATGAGATTATCAATTAGACTGATTAATAGAACTGTACCTTTATCCTATTCAAGCTCCTCTGTTTAGCTTTAAATTTTTCAGATGACTTGATGGTCTGCACATAGTTCCTGATACCACAGATCAGAATGATGTCACCCTGCCTTCCTGTTTTCCTGCAGTTTTTACTATAGTTTTTCTGTAGCCTAAAATCAGGCCTCAGAAAGGAAATGGGATGAAAAGTTAAAAAATGAAACTGTGCTCCTATCAGGGAAGTATTACAAACTTGAGCTATATATGAACATTTAACTAACAAAACTTGAATCTCAGAGCTAGATACTTGCCATTCATTCCCATCACACCTTTCAAATTCATACAGAACATTTTAAGTTAAAGGAGATTAAATGAGTTGAACTTGAAACACGTGGCATCCTGGCTTGTGTCAGCAATAGCGTGGCCAGCAGGGACAGGGAAGGGATATGACCCCTGGACTCGGGACTGGTGAGGCCGCCCCTTGATCCCTGTGTTCAGTTTTGGGCCCCTCACTACAAAAAGGACATTGAATGACTCGAGCGTGTCCAGAGAAGGGCAACGGAGCTGGTGCAGGGTCTGGAGCACAGGTCGTACGAGGAGCGGCTGAGGGAACTGGGGGTGTTTAGTCTGGAGAAGAGGAGGCTGAGGGGAGACCTCATCGCCCTCTACAGCTACCCGAAAGGAAGGTGCAGAGAGCTAGGGATTTTATCCAAGTTACAAGCAATAGGACAAGATGTAATGGCCTCAAATTGCACCCGGGAAGGTTTAGACTGGATATTAGGAAGCATTTCTTTACAGAATGGGTTGTTAGGCATTGGAATGGGCTGCCCAGGGAGGTGGTGGAGTCCCCATCCCTGGAGGTGTTTAAGAGTCAGGTAGACAGGCTGAGGGATATGGTGTAGTTGGGAACTGTCAGTGCTAGGTTAATGGTTGGACTGGATGATCTTCAAGGTCCTTTTGAACCTAGATGATTCTGTGATTCTATTCAGTGGTGAATCTACATTTGAATTCATGGCAATGGACCGACAGAGTTGACAAAAAAACATGGAGCTAAGGAAGTTTATATGCATTCCTCCCACTAATGCACAGACTATGGCCAGCATAGCTCATGTTAAGTTTTTTCCCTGATCTTCCCTGTCTGTTTTTTTTGGATACTACCAGAGCTGTTATGACTCTCATGCTGTAGAAATCTGGAATGGGAAGTTAGCCCCAGCGGACTGCATATGAGGTGTGGCTGAAAGACAAGACCAGATCCGTATCTGCCTTCACTTCAACGTTGAAAGCAGGGTCTTAGGTGGAGATTCAGGCACCTGAGGATGTCCCTTTGTTTACTATGGTGCTGGTGTGGTGTAGAGGAGCTTGGCCAGAAGGTAGGCATAAACCTGTGAAATGAGGGTCAATGTGACACAGAGCACACAGACTGAATTTATACTAATGGAATACTGCCGAATTTTGCCCTCAGGGCAGCTGAGGATTGTTGACAACCATGCTATTAACCTCTCTGAACCTCCAAAACAACCACACCAACTCCCAAACTGCATAACAGGAATAGTCCTGTTTCCTGCTATCTCCCACACCATGCATGGGGACTGTTTTGTACGGTGAGTTGTCTCAAGCTAAAGCTGTACCAGGAACTCTTCTATAAATTTAGACTGTATAGCCATCTAGATCACTGAGTAAGTATTCATACATGTGCCTGGTACTGTTCAGCTTACAGCTACAGACCTTGCCCCAAATACTTCAGGTATCACTTTGTAAGATAAATGAAACCAGCTATGTACACCAATAGATCTTTTGCCATTCTTCCCAATGATGTTGCGTTTTCTGCCCTGCTTACTACAAAATGATGTCAATTACACAATTTATAAGAGAAAAATCAATTTTCCTGACATGTAATCAAGCTCAGATTATATTTAATCACATTTAGAATTAGTAAACGGAAAACTGTTAGCTGCACATGTTCCTGCAGAATCTTTCTTGATCTGAATTTATCTACACATTAATAAAAGGAGCACGATCCATTATATTTATTCCCTTTCTCTTTCAAAATCCAAATATCTCAGGATGACACCAGACACAGAATCTTCAGCTATGACATATGAGTACATAATATTTTTTCTATTAAGGGAGACCATAATTTTTTTTAACAGCTACCTACAAAAGTAGACACAATTTACCCCTCCAAGACAGTAAGAAAAGCAAGACTAGTTTTCATGCTCTATAAAAAGACAGTACTGCACATATTCTGTACAAAATAGTACAGAAAAAGCAATGTATCAATACAGTCTGAAAGCAAAGAGAACAGCTATTATGCATGTTTATAACTCACATTTTAGCCCACAGAAATACAGAACATTTGAGAGCTCTTGTAAACCATGTCAGTGTGTAAATATTACAATGCTAAGTACTAATGCCTTGTCGGACCACTTTCAGTTCCTCTGCAGAATTTAGAGGGAGATAAAGTGTGAGTACCCAAGCTTATATCCCAGCCTTCCTGTGCAGCTCTTAAGCTTGGTGAACTAGATTCTTGTCTGGCAGATTTTCTCAGCCCCTCTCAGTTTAGCTGCTACTACAGCATGAACAACACATTGCAGCTGTCTTAATTGCAACAAACTCTTCAGCACATGACTTGCCACAACTTAACACACTGGAGGGGGACAGTTAAAAGACAACTCTTCATATCGGCATACCCATCAAAAGAGATTTCAGAACCAGAAGGATTTCACTTGAAAAATTTTAGAAGCAAAGACAGACCTTCATTCCATTTTGATTCAGTTGAAACAAATAAAAGGGCACATTAACAGAATCAACTAAATGTGCAAAATTCAATGAATTGATGAAGAAATAGTTAAATTAACTTTAAACTTCCATCTAATTAATTCCTTTTATGCTGTTTATCTCTAAATCCTGCATGTTTTACAACAAGAAATTTACTGTAGTGTTCAGGTGTTTTTTTTCTAGTGAATGGATCATTATTACATTACTATTTTTAAAGATATTGCAGGCTCTCAATATAAGTGACACAGTTACAGAATTAACTGCATGAAACCAGCCCTAGCTTTCCTGCATGATAACTACTGAACATTGCTATATCCCCACAGGTGAAAACCTGCAGGCAAAGCCAGCGACTCTGGAAAAGGTGTTATTTTCAAACAAGGATGAGGAATGGGAACAAGTCAGACTGTGTGCAAATGATCTGAAGCAGTGCTCTTAAATAACTGATATGATAAACCAGGGAAGATTTATCAAGATATGTAAATCTTATGCTTGACCACCAGTGTTTCTGTCAAAGTAGTTCTTCATAGATCAAACACTTGACCACACAGACTGCAGAATCTCCACCATCATAAATATGCAAAACTGAACTGGACAAGGTCCTGAGCAACCTGCTTTACCCTCTGAAGTTGTTTCCTTCCCTTCCAACCTCAATTACTTTTTGATTCTTAAAAAAACAAAAAGTTTCCAAATCTCTTAATGATTAGTACTTATACAGAGTAAGCATTTTGAAGCTTGAATTGTATAGTTGAGATGGGGAACAGCTTCGGCAATTATATTCTTTCAGGTGTGTTCAAAACTTGCTTGTTTTGACATCATGGTGAGCTTTCCTTTTAACTTTAGCAAGAATTGGTCATCTACAATTAAAACAGGCTCTGACTCCTCTGAACACATCAGGGGCCCTAAGATCCATTAAAGGCAATTCATGAACATTTTAAGCTGGTAGTTCCAAAAGAAGCAATTCTCCTACTCTTTCACCCCACTACTTGATCTTGTTCTTTTAATGCTGATGCGAGCATTTATGCAACTGTGTTGTAAATCTGATTAGCAAAATTCAGGTCAAAACTATTTTGTTTATTTATTTTTAGGCCATTTTGCTTTTATATTACTCCTGACAACATGATTTGAGGTTACAAAAGCTGATGACTTTTTAGATGAGGAAAGGGAATGACATACAGACAACCAGAAATGTGCCAAAATTAAGCATGAAAGCTGTTAGAATCAAGAATTTAACTCAGATGCCTGAACTTACTTTCTTTTAGCAGCACTTTCTTCACAGGAATGTGTAATTAATCCAGTTATCCATTAATGCAATTATTTTATTGATAGCATTTAAAAGGTTTTCTTCTTAGGAATTACTATATTTAATTGAAGTATGATAACCAATTTCCAGAAGGACATATTAATATTAATACTTGCAAACAAAATATATTGCTTTACTCTTAGTAATTAAAAATGAATGGATTTTGTTGGGTTTTTTTTGGACAGGTCAGATTTCCTCTTTACAAATATTTAGTTAAGCCTGAGGGATGATGCATAATTTGATTGATCTGGGTTGATATTTTAAACACAAAGCAGTAAGCCCACCTGACAGTGGTAAGAAACCAGAAAGATACAGTAAGCAGATGTGATACATACTGTTAGTGAATTCAGAAAATACTTGTACTTCATTCTGTTCCAGAAAAAAAATTCTTATGTTTCTAAAGCAATTGAAGAAACTTTGTCAAAGTTCAACTATTTTTGACTTCCATACAAAATCAGTTCATTTCTTTGCAACCTATAACAAAGTGTCCCAAGAAAAATAAGCATCTGTAACATGACAACTGAATCCCAGTATTTAATGGCTGGGATTGCATAATCTATGGAATTTTCCTCTGTCTAGTGCCCTCGGTGTAGTGGCTTTGTACCCAAATGTGTGACTGTATGTGTGCACGCAAAACACATTTCTTTTCACAGAGGACATCAGTCATGGATCTTTGCACCACAGTTCTGAATTCTTGAAAGCTTATTGTCAATGCCTTCCACAGACTCACTCAAGCTCAGTTTATATAGTGGACTCCCTTCCAGCATGGTATGGTATCAAAATAAACGCTTCCCCAAGTAATCAAGTTTACTCTGAGTTAATGGAAAGCTCAGGAAAAAAGCATTTGGAGTGCTGATTACAGACTCCTCTCTGGCATTTGTCTGTGCTCTCCATGCACCCATCTCACTTAATAAATGTCCCTGAGAGTCTTCAATTAATTATTTGATTATAAAGCCATTTTTACACACTTACTTTGTTTAATTTAAGTGTATTGGATCATGCCATAATTTTAGTTTCAAATGAACCTGCTTGACTAAGGCTAATTAAACTAAATTCTGGGTCACAACATACATTTTGAGACTAAAAATGTTACTTAAAATTGCAAACAGTCTAACATGCTCTTAAAGGCTGCAGAAAAAAATTATACAGACAGTACTACTGTTTATCAGAAGAGAGTCAAAGCATGCTGTGCTCTGGTTGCCCAAAGGACAACTGTTCATTGTAATTCATTCTGTGAACACCAAGTAAAAAGTTGTCATTTTACAAAAATCAGTATGCTTACACTTCATACTGATTTTTCAAAGGTGTAAAGGATTAAACAAGGCCCAGGGACATATAGACTTGAGCCTGTTGTCTTCATTTTTGCTGTTCTTCCACTGGGTTCAACAGGTCCATGTCAGAATGGAGAGCAACCATTGTCTCCTTGCACTTTCTCTACTTCCTTTCCAAACCCCAGCCAAAGGTAAAACAGGGGACACAGTAGATGCTTCACAGAGCAACATCCAAAAATATGTCAAATTTCTGTAAGACTTTGATAAGTCTGAAACAAATATGGCACAAATGTGAATATCACTGTCATAAATGTCCTTAAATTGGGATCTAGTAATGCAAGGTGTGGAAAACACCAGCAGTTCTTTCTCCCCTGAAGCACTTAATTTTCTTTATCCTAGAAATACCATGCCCTTTCCAAGACTGTTGCTAGAGTAGTTGTTGCCCAGTCCTCTATGAAAAACATGAGAGCTAACATGACCTCAATTTCTCTTGAGTTGGACTGTGCTACTTAAAAATCTTCAGAAATTATGTGTACTCGGAAGAAATACAGAAGGCAGGAAGCAGTCAATGGTCCTTCCTAATCTTTGATCTCTAATTAAATTCTTAGGAATTGACTTAAAGATCAGAAGCTAGCTCTTAACCAACTCCCAGCCTGTGTCTCACACCAAGTTTCAGGCTCAAGTCCTTGAAACTCCCTAAGGGTAAGGAAAAGCAGCAGTAATGGGTTCAGTTTTCAAGTCTGTCTGTCAGCAGTCCCTGTCCACAAAAGTTATTCATCACCACATTCTTCCTACAACTAATACATTGCCACTTTTCCTAACTCTAAACATGAAGGAAATGCCATTTTTTTTCCTTTCTGCAATGCAGTTCCCAGAAGCACATGATATTTCTATCTTTCAATCCTGCAGTGGTCCCAGGAGCTGTTCTGTTCAAACCAGTTTTCTTCTGATCCAACACAAAACTATTCTGTTTGCTCCCCTTTGGACCTGTCCATCAACGAAAACTGTTGGTGAAACTTGGAAAGCACCCTTAAAAGCCGACACATTGCAGGGATTTCACTTGCAAACCAGATGTCAACACAACTGCCTCTCTTACTGGACGCATGTAACTCAATTTCTTCATGCCTTATTGCTGCATCAGTTTGCTAGTCCCCTTCTGCTCCTCTGACAACTGTCTAGCTCCAAGGCCCTTCTCACTTGTTACCTTATTCTTGTTTTATACATCTATAAACACAGCATCATGTCTTTCAGCCACTGGAAAAAAATATGGAAACAGCTCCTAACGAAAAACAAAGTGCAAACAGAATTGCCATAATTAAGCGGATCACAGGTAGGATAGCACTAATTTACAGCATATACAGGGGGACAAAACCCAACAGGTAAATGATACAGCATAGCTTTACAAACCGACACTATGTACATAACCAGTGAGAAATACTGAACATGAGGATGTGATCATTATTAGAGCTTGCTGCTACACCCAAACCCAACTATTTTGCTGTGGCAAATGCTCTTATAAGAACAGCTGACAGTTTTGTTATGCATTATTTTATACTGATCTCTCGTTTGTATGTAACATACTCTAGTACTTTTAGTGCAGTGGTAGGCAGCACATCAGTGACTTAAAAAGAAATACTAAAAATTTTTGGGTCATGTCTCAAATTTATATATATATATATGTAAAAAAGTAAATATTTTGTCTGATATTATGAGGCACTACTAACCCAATGTGTGACTTTATGCTTAGTGCCACCATACAAATTTTTTATCTCCTACAGTACACAAGGCTACAGAATCTTGTCAGGTCTTCACAGATCTTATTATAACAGTGCAGCCAAAACAGTTTTTTGGTAGTCTCAAAACATTTTGAGGCTATTGCCTTTATTATAGTTTAATGATAACTGCTATGTAGACTTGTACGTTTTTAACCTCAACACTTCATTAGTGCCACTCTGCCAGTTTAGAGTGTACCAGCTTCAATTAATGTAGCTTTACACAGGTCAGTCTGATGCATTTTAAATCCTGTTGCTGCCTGTGATAGTCACCTCTTGGATCTGCTAAAGTACAGAATTATATGCTGGTAACTTTCCTGTGCGACCAGCTGAAGGGTCAGGAAACAATCTTCACGGCATTTTTACCCCTCAAACTACAGCAACTGTTTCAACATTTTTGTCTAACAAGCAATGACATACAGTGATGAAGGGCAAGAAAGGCTTCCATGCCACAATGGTAGAAACTACAAGGTAGCTTCTATGGAGTATTAACTACAAACAGAAAAATACCCCTACTCTTTACTAACTGACAGCATTGCCTGTAGGCTTACAGCATGTAGATGGCACACACTGAAATTTAAAAGAAGTTTTAGCAATCTGTAAAACTCCTGTAGATATAAACCAGACAACCTTACACTTATATTAAGTTGTTCTGCTTCTAAGAATATTTCCTGTACTTCAACTTGTGATGTACCCATCTTCTCATTCACTTTTAAAACAATAAGACAAATAGGATTTAAAAAAATATTTCAGTTACTATTATTATTTGGTTTACAGTGGTTTTAATGACCTAAAGAAACAAACCAAGGTGGAGTAGAGACAAATAAAAAAAGGAGAGAAGTCCTTTTTAGATAGCTGTAGGATTATGGAAAGATACAATGGAGAGACCGACTGGATGAAGAGATGTATGGGTGCTATAGATAAAGGAAAGGAAAATGCAAAAGGAAGGAATAAACACAGGGTGTAGTAGCTGCAAGTCATACAAGATCTCAATGTTTTACACAATATATTTATAACCTATTTTGGCTTTGCAGTCCCCCCTTTTTACAGATAGTTTTGCCCTAATTAAAATGCATCTTGCTCTCACAACTTTTAAATCTGTCCTTAGAGCATAACTGCTTGTGATATCACTGAATGCTCTTCAGTGATCTTTACTTCTGCATTTTAGTTTATATTTGATTTAATACTATTTTTCATGGTTTAAATAAAGATTACAGTACATATGGCAGTACTACTTTATTACTTATCATTTTTATGTGTAGGGACAGGAAAAAAAATCTAAACATATTATCCGATTCTCACTGAAGAGAACAGTAAAACAAGTAAGGTGTTTCCCCCCTCCCCCCATTTTTCCACACACTCAACTTTTTTTGTTTTGTTTTTTAAAGGCTGTCACTAAGTGAATCCAGACCACTGGACTAGCCTTTTTTTGGCATTACTTAATGATTTTGACATTTGACATTACTTAAATGATAACTATTTTGACCATGTTTTAATAAGTATCAGGGCTTTTTTAATTGGAGGAGAAAACGGCAATGTCATGAAACCCAAACCTGAAGACCCTTCTGTTGTAAAACAAAAAAAAATAAATTTTAGGAGATGATTATATTTAAGATATGGGAAAATTATTACTTAATAGAAAAAAGGCCAAAAAATGTGATAATTCCAAGATGGGCTGCAAGTTGTACTCTTACCCTAATTCAATACATTTAACATCATAATTCAGTGGTGAAGGGAGGTGAGCAGACATGGAAGAGATTAGGCAGTAGTGGCTCTAAACTATAAAAAAAAAGGGGGTTTGTTGAGAAGTTGTGATGTGAAACTGAGAAGTTAAAGGAAGAACAAATTCTTGGGAGAGATGACGACTTTTTTTCATGGAATTCTTTCTGTGAAGTTCAGGACAGAGAAGAAAAAATAGCAGAGAACCTACCACAGCTCATATTACTGAAAACAACTATTTGTCCATGCACAGACTCTCATTACGTACAATGAGAAAGCTATGTGCATCACTTTATATTGAAAACTGAAGAGTTCCATTTTTACAATCAAGTCCAGATTCATTTCTCCTCAGTGGAACGAACCCTGATTTCACTTTCCCCTGTTTGCTCCTATATAATCTCACAGACAGAACTTCCTGCTGACTGAGTAGTGCTTTTGATCTGATTAAGTTCTCAGGCTAAATCTTAGATCCTTACTTCTCTGGTAAAATAAAACAGGCATCCTTCTCTAATCTTTCATCCTCTTGATGACAGATCTTTAAAGGACTTTCCTATGTTAAATGATTTATATAGAAAAGGGGAAAGTCCTACCATTTTTGACTAGGATGCCTAAATAACAGCAAAATCAAGAACAGTTTTTATTTTCAGAATTGTCAAAGATGAGTATAATCTTGCCCCACTTCACAGACTGAAAAAAAAAAAAACAGAGAGAAAAAAGTGACTTGCTCAATCAACATCAGACAGCAGCTGTGCAAAAGTTGAGAAGAAAAATTTTATCTAGAATCCTCAGGATTCTAGATTTTCATTACTTTTTCATCACCAGAAAATAATATCTCTGAAAAGGCCCTAGTTAATGAAAATTATTATTTATTATAGAATAGGCCAGTATTACAAAATTCTAGTAAATAAGCAACAAGGATTTCAAGTATCCAGAACCTGAGAAAAAAAACAACTTGAGAATGGCTTAACAGCAAGGTTACATCCCAGAAAGCAAACGAAGTAGGTGTAGGACGTTGAGGTTATGTAAGATTTAATGAGAACAGAAAAGACAGAGGATGAAAGAAAACTTTGGCAGAATTATACAGTTATCACTCAAAACTGAGACAGAAAGGTCCATACACATTGTATGAACTCTGACAATTAAAAGGGGGATTAAACAATAATGAAAAAATTAACTCAGTGCTTTGCATTCAGTGAACTACATGACACAAAATGTGTATGTTTAATCATCCTTTAAGCAACCTGTGAGGCAGCATAGATGCTCCTTGTAAATGATATGATGTCAGTAAATAGCATACATATGCATATGTCAGCATATGTCAAATTTTGTCCAGAAGCACTACTGAGAAGCTGTTACGTTTATGCAATATACATCAAAATATAATAAAGAGAGACGCAAGGATTCTTAAGAGCTAGGTAGTCCATCCCAGTTACAGAGGAACTGTAGCTTCTATTTTATGGCAGATACTTATCCCCTGTATACTTAAAAGTACTCAATGGTGGAAATGTCACAGGTGACAAAACATTGGAAGTCCAGGTTGATATCAGTAGACAAAACAATCACCTCTCATTTCAGGAGGAAAGGATGGTGTAATTAAGTACCCATGGCATAGCCACACACAATGTAGTCAGAAGTCACCGCTCAACCCACTGGGCTGAAAGGCAAGGCTTATTTAGGATGACGTATTTGGGGATTAGTTCAAGGTTCACTGGATATAATGGATGCACTACAACTTTGGGTCTAAAGAACATGAGTAGCCATGAAGTTTTCAAAGAACTGTGGATCCTATTCTTACTGATAAGATAGCCATACTAAATCAGATTAAAGGTCCATCTCACTCAATATCCTATTGCTGTCAGACAGACACTGACTTTGAAAACACCACAAAAACAACACTCAGTTTAATGATTTTCTGAAGTGCTGCTTTTTATAGACTGTTTTAAAAATATTTTTCTTTAAAGAAAAATAAATCAAAGATTGATCTTTTGCACTGGCTTTCTGACAGGCTAGCTTCAGCTGTAGTGTTCATCAGGAAGCAAAAAGGAGTGGAATTCTATCTCATCTGCCTTTTGTGATAAAAGTCTTTTGGGTAAAAACAAGCATAGACTACAATAGTGAAATCATTGTTGCCTGTTCTTCTTTATTGGTTACTAGGCCAAATTTCCTTTTGATGTGTTCACTAAATCAGCAATTGCTCTGCAGGTGCATGCAGTGTCTGCATCCTGTGCTATAACACTTAGATGCAGCAAGGCACAAGTGGGATCCTGGGCTAGATAGATAAAACTGAGTAGCTCTAAGACTGGCAGTTATACCTGAGTCATATCTTCTTCTAGAATTATCTTCAAACACCATGAGGAAGGGTACACCCTATCAATTGACACCACCAACCAGTGCTGGGGGTGGGAGAGAGTAAGGAATAATTATCAATAAGGGTCAAGAAAGCCCTCAAGGAAGATGAAACTTACCAATAAAACAAAAATCAATGAGAAGGAGCTGACAGTTTTTTTTAAAAGAGAAGCTGTGAGAAGCTATTGTCAAGTGACAGAAATGAATGCTGGCTTGCTCCCTTCTTTTAAATTCTGAATCTCCATAAACTTCTATTACTGAGGCTAAGTACAATCTGTTCTCCCCAGCTACACAGAGTGTGGCTGAGGGATCCTATCACTATGGATACATTGGACAATGTCTGTGGGAACAACACTGCCTTAACCAGTACTAGGCAAGTTCAGGGAATAAGTCACAAAAATCTTCGACACTTTCTAATGTTTTTCATTCAATAACCTACAGCAAAGATACTGAGTCCTTAGAAGGAATAACTCTCTGCATGGAGATGCCTTGACAAAATATCAGTCATATCTGGATATGCTGCCAAAGCACAATAGAAAAACATTCATATTACTTTCAGGCATCTTCTGTTGATCTAATGGGGATACTTTGTCTGTCATGTTTATAGCAACAAGACCTTCCACCCTTGCACAGACTTCTCCCCCCTTACCTGGTGCCAAAATGAATATATTCAATTTCTAATTTATCAAGTATCTAACTCCTTTTACTATGTAATAGATGGAAACATAAAAAAAAACCCACCCAAGAGTATCAAAGTGAAATCTTCAAAAATGCATTTTTTTCACTGAACTATTATTATCACTTCCATGGATAATTTCAAACCCTACAGAAGAGTTTAAAAGGCAAAATAGGAAGATTGATTGGTAGACAAGAGCTACCAGCTATGGGCTCATTATTCTTTATGCTTCAACCCTGAACTTGCCGTTAGAAGACAAATTTCTGCTCTGCTGTGTAGTTTCTACATCATAGTCCCATGATTAATTATCAGCTGCCACATGCAAAATCCACCATGATGGATTGTTTGCCTACATCAGCATAATTACTAACCACAGTCATTGACAGTCCTTGTTACTGGAGCAACCAACCAGTGGAATTGAGATGTGAATGAAAATACTTTGTAAGACAGGGCAAAGAAATGCAATTAGAAAAAGGAAGACCTATCAAAGCAGTTCGCATAGTTCCCTTTGCTACAGGCACCAACAGATAGCTGACAGCACAGTGAATAATTCACAACAAATCATTTAGGAAATGCCACATCTTTAGATTCAGAGTCTATAGACTCTATAGTATCCAACATTTAGAATTTGTGTTGCTTAATTGTTTCTAAAAAGCACATCACTTTTGTCTGATTCTTGATGGAATGAGCCACTTTGTAATCATAAAGACTTGAAAACTTTGAATCTTCTACAGTGACTGTGGCTTTCTTAAGATAAGGAAAAAAATGGATTTTGATTTACACTCAGTTGTAAAACTTATGAGCATTACTTGGTATTTAGGCTGAAGTTTTATTCTTAGAGTTTAAAACTTAAGTCAGCACGTCAACAGAAGAATACCTATTGAAGGGGCTAGACACTACCTACTATGTCATCCTTCAGTGCTCTACAGAAAATTCAGTCACACAAGGTGGGATTCTCATAAGTCTGACATCTAAAGGCTGCTTTCAGACTTATGTTTGCACTCTCTACAGTGGCCTTCTTGAAGAATCTGAGAAGTCTGTTGCCTTCTGAGCCTACCTCTTTCATTTACATTGCTTCCTGTGTCAAAGAAAAGTAGGCAGAGGCAACAAGCATCTCAAGAAGTAAATAACTTGGTTGTTCAGAGAATGTTACTTCTGTCCCTTGCAGATTGAATTCTGTTAAAAACAAACACATATGCTGTATGGAAGAGGGGCACTCACCTCTACTGGTCAGCTATCACCAGAAAACAAGCATATTTTTTCTCCTAATGAATTGGTCCTTCAAAGAACAATCTTTTATTCTCCTGCCCTCCTAGCATGAATTTTTAAAACAGAAATATAAATACTGAGTGGGGAATTAAGAGCTCTTAATTAAGGTGAAATAAGAATGGTGAGGATAGAGAAGAAAAATCCTGCTGCAGGGAAAGCTGTGTATGCATGACCTTTTGTGATATATGATGACAAGCCATGACAAGCATAGATTGGCTGTATGACATTAGGTCATATGTAAAAATTTAACTGCATGAGAGTGGCAGGCTAAAATGAGACAGGTTTTAAAGAAGAAAAGGATGCCTTCAGGTAGTTTTCTTGTAGCATTAACATCAACTTGCACTTGGTTACAAAGTGGACCTGCCATTCAACAACCCAACTGCTCTCACAACTGGGTCAATCAGGAATAACAACTGTAAATCTCCCTAATTAGATCATCATAAGCAATATTATCAGTAGTTATAATGTATTCTTGTACTTTTTCACTAATAACTGCAGATACAAAATTACAAAATGAGATCATATATTCAGAAATTTGTACTGTCTCCTCTAAGGAATTTAGCTGTAATTAACTGGGTAAAAAAAAAAATAAAATAAAAAGGGGCTTTCTATTGGTGCCAATTTTAAAACTAAGGATTTTTTATTGAAGAGTTTTCCATTTTTATAGACTAAATGACAGTGCTGCCTGATATTGGTGGTGAGTCAGCATGGTAAAGGCACAAAACCAGTGGCAGCTTTTAATTGCTCAGAACTGTTCCGAATATTGCATTGCAAAAAGCATACATTTGATTTCTAATAAGATTACTGAAAATTTTTACTCAGAAACCTCACCATTTGTTTATCAATATCTACTCAATAGGAATGTTCTCAGCCAAAAAACCCCATTGTAAATACTGTACTAATAGTAAAGATGATGATATTACATCATAGAACTCATTATTATTAGGGATGAACAACCAAGGATTAGGACTTATAAAAACACTGTAACATGACAACCAGACCACAGAAAACATCCCAAACTGTAGAAAAATTTAATGCATAGATGCTTAGTCTATACATGAAAATGAGAAATATGTCTGAATATCTCAAATATCACAGGTTTATTAAATATTAGACAGCATTAGGCAAAAGATATTCCATTATGTAGGGGCTATATTCCACCAGGTAAGGAAGTACATATTCCCTTATTCCACTGCAGTGTTTCTACGGAACTTCTGACAGGAAGCATTGTGCCTTTCGTATATGTCAACGCACATTTTAGAATAGTAACAGGTTGTACAAGTTTTAAGCCAGATGGCTACACTCTGACAGAAACACACCAGTATTTCTGTAAAATAAGAAACTGGTGGAATGAGGTCTCTAAATATCAGTCATGGTTCACCCCACAACAAAAAATAAATTGCAATAATTAAATAAGCTTTTATTTTCCTATTTGAAATTTTGTTAAAATTTCTCTCGTCTAAGTAATTTGACATGTGTTTTACTATGGAGATCTTTGATTTGATGAGGACTCAATTGTATGTATCTTTCTATTCTAAGACCATGAGTTGAAATTCAGTTTCACTGCCATCAGGCATTGGAGGACAAATTCCAGGGAAATAAGCAAGCACCTTAAAGAAGGGAGTAGGTTGTATGTGTGTGTTTTGCCAATTATCAGGCCTAGCATAAAGGACACAGCCAGCATAAAGATGAACCAATAACCAAATTGCATTTGATATAAAAGGGTCAGTACATGGGTGAGCACTGGGGGTACAAACAATCAATCACATTATACATAATCAACATCAATCCCACTGACCCCAACAACACCACATGACCAACAATGGGTGGAACAAACAGTGAAATGCAGCTTCCCATAGAAGGGACAGGAGATAACCGACTCAACAAGCCAAATACATAAGACCGAGGAAGCCACACACTGAATCTCTACACAGCCCACGTTTACAAAAGCCAGACCTGACTGGAGCCCAGGCCCAGGGAGGCAGGAGGTCCTTCCCCAACAGGGAACTCTGCACAGGGCATCCACCTCACAGACAGACACTGCCCCTGCCTGCAAGGGGTCCCAGCTTTTATCCCTAAGTGGGACACCTGACCCTTGGTTACTGAATGTGGGACACCTGGGGCTCATTTACCTCATGGCTCTCCCTGCAAGGCTGCTGCACCCTGGAGGGAAGCTTAAAGGCAAACTCACCCCCACTTTGTGAAGGGCTGTGGGAATCACCCACATGTCAACCTTAACTTGGGGCTCAGGGTTGAAACCCCAGCATTTCAGTATGTTTTAACACAAATTCAAGCAGTCCAAAAACCTGCTGATTGAGAGATCCTATAAACATATTCTCATAAAGATATCCTACCCATAGTCTCCATTAATATCAGAAAAATCCTTCATAAGTGTGAGACAAGGAAATGTTACACCACTTATCACCATTTAGTAAGTGAATAATATTCATCACTGATAATCCTGGCAGTGTATGGCTTTATGTGCTTAGCATGCCATAGAATGAGTGTCCAAGATATAAGAAATTATGCCATATTTTTCATACTGTTATATATTTAGTTGCTAAAATTTTTCTCTGGTGTATTTGGGAAAGCAAGCAATTTAGGATTCAAAAAAATATGGACACAATATTCTTTTCTTTATAAGCTTAGACACATGTCAAAGCAACAAATTCACTGGAAATTATTAAATGTTAAAATTATTAATATTTCAATTATTGTTACTTGAGTTACTGCTCTAATTACATTTACAACCTAAACTGGCCAGATAATTTAGAAAACAACCATTACTATGAAGGGAGATTTGTCTGATTATGCCAAACTACAGAAATTTTCAGAGATTAAGAAGAGCTGTAATTCCTTGCAGTACGCTCTAGTACAAGACTGTGCTAACTACAGAGAAAACCAGAAATACCTATAGTTTTTATTCCTACATTTAACAAGGCATACAGAGGAATACTGTATATTTATGCTGATCATCTTTCACCTTCCATTTTTCCTTATGTCTTCTTTCTTTTTAAAAATGGATAAAATAATCTCTTTCCTGTGTCTGTAAGATTCTCTAAAACTCTTAACATTTTCATATAACATATAAGCTAAAGATTTTATGTATGCAATTTCCCATTAATACTGTACACTAGCAAAGAGGAACCTCCTAATGATATTTCTAATCTAAGTGAAAAGGCCAGAAACAACATTCAATGTTCACTACTTTGCAAACTGCAACATCTTTCTCTTATTGACTTTGTGCTAGACTAAGTCTTTAAAATCTTCTTTAAGCAGAAGTGTCAAGTCAATTTTTTTCATCGAGATGATTACATCACTGTACACAGCAGAAATGTAAAATAATTTTATCTAAAAAATTATACTTACGAGTGTAGTATTTAATTTTTGTATCAATGATAGCATGCATCCTAACTTAGAGCACCTCAAATACCAGTTTTAAATTACAAGTTGAATGGCTATAATGCTCCACAGGCTTTACTTGAAGTACTGTGACTTTCTACATAAAAAAGTACTTGCATACATGTACATGCATAAAAAGTTTTAGAATAAATTTTTAAGGTAATAGCTTGGAAACCATTCCTTTATATTTAGGCTTATACGAGAAATGTGCAACCCATTAGCTGAATATCTATTATATGCAATTAAAGCACCTATCCCTGCAAGCACCTGGAAACACTTTTCCATGTAAATCTGGTCAAGACCCCATTTGGGAACAAAGTGCCTTATGATGGACAGCCAGACTAAACAAGAGGTCTTAAGGTAGCCAGCAGTTGAGTTCAGGGATAACAGCAGCAGAAGCTTCAGGTTCCCAGGCTGGAAGAGCTGCCTGGCAGTTTTATAACTTCCAACTACATTTTTAGCTGTGAAAGCTATTTTAACAATGGTGATCAAATCTCACATTTCAGCATGTAAAATTACCTAATGGTCAGAAATAACACCTCTCTCAATCATACTAATCATAGTTGTGCACTGAAGGAAAGTGTTGTAGGGCTTACAGTATTTCTTCTCTACCATTTCAAAGGACCTACTTTTTATATAGTTAAATCTAATTTTTAGTTATTTTTAGCATGGCAGAAAACATATATTTGCTCAGACCAATAAAGTGTAAGATTCGCTACATTTTCAGTATACCTGAAAATGTAATCCCGTGGGTTCATGTGAACAAATTTTTGAACTTACATACAATAGTCACAAACTATAAAACTCCTCAGTTTAGTTCAACTAGTTACAGGTGTGGCATTACAGAAAATTGTTTGATGAATACCTTAAAACGAGAGGCACCAGATCTTTTTGAAGCATACAGGAAATCAGTACTGCCTTTTTCTTTCTTTCCTTTTTTCTCTCTCATTGGAGATTTTCTCCAAAGTCAATCCACAGTTAACAAAAAGTGAAGTAAACATGTCTGTGCAGAGACACTGGACTGTTATGAGAGGAAGAATGCATGGGTATGTTGCTTGATTTTAAAATGAATACAGCTGTTTATGTGCTATAATTTAAATCACATGAAGCAACACCAAGTCTATTCAGAAAATATATCTAAGAGGTTGCAATTGGTCAGACATCCATCATGAACAACTGGCTGCTTCTCTTTCCCATCAACTTGGCACTACAACCATGTTTGAACCTTTTTGCCAGTCATTCTAAACTCTAATGAGCTTCTTATCCCCCTGATTACAGATCCTTTTCCCTCTGTTCCATTAGTTAACATTAATTCATTATTTTTGCTTATTATTCTTTTTTTCACAGGAAAAAACCAGCAGATATCTGAAGGACAGCGGGTTTCAGAACCATTTGCTGTTGCTGTTAGTGGAGAAGCAGGTCAGCAAACACAAGGATAAAATAAATACTGATACATTAAAACATCTGGAAGTCTGTATTTTCTGCTATAGAACCTGAGATAATGCCAGCAAAATAATGATTTAAGACATCTGAAGCCTCCAGACAGCAGAGAAAACATTCATCCAAGAAATATTTTCCTTCTAAAAAAAAACATATGGGAAAACACATAAACATGGAACTTAACAGTGCTATGAATTCTTTACTGTTTCATTTCACACTGCTTCCCCTGAAAGGTTTTTGATGCAGTGAAGTCTGAAGCAAAATTTGTGAAATAGCTTATAGGGGCTTATTTCACTATGGGGGTAGGTGTGAAAGTGCACACAGCTAAATTGGTATGGATTCATTACCACAAACTTCTTTGAATTTTGTGGTTCTCAATATGGATGTCAAATAAAATGAAATGAAAGAATGACTGCCCAAGAAAGCTTCTAGGAATGCAAGTGAGATGCATGGTGGAAAGCAGCCTGCCAGCTAGAACTTCATCTGAAGCACCAAAATGAGGGAAGGCTAAGAAACAGAAAGAACAGGAAAAAGTATAGAAAAAGATGCCATAAAAGAGGCCTCTTGTTCTCTTCTGTATGGTTTGCAGCAACCGATTTGCACTGCCACTCTACCATGGATTTCCTTTTTTTACAATACAAAAGTAACAAAATCTTCCATAAAGAGCAACCATCCATCCTTATAGAGATTAAAACTTCCGCTTCAAATCTTGTGTATTGAAACCATACTAATATTTGTCTCATGTTTTTCCAGTGTTACCAAATAGTAAGAGATTATGTTGTCAATAAATGGAACAAATGAACACAGTGTGGACTTACAGATCTGAGTTTTTCACATCTTCTTTAAAAATTAACTTCAGAAACTTTCACAATTTGGAACCAAAACCTGAACAGTGTATGTCAATGCAGGCATTGCCATTTCTGTGAAATACATGATGTGTGTGTAAGGAATATCACCTGTGAGCATTTTAACCTTTGGCAACACAAAAGACTATTAAGTCACACTTGCTTGTAAAGCACCATAGACCCAGGTTCCTGTTCTAAATAACTGTTACTGAGTAAGCTTCCCTATTCTCTACTTGCCAATGGTTTCTATTTATCTTTATTTCTATTTGACTTATTTTATCTATGTGTATTAATATATTGTTTCGCAGTGTAGAAACATTACACTTACACCTACTGAATAGCATCTCATTAGATTAGCCTACTTATTTGTCGAAGTAATTTTCAACGTTAGTCTTGTCCCTTCATGACTTTGCAAGCCCTCCAAACTTGCTACTGTCTGCAAAAGCACAAGAAACAGGTTTCCTGGATGTGAAGGCACGTAATCCTTCTTTCTATAAACAAGGAAGAAAACATACTCTAAAGATATATCCTGCATTAAAAAAAATATAAAAACAACTCAAACTTCATAGCAGTATGGACCAACAGAAATATCACTTCAAATATTTTATATGCGCCATGCAGATGAAACTGTCCAGCACCTAATATCATACTGCAATTTCAGACAGGTATATGTCAGTGCTTTCTGGGAAAGAGAGTGTAGACAAATCCTCCCTATTTTTGAAATATTTTCTTTCTTAAAAAAATGTAACTTTTCTGAAACAAGCTCTGTCTCTTTAGTAACATAATATGCATTTTAATATTCAATAAACATAATTTACTAAGTGAAAGGTAAAATGTAAGAGAATCATTAGATAACAAGGGCAAATGAGTATGCTTTAATTTATTTTTAAAGAGATCTTAATTCATATTTTATTAGTCTGACTTGGATGACACTCACAAAAGCAGTTACTCATATTGTTCCCTTAAAGATAAATAAATAAATAATTGTGTTTTATAATTCATAAAAGTCTTCCTGTAATTACAAGATAGGGATTCAGGAAAAAAAAAAATAGAAACCACACTTGTATTTAAAGACTTTAAAAGTAATATATATTATAGTCAGTTTCCTTCTTTTTACAACATTAGGTTAACATTATTATTACTTAACAATCAAAAGTCTGATAAAGAGGACTACTGCAGTTTGCATGGAGCAGATGATAACCTGGTTATCAGAAGCAGCATGTTTCATAAACAGGTAAAACAAAGAGGTATTACGGTAACGCTCTATCTATGACTTGACCTTCACTTGGCAATAAAGTAATACAAAGAATTTAACATTTGCAGGCAGCGCATTCCATTTCAGCAGTAAGGGGAAAAGATGTGGTAGTAGAAACAGCACAAGCAAGATGCTAAACCAAACTTAGCTCTCTGGTGTAGCAGATGTTTTTCCTGTCGTCCCTAATTTCCAGGCTCTTAAATGCTCTCAGATTTAGGTTGTATACTTGCATGGGTCAGTGTTCCAGAACCCAGCACAATAAGAGATGGCCTTTTTTGTCTACGTATGAAAACTCAGAAAGAAAAATCTTCCATGTTAAAACAACTCAGATGCAAGTTTAAATAAATATGCCCATTCAAATATAAATGCATAGCCACAAATATATCATTTTATATAGGTATAGTTATATATACAATATAAAATACATTTATATTCCACATGCAATATACACGTATACATACGTATAAATAATTACATATAGAATCTGCAGTAAGACTAATCAGTGCTTATGTACATGTAACCATGAAAGGAGGGGTTCAAGGATTTATTCAGTTTTTTTACTGAAAATACCCATTCTCTGCCTTGCTGATGCTCTCAGAACAGCACAGCTACACCACTATTAGCTCTGCTTGCAATAAAAGCTATGAAAGCTGCATAGTTTGTATGTAAGTGGAAATGAAAGGCTTTTAAACCCTGCCCATCTTCAAATTCTTATCTAAGTACCAATCTTTAGAGAAGGTTTTAAAGAATACCTTGGGAACTACAGGGTTTAGTAACAAATTATGAGAAGGTATAACCAAAGGACACCTTACCTGGATAAATACAGAAAAAGTCAGCATGGCTTCTGCAAAAGGAACTCCTGCCCTGCCAGAATTTCAAACTTCTTTGCACAGAGGTCTAGATGATATAATTCACTTGAATTTCACTTGAGGTTTTTGAGTAATTTAATAAGCCATACCATAAGATGAAAAACCTGACACGTATCAATATACAGTGACTGAAATATACAGTGTAGAGGGTAAAAATTAAATGGTTAGTTCTTGCAGGAGATTACAAGTGAAGTTCTGGCATAGTGTGTACTAGGACCTATACCTTTTAATATATTAAAAAAAACCCCTGGAAAACAAGGGATAAACCACATAGTAATATTAGTTTGCTGATGGTATAATAGGTTTTTTTACATGATAAAGTCAGTCAGTCATGAAGAATCACAGAACCACCTGTAAGAAGAGCCTGGGCAATACATGGACCTGATAAACCAGCACGCATCTGCTATAGCAGAAATCTGAAAACCATTGTTATATGTTTGAAAGAAGATTGTTTTCTTCTTCAAAAGATCATATGAAAAAGCTGTAATTTTTTCATCCTGTAACATTATTTTCCTATAAGTAAATTTAAATACTTTTCCCTGAGTTGGAAAACAGCCCTTTTGGTAAATGAATGGGAGATTTTCCTTCATGAGAATTTTGTTCTGTGTGACTGTTTTGCCAATTATCAGGCCTAGCATAAAGGACACAGCCAGCATAAAGATGAACCAATAACCAAATTGCATTTGATACAAAAGGGTCAGTACATGGGTGAGTGCTGGGGGTACAAACAAGTCGGATTATATAGTCGACATCAATCCCACTGACCCCAACAACACCACATGACCAACAATGGGTGGAACAAACAGTGAAATGCAGCTTCCCATAGAAGGGACAGGAGACAACCAAGTCAAAAAGCCAAACACATTGAACCAATGAAGCCACACAGTGAATCTCTACACAGCCCACGTTTACAAAAGCCAGACCTGACTGGAGCCCAGGCCCAGGGAGGCGGGAGGTCCTTCCCCAACAGGGAACTCTGCACAGGGCATCCACCTCACAGACAGACACTGCCCCTGCCTGCAACTGGTCCCAGCTTTTATCCCTAAGTGGGACACCTGACCTTTGTTTACTTAATGTGGGACACCTGGGGCTCATTTACCCAATGGCTCTGTCTGCAAGGCTGCTGCACCCTGGAGGGAAGCCTAAAGGCAAACTCACCCCCACTTTGTGAAGGGCTGTGGGAATCATCCACATGTCAACCTTAATTTGGGGTTGGGGTTAAAACCCCAGCATTTCAGTGACTCTCCATGTGTAGAAACAAGAAGAAACCAGAAAGTGATGGTCACTTAAGTTTATAACAACTTAGATACTATGCAAAATGGAATCCAGTAATAGAAACATGTGCTGAAACACAAAGATCTTCCCATATGCATTAGATTAAGAACTTTTAGCTACATCATTATATTTAGTGGTCTTCTTCCTTTGGTGGCACTCAGAATGTACATTCCGCTTTTGTAAATCTGACTGTACAGTGACCCAATGTCTGAAGAGACCAGCATTTTAAAATATAACATATGACCATAATATCTAAACAACTCTGGGAAAACTGGTATCAACTGAATAAAATCCCTACACTAGGCTTTAAATAGTTTCTGGCATGTCTGTCTTTACTGACGTGACTGTGTTTAAAAGAGAGTATGTTGTTTTTGTGTTAGAAACAGCAGATGGAGCTGGAAAGAGATTTTTTGAAGTCTGTCAATAAAAGAAATAGTTGTGGTAAACTTATATAACTACACTGAATTTCATTTGTACCTAGTGAAAATTAAACTAATTTGGTTAGAGGGCAACCAAGACAGTTGCAGAAAGACGATGTCTCAGTATCAAGTTCTTATTAAAGAAACTGGTCCAGATCTTTAAGTTAGGAGAAGGCACATGTTGACTGCGTAATACTGGCTCTGAAGAGATGAAATGACTGCGTAATACTGGCTCTGAAGAGATGAAATGACTGCGTAATACTGGCTCTGAAGAGATGAAAACTCATGAAACTTTACTGGATTGGTAAAATGTTTGATGTAACTCTCCAAGTTTTGCAAATAAAAATTGCATTAAAAAAGGCAAAACTACATATTCAAACAAGACAAATACATGTCTGTGGAGTCTAATTAACAAAAAATGACTTGTTATTAATTAGGAGAATGATACCAGTGTTCCAGATTAAGATCCAGCTAGTGCAGGCCTGCTACCTGTGTTGGCAGCATTTTTTAGGACAGCAGTAATTTAGGACCTGAAAGGATGTTATAATAAGAAAATTAAGTCATACTGTACCTCAAGGGACTCACTGCCATCATCAGAGAAGTGAGAGTTATGGACTGGATTTACAAGACACAGACATTCTTGGTATAGATCATAAAACTAACTGTGAATAGCACAGAAATTAAGACAGTTAAACTCATTGCTTTAATCTCATGGGGAACTAAGTAGACAGAAATAGCATCTTTAGGCTATAAAGTATGCTTAATCTACACAAACCAACGGATCTGAATTAAAAAATAGGAGCAAGAGAGAAAAAACCCAAAGCCACTGATAAGCAAATTATAGTGTTACTCAAGTGTCTAAGTAATTTCTGCTTTTCATCATTGCTTGAAATAAATGATCTGCTTGATAAATTTTGAAACAGCAAGGACTGAAGAGGAAAGGGGAGTAGAAAAATATGGAGATTGCTAATGGTTAAAATACATTTTCATTTTCACTCTTTCTACATGACCATAATATCATCATCTGTAACAACCAGCCAATAGCTCCATCTCTGGATGGATAGATATGTGCACATAGATAACGGAATGTGAATTGGCTGCATTGTCTTCTGTTTGAAATTATGCAGATGAAAAATAAAGTCTACATCATCACCTTCAGAGGAAAAAAAAAAGCATCATAAAGATGTGCATTTCCTTGTCTTATTCTGTTAAAGAATATGTATGTTTTTTTTTCAAAATACATTAGTTCCTTAGAACTGTCTTTTATTATTCCTCAACATGCATACTAGTAGTACATACTTTAACATACTGCTTTTAAACAGTGCAATAGAGCATAAAACTTTATTTATAGGGAAACAAAGCTCATACAGGTTATCACTATGATAAAACACAGTTAAATTAACCAGAATCAAAAGAGAGAAGGTACTTTCCCTCATTTGTAATTTGGAAAGTGGAAATTCCCTCTGGAATACACATTTTTCATAATTTCAGATCACGCTTGACCTCACCTCTTTTGTTTAACCAAGCCTATTAATCAAATACATCCCAGAGGTGGCTAATGATCTTACAGAATTCTAACAGAAGCAGGAAGTCAAGGACAGCACGAATTGATCCACATCACCTACCTTATTAAGTTTACAATGTGACAATGCTTCCCCAGTTTTACTCAGAATTGCAGCCCATCTGGTTATTTTAAGACTACTGCTTAAGAATTAAAACAATTTGACATACTAATTCCCAGAGGACAGGACGACAGATTTTTGTCTCAGTGCAATATATCCCTTAAAATCTATGTTGTAGGTTCTTTCCTTCAGACACAAAGTCAAGGGGCAGCTAAAGTTACTTTTTATAAACAACCCTGAAACACGTAAGTACCCTCCCATTGAATGACCATTGCAGACCGAACATTATCTGAACATGTTTTTTTCAGAAGTGTGTGTCAACTTTTTCACATAGTTTTGTTCTCAGGTTTGCCTTCATTTATTAGATGACATCACATTTTCTTCAAATCTATAATCAGAATTTTGTGTTCATATCATCAACATGTTGAAAAGACATGGTATAAAGTGCAGCTGAAAAACCCCACAAAACAGGAAACAGCAGCAAACAGCATTTCTGTCCTTCATGGGCCTCATAAAATAACACAGATTTTTTTCCAAAAAGACAAAAATTGGAAATACTTCCCATGCTGTCTTCACACAGCAATGTCAGCAACAACAAAATCAGACATACACTGCTACAACTTTGTTAACAACATCGTAACAACATTGTAACTTATATGGGAAGGATGAGGTTTACTCTATGTTTTGCATATCTCTGATTAAGAGGATTGGAACACCTTTTGTTGGCATAGATGGGCCAAACCGAACCTACCAACACAAACTGTCATGGGAGATGGCAGTTCCAGCTTGGGGCATTGCTGCTTAAAGAATATACTGCTATCCCACAGTAGAAACTTGAAGAAGTAAGAGGAAAAATTGTCCTTCTGTGTTAAGGGATGAAAGCCTATGATATCACGGAGAATAAGTAATGTGCTAGAGATTAACTGTGTTGTTAGTTACCATGCGTACTGCATTTTTCCCTTATAAAGTATATATTTGAGGAAAAGTTAAACAGTATTTGAGGCAGAGGTGATCTACTATTAGAATATATACTTTTTTTTTTCTTTATTGAACAACGTGTTGGACATACATACAACACCAATTTCCGATTCAGGAATCTATGTGCATAAATGCAGTTAAAAACCGTGTTATGTATGCTAAAAAGAGGATGCCATGAACACAGGAAAATGAAGGACTCAATTAAATAGTTGCTGAAAACCCAAAGTAGTGAAAGATCCATAGTTATTCATTTTTTCAGATATTAAACAGAAGAATGGAAAGGCAATAAAACCCAAACCCCTAAAATCCTGTCATTTTTCAGAAAAGGAAGAGAAACAGATGACAGAACAATTAGAGATTTACTGGTTGTGTGGAAAGAAATGATTAACAAAGCACAGAAATGTACAAAAAGGAGAACATGAAAAAGGAGTGAGAATAATATTATTTAATTAGTTTGAAATTACTTAAACTGAAGACATGAAAAGTAATATGGATGAAATGAAAGAAAACCTCAAGAACACTATGGCTGCACCAAAGCTCAAAGAAAAGTGAGAGGAGCTTTGTTCAGAGCCCCATTAACCAAAAGCTTTTGATGACATGGTTAGAATCATCTAACCATTTCCCACTGTTCCATTAAAGGGACTTAATGCCCTAACTGTAGCATATACTCCCATATCTGAATTGAAGATGACTGCTTTGATAAACGCTTAACAGGTTAGTTGCAGTTCTACTCACTGGCCTCCCTCTGCTTAACTCAGAACTCAAACAGGAGCATCAGAGAATGTTCTAACCCATCTCTCAAAAGGTACACTAAATGTATTAAACTTTTGTCTATAAGATAGTTTAATTCATGACCACGTCCTGGATGCATTTTTCAAATAGAAATGCTCACTTTAAAACCACTGGTTTGTTTTTTAAATCCAGAAAGACTACATGACAAGAAATTCTGAAAATTATTGATCAAGCACACAGAAGTCACCAGAATTCTGAGTAGTAAGAGGTGGTAGACCTGAATTACTCATGACTTTACTGGAAGAAAAAAATGAAAATAACAATTCCTCTAACTACATCAGTTCTATAAAGACATCTGAAAACCATTATGACTGAGAAAAAAATTGTTGAAATAATACATAAAATTTTATCAACATATAACAAATGCTAATTACAAACAAGAGGTGGAACTTCCACAGCACCCAACAGCAGTTCCCATATAATAAATTAACCCTTTTTACGGGAACACAATAACCTCTATGCTGCAGTGATATAATTTATCTTTTTTTCCATGATCCTAGAGAACATATTTTTAGGATATATTTTTGTTCTGTACATAGGATACTAATTTTGCCATAGAGCTGGCTATTTATTGAAACGTTTTGCTTTCTATTTGTTGCCTTTTGTTCATCAGTTTTTCACCACAATGATCACCTAATCAGAGTCACCGTCCTTGCAGATACTCAGAAGCCACGTGACATAGTCTTGGGCAACTGACTGTAGTTGCCCCTGCTTGAGCTTGGACAAGATGACCTCCAGGGGTCCCTTCCAACCTCCACCATTCTGTGAGTCTGTGATGGCTTTGCAGCCCAACCAGGCTGCAAAGGGAGGTAAGCTGATTCAGTCTGGGAACACTTCATGATGTGAGCCAAAGCACAGTCAAGTTGGATGACAGAAAGATTTTCTTTAAAAGACATGCCTGCTTCCAACCTAAACAAAATTGAAGTGGCACCCACTGTGCATAAGACATAGAAAAAGGGCTGAGATTTGGTGACTCGGGATTCATACCTTTCTGGAGTGAATTCCTGATGGCATTACCCTGCGAACTGCCAAATTCTCCACCTGCATTGAAAAGAGAGCTTTGTAGCCTAAATATAGGAGAAAATTTAGAGAGCCAGGGCAGATAAAATGCTGCGGTCTGAAAATCTAACACTGATTCAAAGCTGGAGTTCACTGCTTTTCATAACTATGTTCCCCATGCTTATAACAGGGCTAGGGTGCTCACCTATCTCAGGACACTGTGAAGAACACCACAAAGTGTGGCAATCAGCCAAACAAACATCTCAAAACAGACAGAAATATATTTTACCTTCTTAGGGAAAATTACTTATCTATCAAATTACATATAGGATAATAGAGAACCAATCACCATGCAAGCAATGTTAATCTGCCCTAAAATGTTCCAAGTGGACCTGGATGAAAATAATTCTCTTCTCCCTCCATCTTTACAAAAGCAAGTTATTCTTGTTATGATGAAAAGCTTTATCAAGAGAAGGCCCTGTAAAATACCCTCCACATGAACAGAATGTAGAAGACATACATCAGTCTCCATAAAAGGCTTTTTCTACAACCAATACTCCTCGGTCAAGATCACTTTATCTTTGGCTGTCACATGCAACATCCTTGGCCTGATGAGCTGTACTTGTCTCACCTGAAATCAACTGGTTTGGATGGTCATAGGCAACACTGCAGTTACTGATGTCCTCGGGCACCTTATCTGCTGAACTGACAGAGAGACGGACTTTGAAAAAGCAGTGGGAGCCCAGTAAGTTGCCATTTGTTTGTGTTGTGTAATGGCACTGGAACATCTAAATTACTAGTGTTACTGAAGCAGTGAGTACTCTGGGCTAGTCCCTAAAGTCTGTGTTAGCATTTAAATAACAAATAATTCAGTGAGCCTGAAGAAAAATCCTACCTACTAAAGGTTTTATTAGGTTTAAAGACCTTAAGAGATATTGAGCACCTTCACTAGAAAGTACTATATGTGTCTATCTTTGTTATCAGTAAAAAAAATAAAAATCAATCCTGCAGCAAACTCAGAGCTGATCAAATTAAGGTATACAAATAATAAAATCATTAAACACAACAATGATTATTCCTATCTCGGTGCCATGGAATCTGTAAGTGGAAACTTGCAAACTAAATAAAATTATCCATTAAAAAATATTTTCCATAATTTTAAGTACTGACATCCAGTTCCTCCAACATGATAACACAGTTCTCTCTGTATTATTCAAAGCACAAATAATTCATGTACTGTACTGAGCTATTGGTGATTCCTGAAACATTCCTCCAGGAAATACAAAAATACAGCATGATTAATGATTTAAATTAACCCAAGTATAGCAATAACAAGTATTTTAATTTGTGGGAAAATCACATCAGAAGTTATGCTATGGTAATTTGATACAATACAATTTTTAGAATTGAAAGAAAAGTAATCAAGTTACAATAAAGACAATTGAATAGGAACGTGCACAGAACTAAAGTAGTGCCACCTCCAATTAATGTCCCCTGGTAGCAAATATATTAGTTTCACAATTGGGATCCAGGAAATACAAATAAATGGGGCACTGGGGACATTTAGTACATGTGGCAATATTTGAAGAACTAATGTTTTAATTTATATTACTGAACAACAAAGTTCCATTAGCAATTCAATTTGGAAATTTTACCAAAGCCTGTAACAAGAGCCTTAAGCAAATTATGACACGTGTCATCAATAGAAGTTCTCAAAACAGCATGAAACTAACACAAAGAGTTTACATGTCCTCAGCATCACAGGCTGTCTTCATAAAATATTCTAACCTACTGATATTGACCACTGCCAAGCAGCAAATCCAGCCCTCGCTGCACTGCCTGCACTAGTTATCAATTGCCGTGATGTCCGTGAAAGATAATTGAAGTTATCTGTGTGGATTTTCTCCTGACACTGTTTTTTAACTTTCACATATTTGTATCTTCTGTATCTCTACTGATGAAAAAAACCTTTCTTCCTACATTGCTTTACTTGTGTATCCTTACATTGTGGGGTTTGTTTTTGGAAGGGTTGGGGATGTAAAGAGTACAATGTGTCTGACCTGAATACTCAGGGGCTCTATTCTGTAACTTTCACTTATACAGGTGGAGCAACTATTCACAACAATAACCCCACTCAATCCACTGGAATCAGTTGCATAAGTTGTAATTAAGACTACTAACAGTTTAATAAATCTATCTTTGAATTTCAACCAATCTTCAATTGGAAAGCTACCCACTGAAAAAATCTGCTGCTCCAATAATAAAAATTTTCCTTTTCAAACAGCTAAATTATGTTTCCTATTGTAATAGGGTGACTTTTTGGTGTTCCAAACACATAAAAGAATTTTGGATTCACAAATGCATTTCATCTTGTGAGATCAAATGATCCTTTGTCCTCCATCACATTTACTCAGCAGTAGAATCTTATGTTGTTTCTATAGATCCAAACAAATGGTTTATAAAGCAAAAGAACCAAATAGGAAGCTGATCTAAGGAACTACCATTATAAATGAAACAACTGTCAAATATGGATGGAAACTGTACGACTTTCCTCTAAAAGTAGGGAGATGATTTTTAAAATTTTGTTCTTTAAGTATAGAAAAAATTAAATGGACCTGTGACTGTATATAAATCCTAAATGCAAATGAATTCTCATTCACTTTTTCCTCCAGCAAAAACCATTTTATGACACAACTGACAAAGGTGTTTTTACTTTAATAGAAAAAATTTAGGGTATACAGTGTTTGCTCCTTCCTTCTCCAGCTTTGTTGTGTGCATAAATACGCTATTCCAAGCTCTAAGGAAAACCTCTTTTTAGTACTTGTGATTTTGAAAAGAGTATCATCATAGAGAAACACTAACAATAACAACTGCGTATGGCCAACACATTCTAAAACTGCCCTTTCAAAAATCAACTATGCAGCTCACATGCAATAAGTATAAGTTGTGCAGCACTGGCCTTTACTGCTTAACACCCAGATCTTGTGGACCAACAGGTCACTGTGGGCACACCATTTCAGATGACAGTAGTTCACAATTTTCTGTTAACAATATGATGATGATGTCTGCCATGGAAATCTATTATGCAGTATCATTACTGGAATGAGGCTAATACTTTTCAATGTTATTATTACTAGAAGGATTACACATCGTATCTATATATAGCAACCTCAGATGTTTGTTTTAATTGAAACATGCCTACACTTTATAAAAATAACACAATATAAAATGATCTTTTAATGTAATAAACTGCTTTTGATATCATTTTTTTCTTGCTTTAAGTCATGAAGTTTAACAACAATTTTAAAAATCCAAATCCAACATTGTATGTAGTGGGCAGGTTTAGTGCCAAGTATGGAAGACCATTTAATTGCATTCTGAATTTGGCTGCTGGCTGGAGTCTAAGATCCTGACCATGAAATTTCTTAAATCACTGTTATAGTATTGTTTTTTAGTATTGAACTGCAAGAGGGCTTTTATCAAGGGAGTTCTGGTGCTCGTGAAAAAACCCAGTAATATAATAATAATAATAATAATAATAATAATAATAATAATAATAATAATAATAATAATAATAATAATAATAATAATAATAATAATAATATGAGCAGTCACTACCAGCCCCTACCTGATAATCGAGAAAGGATAAGGATAAAGAGTGAGATCATTTTCATGACTGTCATCGAGGAGCAAAGCTTTTAAAAAATAAATTAATATTTTGGAAAGGTGAAAGCACCATTCATTCTCTTATCAGTTCTGCCCTAAAAGCACCTATTTCTGACCTAGAGCTGTAAGCTCACGCTGGGAACTCAATAGCTGCTTAGTCAACAAGCTATCAGGCTCTAATCTCCTTGTACATTAATGAATTGCTTGGTGATAGTCTCAACAAGACTGATACCATCCTCTTTTTGCTACGTATATCACGCATCAATGCATTAAACATTCTTTACGATTTAAGATTCCACAGAATTTATTAATATTTCATTGTGAGAACACGACTGAATTTTCCTGGGATTAAATGAGTCTTGTAACTCATCATTTGCCTTTCAGAGGACTTATTTTAGGTCATCTACTACATATAAATAAACATTCAGATTTTAAATACACGAGGTACATTTAGTGTGGCTTAAAATTTAAATGTATACATTTCCCCATTTCGGAATTTTTGAGTGTGAAATTGAAAAGTAAATTTTAATATTCTTAGTCAGTGAAGTTCATCCAACAATTTGTTAGATTTCAAAGAATCTTTAGAAAAATATAGTCCTAAAGAATAAACAGAAAAATAAATTTCGATTGTCTGTCCTTACTAAAACATTGGTGTAGATTTAATAAATTAAAAAGTAATATAGATGTTAACGAAGAAAATAACAGGCACAAATATCTGCTGAAACTTTGTCAGATTTCTATACACAGATGGATCCATCCTGAAGAACTGCGTCACATCTCCTATACGTAGGATTATTATAAGGTTAAGAACCAGATTCAGTTCACAAATTAAAACACATGAAATTCAATCTGAACACAAAATAAACATTTTTTTTTGCTGTGAATTTGGCCAAACCTGGAACAGATTGCCCAGAGGTTGTGGTGTCTCTGTCTGTGGAGATATTCAGACCTGCACTGGACATGGTCCTGGGCAACCTACTCTAGCTGATGCTGCTTGAGCAGAAGCATTGGATGAGATCCTCTCAAGAGGTCCCTTCCAACCTCAACATTTTGTGATTCCATAATCACAACTTGTCAGTAACAATAGAACATATGAATGAAGGAGTAAGATCAGTTTTGTGTTAAATGCTTGTTCAAACACGTCATTTTACAGGGATCAGGTCCATCAGTATTGCAGATTTAGGCAAATATGCCCTCAAGCTGTTTCTGTACAGACATCTTTGACATGCTACTGACCTTTTGCAATCTTTTTCTGGAGGGAAATGAATCCTGATATCAAAGGCTCATGAAACAATAACAGTATGGCTGTTTCTTGTTTATTTCAATGGTATGCTGTCAACAGCAGGGTTTATGAGCCTGATAAATGTGCATTCATGCAGAACAGGGAAAAGGCCACATTTGCATTGAAATTTATTTTTTAATTGTCCTTATTCTTTATTGATGCTTGGTGAATTGGATCTATAAAGAACCGTTTTTAAGCAGAATGAAATTTGACAAATAGTACAGCTGTGTAAACAATTTCAGTAATTATGGCAGCAATTATTCTCTGTTCTATCTCTTGGTGCCTTTAAAAAGGGGAAAAAGAAAGTGACAAGAGACCAGCTTTAGAAATCCTGTGGAGATCACAGCATCATGAAAATCAGAGAAGTCAGATATCAAAAATCTATACAACACGGGTTTAGCACAGTAAGATAAACATTGTCCCTACCCTGAGTTTCAGAGAGGTAAACCTTTCTTACTCAGAGAAATCAATATACTCAAATTAAACAATCATGCAGGAAAATTGCCACCCACACAAAAAACTTTAAACAAGACCATACTAAGTTGTGCAGTCACAAAATATTGTACATCATCCTATTATTTATACAACTACTAGAAATCATAATGGCATTATTCTCTCCTCAGGCTTTGTTAGAAAAATTAATCATTGCTAGGGATGATAATGAGACACACCGTCAGCCAGAGATTAACTCCTCAGATAAGTTTTGCTGCCTTCTGTAGAGGCCTGGTTACACAGCAGGTCTTTTAATCTGAAATTATTGACATTTTCAGTTCAGGGGGAGAGGAAATACATTCTAGTTGCACTGGTGCTGCTGAGAGTACGATCTCTAATAAACACAGGTATACTGCATACAAGTATACAAGAGAGATCAGATTATGAGAATATTCCTTTCTAGACCTAAACCTCATTAATCACCCAGTATCCAAAGTCTAACCCATCCCAACAGAGCACTACTTGCCAGTTTCTCATTTTACACTAACTACAAGAAGGGCCACTGGGAGTATTGTCATACACTGACTATGGAAAGCATAGAGTCCCAAGCATGTCAGGGAATTCCTCCTCAGAAGAGAGAGTTTTGAAACCAGTTAGAAAGAAGACAAAACGGCAACTGTTTACTTTAGAAGCTTAAAATACAATGCAGAAGACCCACAGAGCAAAATGTAGACAATAAAGCAAAACGAATCTAACAAGGAGAAAAGAAGCCTATGAATTCAGATACAAATAATAGCTTTAACAGATGAACAGCAACAGAAAAAAGTCTTTATGAATACAACAGAAAATCTGAATACCCTGGAGAATGTTATTGATGAGAAGCTTAATCTCAAGGTCGTGGGTTTGAGCCCCACATTGGGCACCAACAAGGACAGTTGTGGTTTAACATGGCAGCAGCTAAACACTATGCAACCACTTGTTCACTTACTCTGCCCCAGTGGGATGGGGGAGACAATTGGAAAAAGAAGAGTAAAATTCATGGATTGAGATAAAGACAGCTTAATAAGACATAAAAGGAAGGTAAAAGAATAATAGTAACAACAACCATAATAATAATGATGATGATAAAAGAATTAGAATATACAAAAGAAATGATGCACAACGCAACTGCTCACCACCCACTGATGCCCAGCCAGTTCCAAGGTGACAGGCCCCCACCAGCTTTCCCCCTAGTTCATATCTGAGCATGATGTCCTGTGGTATGGAATATCCCTTTGGTCAGTTGGGGTCAGATGTCCCAGCTGTGTACCCTCCCATCTTCTTGTGCACCCCAGCCTGCTTGCTGGTGGGAGAAGCTGAAAAGTCCTTGGCTTAGTGTAACACTGCTTAGCAACAACTAAAACATCAGCATATTATCAGCATTATTTCATCCTAAATCCAAAACACAGCAATGCACCAGCTACCAGGAAAGAAATTAACCCTATACCAGCCAAAACAAAGTCACAAATTTACAAGTTTCTTGTTTCTCCAGATTTTTGTTTCTCTGAAACTCATGAACACAGTTTTGCTTATGTGATTTTTCACTGCTCATAGTCTAATAAAAATAAGGAAAGTTCCATGGCATTGCAAAGAAAGAATGCGTACCAAGGTATGTGGCCTCTGTCCCTTGGTAGGTAAAAGCCAGATTGGAGGACTTTGTCCAAGAGAGTGCACCACGTTTAAAAGCTGTACTAAGTGAAACTGAGGTTACACTTACTTTTGGGAGTTTCAACCCTGTCACAGTTTTGCCCTTAGATGTATTCTCAAGGCACAGAAATGACAAAAATTGTATGTAAAAGAACATGGAATCTACAGGCCGGGTTTGAGTAAGACTCAGCTCTGGAAGAACTGACAAGCATCAGAGTCACAGCCACAATAACATAAAGCTCTGCAGTTCATGGGTAAGACAAAAAGGCAACAAGAGGATAATCAAAATAATTGTGCACCTAGTCTGACTAATCAAACAATCAGCATCATCAGTAGCGGAAAGACAAGGATTTTGCAGGCATCCCAGCACAAGCTGGGATTTTAGAAGAGATTTACAGAATGACCCGCTAAAAAGTCAGAAGTGATCTGCCTGCACAGCAGATCCTTACAGAAACTAATTATTTAGCTCCTGGCAGGACACACCATCAAATACACTGATTTGCAAACAGAACTGACTCACCAGGAACTAAAAGACTCCTAATATTTAGTGCCAGACAGATGACAACTCAGTTGCCTTTGTTTATGCTGGGGACTCCTTTCTTCCATTTCTAAAATCCAGAGCTCGGCAGCCTTGCTCTCATTTCGTAGACCAAGAACTTTCTCTGAGACGTATCCTGTCACTGCCCCAGTCAATCTGTCAGCAGGAGCTGCCTGTAAAACAGTTGCTACCTCTACCCTCAGCGCTCAACTACACTCCTTCTGCATATACAGCTCAGGAAACAGTTTACTTTTATATGTCAATATTATTATTAATTACCTGTCTGGATTAGCAGTGAAGATGTTTTTAATTAGGCCATACAAGTATGGACTACCACATGACTAAAATATAATTAATCTCTTAAAACCTTGGAGAGCTGATGTATAGGGTAGTCTAATGGTAGAAAATAAAACTTAATGAAGCAGAGTTAAGCATATGAGAATGCTAATATTATCAGAGAATAACAAACAGATTGCAATGTTAAGAACATGAGTCTAATTACTATGATTTTGCATTTTTAATACTGATCAGAAATTTAATCCTAGCCCTCCTTTTGTAACCTAAATAACTGGATTTAATTATGTAGCTTTTATTTTGAGGCATGAAGAAGTGTGCTCCTTATTCTTGCCTACATTTTACTTCTTACTATTTCATTACATTTGATCTGTTTACTAGGATGCCTTCTCCCTCCCCTTCAAATCCTACAACCTACTGTGAATCAGTTCATTTAAAACCACGATCAACGCAGAGGTGATTCTCCCCCTCTACTCTGCTCTCATAAGACCCCACCTGCAGTGCTGTGTCCAGCTCTGGGGCACCACAAAAAGACATGGACCTGCTTGAGTAGGTCCAGAAGAGGATCATGAAGATGATCATGGGGCTGGAGCACGTCCCCTGCGAGGACAGGCTGAGAGAGTTGGGGTTGTTCAGCCTGGAGAAGAGAAGGCTCTAGTGAGACCTTATAGCAGCCTTCCAGTACTTAAAGGGGGCTACAGGAAAGGTGGGGAGGGACTCTTGATCAGGGGGTGTAGGGATAGGATGAGGGGTAATGGTTTTAAACTGAGAGAGGGTAGATTTAGACTAGATATAGGAAGAAATCTTTTATTGTGAGGGTGGTGAGACTCTGGAACAGGTTGCCCAGAGAAGCTGTGGCTGCCCCCTCTCCTGGCCTCTCTAAGAATAGAGAACTCTAGTATTTCATGATTGCTGTGCCCTAGTTGGCCTCCAACCCCCACATCATCCACCAGTCTTTCTCTGCTCCAAAGAGGAGATCCAGCAGGGCACCTTCTCTGGTTGATTCACTCACCAGCTGTGTCAGGAAGTATTTCTCACACATTCCAGGAATCTCTGGAACTGGTCCTGCTCTCCTGTGTTGTTTTTCCAGCAGATGTCTGGGAAATAAGAGTCCCAAAAGAACAAGGGCAAACGATTGTGAGATTTCTCCTAAGTGCCTACAGAATATTTCATTCACCTCTCTGTCCTGGTTGGGTGGCCTATAGTAGACTCCTACTACAACATCTGCCCTGTTGCCCTTCCCCCTGATTCTAATGCAAAGACACTCCACCCTGTCTTCACTACACTTGTGCTCAAAGCAATCATAACAGTCCCTAACATACAGCGCCACCCCACCGCCTCTCCTTCCTTGTCTGTCCCCTCTAAAGAGCTTGTAGCCATCAACTGGCGCACTCCAGTCATGGCAGACATCCCACCATGCTTCTGTGATAGCCACTACACCACAATCTGCCGGTTGCATCATGGCTTCAAGCTTTTCTTGTTTGTTACCCATGCTGTGTGCATTGCTATACATGCACTTCAGATGGGCTAATATTTTGTCCCCTTCCCCCTTCAAATTTCAGTTTAAAGCTCTCTCAATGAGTCCAGCTAACTCGTGACCCAAGATCCTTTTCTCCCTCTGGGACAGATGCATCCCATCTGATGCCAAAAGGTCTGGTGTCCTGTATATTAACCCATGACTGAAAAATCCAAAGCCCTGGTGGTAACATCAGTCTTGGAGCCACAAGTTCATCTGTTGAGTTCTCCTGTAATCTTCTTCATCATCCATCCCCACAACTGAAGGGATGGAGGAGAACACAATTTGTCCCCCTGACCCCTTAACCCTTTTCCCCATGTCCCTGCAATCTCACTTCAATGATTTAGGCCTTCTCCTGGTAATATTGTTGCTACCCACCTGAAAAACCAAGAGAGTGTAGTAGTCCTGGGTCTCACTAGAGTGGGGAGTTTTGCTGTGAGGTCCTTCACCCAGGCCTCAGGGAGGCAGCAGCCTTCCCTATGAAGTTGGTCTGGTCTGCATATTAGGCCTTGGACACCTCTTAGGATGGAGTCACCCACTACAGTGACTATTCTGGGGTTCTTTTTAGAACTGTTTTTAATACCTGCTCTAGAGTGACCTGGCATTGGTGGAACTTGGTCTTCCTCCTTGTTTGACTAATTTTCTTCATCCTTTTCTACTTCATTCAAAAGTTCCAGGGCCCTGTATCCATTGTGAAGGGACACTATGGAAGGTGAGGGAGGTTGGGAGAGAATTTTTCTGCCTCCCTAAGCAGTAAAACCAGTAAAGTAAAAAAGTTAGCTAAACTAAGTAAAAGTCTTAGCTAAAATATCTAGAGATGTTTGGTGAGAACAATAACGTGATATACATATGCAAGATGGATGAGTTAAAGGATTAATTAATCACAACAAGAGTTGATTGCCTTTATTTAAAGGTTAAGGATGGAACATTTTGTATTATTAACAAATATACAAGGAAAAATTGTAGGAAAGCTGATGGATGCTAAATAATTAAGATATATGGAAGATTTTGTCAGGTGCTATAACCAAGTCACAGCATTCACTTGTGTCCTTAAGAGTAATTTTTACCATTTGGATGGTATTCTCTACCTAAAGAACTTCACATAATCACTTTCAATGTGCTATAAAGTAATCAGGAGATTACAATCTGTAGAAGAACATGACTAGAGATATGAAATTATTCTAGAAAGTGTCAGAAATATCTGACTAATCCCAAACAAAGAAAAAATGCAGTGTCTCCCCTAAATATATGATTACTGTTCAGGAGAATTTATGACATAAATGGTATCAGTAAGTATCAATAAAATTAAGACAATACTTCCTGTGCCTCAAAATAACAAGATTAAGATTCCTTGAAGTTTGATAGAGAAATTTGTATCTTTTTTTTTTTTTTTTTTTTCCTATAGAAGAAAACTGAGAGCTCTCTAGAAAACAAAGGAAATCAACAGAAAAAAAAAAGTATTAAGAATTAAGTCTCTGGCAGTGTCCACTAAAACTGAAGTTATCACAGAAATCTGGTAAAGAGTCTTCTAAAATTGTAGAGCAGAACCCAGGGGTTTTGCATCTCACAGAGTAATACACATGATATGATTATATACTTGTATCATATTGATAATACTCATATAGAATAGTTGGTTATGACAGTAGTCCATCAGCACAAAAAATGTCTTTTTGCATGAAAATATGCCTTATGTAGGAAAAGTCCATGTTAAATAATATTGACTGCAAACTGATAGTATTATAACAAAACAGGTCCTAATAAACAGCCCCTTGAAAATACAGTGGTTTTGTTTTCTTTTACAAATAGAACTTCACAGTTAGATTCCTGAAGAAAATATGCTTCTAAGCATGGTTTGGCTAGACTGCTTGTTCCAAAAGGAAAAAAGCAAAAGGACCTACACAAATCTGTCTGATATCACATGAAAAGTAGAGACTGCTTAGACATATAGTAATTTCTGTCATTAGCTGATCAATAGCCATCAAAGCTCAAGAGTTCATTCTGCTTCTTGAAACTCATAATGTATGTCTGTAACTGGAAATAACACTCTCTGACATGAAAGATAACTTTATAAATCTACAAGGTTGTTCACATAAAGACATACTCCAGGGGGAGGAATATTTAATTTCAAAATTAAGAAATGTGATCCAGGCCACTAAATCAGTGTTTTCCCTGAGAAAGTTCCAGACAACATCCAAGTCCATCAGCCAGAGAAAGCTTCATCTCAGGAGACAGCAGTCAGACCTGAGGAATTTCTTACCTCTTGAAAACAGCATGCTTTCAAGTCACTAAAGCAGGGCTCTTTGGGAGAGTCACGAAAGTTAGTTCATATATCAGTTATAGGTTATCAGCTATAGGTATTTGAAATGTTCCACTGTATTAATGTTATGGATATTAGAATATGCTATTGATATGGAGAAGCCTCAATATGAAAATTCTTTTGGAATCCTTCTGGAACTGTTACTTTATTGTACAAGGTCCATCAACTAGAACTAAGACCCTGAATTAAAATTTGTCTGTTGATCAATTCCTAGTTTCTGAATGGTACCTGAACAACACAGGGGACACCCCTAGCTCTTCTTCAAGACACCGGACTAACCAGAGGCCATGTACAAGATGGATGCAGCTGGCATAAAGCCGAGAGAATTAACATGGTCTGCTAAGGGCAGACTGAGTACTGAATTTGGCCCTTGGCACTATGCTATCACAAAATCCTGGTCAGTGAGCAGTGAATCTAGATGGTGAGTTACCTTTGCTCCTCAGCGTTCATCTAGACCTACTCCAATTGGTAATACGACTGTGCAAGGCTAAAACAGGTCTCCTATTATCCTCCTACATGATGACAGTTGAAGTAACTGAAAATTTTTCTCAGTGCATTCTCTGAACTTGCTTCTTTATTATGGCAAAAAGAGGCAGAACATTTGGTGTTTTGCCAGATGCCAGTATCCACACAGAAAAGCAGAAGCAATGAAAGTATTTTAATATGCTGCATCCGACCCAAATCTACACAGTTTTAGAGGATAATGGAACCTCTGAGTAGATTCTCGCTACTAAATATCAAAGGTTTACCGTGAAGATAAGAAAGCTTTTGAAGGAAAAGGCAGAAAAGAATTGTTGTAATGAGGGTCTTCTAAGCATTGGGATTAGCAAAAACTATTTTATAGCTTTGATTTCTGTAGTCCACAAGAAACTTTGACTGATCAAGGTGCATAATCTGAAATGACTTATCATAATAGTTATATTCTTTCAGTTTGGAAAAAAATAGCAATGTTTCATGTAAATGAGTGTTTCCTCTCCTTTCTTCCAACCACAACACACTTTACTTGCTTGCTTTTTTTCACATGCATTTACTACTGAAACAACTGATCCACATTTTAAAACAAACTTTAAAAAGTACTATACTAGTGGGCCTCAAATATTTAAAAGAAAAAAATATGACCCAGTGCTAGTCAATTTCTTGCTGAAGATGCTTTTCTCATGCTGGTTTTCAGTTTGAATGCCAGGGACTAATCTGAAAGCTGGATCCTTATACAAGTCTCACAGCAGCTGCCAGAATTACTTCAAGGCTCCTCAGTTCAATGTGAAAAAAATGAATTTTCTGTCATGGGGATGAGTCCTAGGACATTTTTCACAAATAAAAAGGTTTCAGGAAACTAGAAGAGGACTGGAGAGACAGCTTGGACACAGCCTCTGCTCAAACTTCCACAGCAGATACTCTGTATCCTTGAAATTACCCTGCTGGAGTCAGCCTGACACCAAGATATTTTCCCACCTCTTTTCCCATCAACTAGTATTTCTGACAGTCTGTTCTAAAGCCATTTTTAAACTTTTCCTCTACTCTGAGTAGGTTGTGACTGTAACATCACACTGTATCAAATTTTCTGAAGTAAATATAACTACTAGCAGGACCTCTGAGAAATAATAATAATAATAATAATAATAATAATAATAATAATAATAATAATAATAATAATAATAATAATAAAATAATCTATAAATGCAGGACAGAACAAATCAAATAGGGATTGGAGTTGCAGAAATGGCCAGTGTTTTATTCAGACATAATACACAAAATGGTTGGTTATAAACTATGGAAGTAACTGTATACTATCAACTCAATAAATGGACTCCCTACATCACCAAGATACCACAGGGAATAACACTGTATTTAAGGAGTGCAAAACCACTTACAGGAATCTCTTCACTGAATTTATCAGAGAGGTTATTTGTCCAAATTCTTGAAATAGCCTGTTTAGATCAATAGGATAAACTCAAAGACCGTGGAGACCCCATATTACTGAAGCAAGTGGAAATACCTAGGATCAATGGTTTAGTAATACTAATGAACAGATAATACTGAATTACTACAACAAAATACAACACGTTTATTTTACATAATAGACACTAAGTAATTTTACTGTCTTATAAGGTACCCTTAAAACCTAGTACTGTTAGATCACTTTTCACCTTCTAAGCTCATCAAATGTATTAGCTACTTAATATGCAGTCTCCTTTTGTGTTTCCACCCCGCTCAAGGCTACTGATGGAACCCTGTATGCAGACCACTAGAGGCTCCTATAATAATTAGCTTACCTAATAAGTAGCTCCCAATTTTTCCTGTTCTCCACATTAACATCTTTATTCTGTCACATTAAAATTATGGATTCAAATGTATGATGATATGTTGGGAGTTTAGACATAAGCAAGTATGCCAAACTCCAGGTGATTTTTACAATATGAATTTCTTAAGCATCCCTGCATATACAAACAAAGCAATGGCCTCTGAGCCACATGACCAAAATGTGCTTTTTTTGGATGCATCTCAGTATTTTTGCCTTTTGATGCATTTCTCTATTAATTTTTTAAATCTTTTAAAGATTCAATTTCTAATCATAAGTAATAAAAAAAAGACTTTCACAATACTTTTCAAACTTTGAAGTTTTTCAAATGTAAAACTTTTACATAGGGAGAATTAGAAGATTTTTTTTTCATTTGTATATTATTCTAACTCCATAAAAACATCTTTTGCTGCCCATTATGAAAAGAAACAGAGGACAACTTTTGAGCATCCATGATGTTTCAGAGGTTCTTGCACATCTAGACTTTAAAGAATCTTATGTTCTGTGATTCTTGCTCCATTTGGATAACTTAGAAACATCTGTTCCTGGGACCTGTAATAAAGCACACTCATATAGGTCTGATGTGAAAAACTGAGAAAATAATTACTATGCTCTGGGACATTTGTTCCACTGAGAAATTCTTACTGTGTCCCTTCTGGATTTATTACTTTTGAACGTTTTTTATCTTAATTTTTATGCATGTCATTAGATTTGCAATTCTGTCATTTATCTTGTAATCTAATTTAGTGGATATTGATGGCATTTTAAATACTGTATCTGCAGTGGTGTTGCATCTATTATGTCTACATTATAAGCATTACAAAGCACATTTCCTCTACTCCCCTGAAACACTGAAATTTCAAGTAAAAGTTCCTCGAAATATTCTTTTGTTCCTTCTGATTCAAATTTACACTGATTATTAGCAGTAACTGACCTTGAAGGAAGCATGTACTCTGTTACATCACATAGATTAGACTGGGTCTGGCAAGTTATCATCATCATTTTTCACCCCTTCAGCTAATTTCTAGCTACTTAAGTGTATCTAAAAATACAAAGTCCAGCTTCAAATATGGTTTGAAGATTACTGGCAGAAAAGAGAGTCACTTCTGGTATTAGATCCTTCCTATTAGCCAAGTTTCAGTAACAGCAACTCCCTTGATTAAGCAGTGTTTGAGTTTAGGCGCAAAACCAAACAAGGGTTATTTCACAGGAAATTCAGACTAAATAATCAGTCATGCAAATACTTAAATGATTTTCCAGGCTCAGAACACTGAGGACCAACCTGATTTCCAGATGACTTTGGTTTATCAACATCTGCACTGTAAAGACGGGAAGAGAGAGAGAGAGAGAAAGGAACAGAGATCTTTGTTTTCTTAATTTCAAGTAAACATTGTGAGCTTTTCTACCACATAATTCAGTTCTATGCATTCTTTCACGGAGAAGTACGCTACGCTATTCCCCATCATAGGAAAGTTATTGGAAGCGAGAACACAATATATACGTAACAAAATAGAATTTATGATTATTACCATGTTTGTCTGATTCCACTTAATTCTTAGCATTCTTAAGCCATGCAAATCAAAACAGGAAAAAGGTTTATTTGCCTGTCTTCCTGTACTCAGGGTTCAGTTCTTTTTAATACATCATTTTGGAAATCTTCATGACTACCAGGAAAATATAGTCCTGCAATGTTTCTGTATTAAAAAATCCTGCAAGGTCTCTGCTTCTTCAGGTAAAAGAGTATGCCCATCTCAAAAAATTAACAGTTTGTAAAATATGAATGAATAAATACTTGAATATTGAGAGGACATGTCAAATTAACATACATAATAATTAAAAGTACTTGATCTTACTTATTTTGCATCCCTTGAAAATCATCCATGCTGTAAAGGCCTGATCTACCATCTGGGAAGTACTTAGCATCCTCTTCATTGGAAGCTTTAATTTCAGAAGATTCAGTCTATGGCTCTGGAAAATTCAGATTCTGTATTTCATGAATATTGGGGTAAGATTTAAAAGACGGAACTATTAATTTCAAAACCAAGGCTAACTAATTAATAACATTAAGACTTGACATCAAGGCTACCATTAAACAATATCTGCCCAAATACAACTCCGACTACTGCAGCATTTTTGCCTACCTAGTGGCATTGAAAAAACTAAGAAAAATAACAGAAGACTGAAATACAAACCAGTGAACAAAGCAGTTGCATACATCTGACTTAAATGCTAGTTGTATATTGAGACTGTAATACTTCCTAATGAGTCAGACTAGTTTATGTGGTAAGTAGCCTTATAAACACTTCTAAAGCACCTGTGTAACGTATTTGAGTTATGTGAGCCAGAGAGTATTTCAGTGTTTTAAACAATAACTAATAATAATGTGTCAAACTCACAAAGCTCCTAGAAGGTAAAAAGTAATAAGGTCAAAGATCTTATCCCTAATTAATTAGCATGGAATACTTAGTAGAAGTGCATATGCACTTACATATACAGGAGTTTAAATTACACTAATGAATTGCTATGAACTGCAGGAGACTTTAAAGCCATCTCTGAGCTTCACTTTCTTTCACCAATGAATTTACTGATATGTTAAAATACTTTATCAAGGGACTTTTAATATGAAACAGAGAGTGATATATCATAATGAGACATTCTGACTAATAAAATAAAGTAAAAATGAGTAGTAAATAAATAAGAACATAATTGAACTGGAACCAAAGAAAATCTAAATTAAATCTTTTGTAGCTGTTGAAGTTTCATAGTATCAAGTATTAGAAAATTAGTTTTTAGAATCCATCTTGCAATGCAACCACCACCTTGCCACTAAACATTAAAACTCATCACTGAAAGGTCCTTTTGGACTATTTGCAACAGTGGATACTGCATCTGATTCAGAATCACAGATTTACAGGTACGACGTTAAACAATCCTGTAATCTTCCTGCTATATCTACCAGTTAATAAACAGCAATTAAAATCCTGAAAACCCATAGTTCTTTGTTTGTTCCAATAATGAAGATGAAAAATGAAAAGGAAAAAAAAAATGAAAACATAGAAATAATTGGGGCAAAAAAAGCGCTTAATCGTATTTTCCTTATATATTTGTTACAGAAGTCATTTAGTATTTATTTTAGCATAAGAAAAAAAATAGCCTCTTTCAAGTCTGCTTTCAAGTTTTGTTCATTAAAAGGATTTTTAATTTCTATATATGATATTCTCTCTTCATAACAATAGATGCCTCTGAAAATATTAGTGTCATCTTTTCATTCGTGAGGTGCATTTATAACCAAGATAGCAAATAATACTATTCTGATTGCACTTCATGAGGGAAGGTCTGGGTATTAACCTGTTTACAAAATCTTTTCACTTACAGCACACAAATTACATTGTCTTCTTAGATTAAATACCAAACATCATATTCCTAACCTGTAGAATTCTTGACTACATGCATTTGGGAGATTTTGGTAGCAATAACCAAAACCTATAGATGGTGAGTAACAGACGTGGATGAAACAATCCCTGTATATGGTGGTAACTGAGCGGCTGCAGACAAGAGAACTGAAATCCAGCAAGAGGGAGCAAATACATCTGTAACAGCAGAAGCCTTCTTTCAGACCTAACTTCCATTTAAAGTATCATCAGAGCCTTTGAAAGATTTGTCAATTAGTGATTTCTAAAATAATCTTCTGATGAAGAGGAGAAGCTAGAATAATTTTCAACTTGTGGATTTACAGCCTTTGATTTAATTCAAGGTGCTAGAGATTAGGAGCAGTGTGGAAGAGAGAGGAGATACTTGTCTTATTCTCATGGTATGTAAGGAATTCAATCAGGGCACACATTGCCAAGCGCAACCTAAGAGATGCAGGTAAAGGAAAGAGTGATGTAGGACTGCTTTTTATTCACATGACCATATATGTTCATCACAGTAAAAAAAACCAGAGGGATATGAGAGAGGAAAATGGTAAATAATGTTCTTCTGGTATGTTATTTCTTCTAACTCAACTACATCAATTCTCGGGTGTAAAACGTTAACATGGAAAACTGGGAATTACACCGTAATTTGTCACTTAATCTTAGGGACTATTTTCACAAGAGGAGAGCACTGAAGGATCAACATTGATTTTCAGGAGGAAAATTGAATTTGAATATTCCTCAAAAAAAAGTCAAAGCTAACAAAATTGTACCAGGTAAGAATTCCTGATCACATTAATTGTCAGCTGCATGAAAGAAGCAGCATGGAGAAAGAAGGTTTTTCCTTTTGGTTTAAGGATGAGTGAATTAACAATGTTTTTATTTTCTTCACTAAATTGTGTACAGTTTTGGATTTTGTACATTAATAGACATATTTTAATTTTATTTGTGTAAATAAATATTTTATGGATATTGAATAACACCAAGACATTCCATCACAGAGACAATTATTAAATCCTGGATAGTACAGTGATTTTCATTATGCAAAACACTAGTACCTATTTTTGTGGAATACACAGAAAATATCAGACTGTCAAATCTCTTTAATATGCTTTAGCTGGAAATGACAGAGTCTGTGAAGACACATCTTCAAGAGCCAGTATTAGTCAGGAAAATTTACTACGTGGCAAATTAAAGTAGTAGAAAAGTAGCTGCTAAAAACTGCTTTAGCTGAATTTAGAGAAATGAAAATTACTCTTCCTGATCAACTTTACCAAGTCTACCAAAGGGATCATTATTGGTGGGAAAGCAGCAAGGCACAAATAAAGTATTGGAGTCATTGTATTTGGTGCTGTTAGCAATGGCCAGAATTCACTAATAATGATGTAGCTATTCTTCTGTCTCATATATTGAAGCTACATAAAAGGTTTAATAATACTCTTCAGAGAACAGCTTTTCTTTTTCATCGCTCCAAGGAGTCTGGGCATCTGGAATAATACATAGCCACTGTTATATATTACAATGGTGCAATCTTACACGCTTGTAAGCCGAAGAGGAATTTACTGAAACAGAACCACAGCTAGAGCTAATCCATATGGCTATACTCAATTAAACAGAATGATACTTATTTATGTAAAGTGAGAATTTAATATATGGTTTAACGTAGGTTAGGATATTGGTAATACTTGGTAATATTTCCTCATTGCACAGTTGTCTAAATAAAGAGGTAATGTGATGTGTTTGTCTGAAGAAGACAAGTAATGAAAGTCAGAATGGAACACAAGTTTAGAATTTCAAGTGGGTTTCAGGTTTTTTAAGACAGCCCATGGGAATTGTTTTAAACCTGGCACAACCACTTTTACCAAGTCCTGTAGTTCTTTGCTGGTATGAAGACTGCAGTAGCCAAGGATGATCACAATAAGTAGTTTTTCTATGAAAAATTTAGAACCCTGACTGAAATATGATAGACTTTCTATAAACTTATCACGATCCTGCAGCTCTTCAAATCTACACAGGATTGGTAATTTTGAGCACCAGTACTGACACATGAATACTGTCCAGTTTAGCTTGCACTCCAAACTGAAAAAGGTGCCCTCATGAATAATCTTCAGGGCTAGCAATATACATTTTTGTTATAAACCATCTTTCTTCTTATCAGAGCAAACACTGAGATTCATCTCCATTTCCCTTCTAAAGGACTGCAGAAAGACAATTTAAAAAGCAAATAATTACATCTATGAAAGCATCAGCTTTGATGCTTTACAGTCTTTCTATAACTGGTTTCCCCCTCTACATTAAAAAAGATAATAAGCTCAACTCTAACATCTTATGCCTATTTGTATTATTTCATTGGGGGCATCCATATGCAGTGCAGAGATGAAAGAATCTTTGACTTTACAGGGCCAGAGGATTTGTAAGACCTTGAAATTCATTAATCTTGTTGATCCTGATTGTCATATTTTCAAAACTAAGTAATACCTAGACTGTTGGAGATGCTATTTCAGCATTAGTGGAAAATACATACTTGGTTTATTCTGTATATTATTTATGATTACAATGTTCTTTTCTATCGTCTCTTCTGTTCAATAAGTAAATACTGGAAAACTATTATTAAAAGAAAAACTTTAATATGATGCGATTCACCACTATATAGTTGTAAGAGTTATTTTTAGTATCTAAAACATTCTAATTTTTAACTTCATAAAAATTTAACTTTGTAAGGTAAAGACCAAGGAAATAGGCACTTCAAAAAAGTATTTCACAAAATGATCAGAACATTACTAATTTTTACTCTTCTAATTTGCAAACTTATGAGCTATATATCAATGCATTTCTTAGGAACCCATGAGAAAAGAGTCACTAGAGGAGAACTGTGGGTAATGGGAACAATAATCCTGCACTACAAATTCATTTGCCTTTCAAAAGGAAGATCAAAGGAAAACATTAATCAAAATGAAGTTTTTTTTCTGTTCTTTTATAAGTAGCATGATCCAGGGCTTCAGTTAGTTAGGTATTTTCATTTAAGGTTAAGGTACCTCATGAATCCAAGAATTCCATACAGTTATTCTGAAGTAATTTTTTTTTTTTTTTCATTCCCCCCCCCGCCAATATCAGAGAATGCATGCTGCTGACTACTAGCTTTCAAATTAGAATGAAAAATAGTAGTAATAAAAACTTGTCTTGTTTTACATTTGTAAATGAATAAGCATATATGAACTGTCATGGAAAACTAATGTTCAAGAAACTTGATTCTTTGTTCAATGCATCTTCATGACTGCACAGGTATGTCAAAGTACAAGGAATTGAAAAATTCTGACCCTTCTACTGGCTATTCTACAAAATTCCTCTGTTGGTAATTCACCAAATTCTATATTTTACCGGTTATGTACCTTCTAGAAGAAAATTTTATTGTACTAATCCATAGTGGGCTTAATACATTACTATTAAAAAGTGGTCAGTATGTAGTGAAGGTGCTTGTTAATTTTACACAGAGAAGAATGTAGCATTATTTACTAATAACGTTTCTCAATAATTCCTTTTTACAACACTGTTTTCAGTATGTCCACCTTAGAAAAATTTAATGATCAGTACTGAAATTTTCCATGTCTCAATGTGGACTCAATGAAGATTTATTTTCATGTTCTTCTCATCAGAATAACTTCAGAAAATTGTTCAACAGCTTATGAATAACTAGAAAAAATACATTTTTTTCCTTGAGAAAAACAATTCTCAGCATCTTTGCTTTTGAAAAAAAGAAAAAGGAAAAAAATCCTCTTGAGAACCCTTGATTCACACCAGAGAACTGAAATGTGACGATGTGAGTGAGGCTTGTGTCAGAGTTGTTTTTTTGGTTTGGTTTTTTTTTTTTTTTTCAATGTAGTTTGCATATGTCCCTTAGAGATGGAGATTTCAGCAGCTAAATTCTTTGGAGCTTCCTCCCTTCACACTTTTAACTTTATATTTCTTGTGATTGCAGCTTTAGTGAGTATTCACAAAACTCCTTCTCAACACAAGTATTTTACCAATCCAGTCAGTAGGGTAGCTACATTGTGCCATTATATAAGTTAATAAAATGTAGAATAATATTTGGATTAACCTGAATAGAAGGTCACAGTTAGGTTATTAGTGTCAGTTGTGCTCATCCTTGAGAACTTCTAAACTGAAAATTCAACTACTGGTGGGACTCAGCTGGACCAGTGAGTTTTCAGGGTGCCAAACTGGAGATGCTGCAGTTGTCTGACACATATCTATGTGATCTCCATGCCTTTCATTCACAAGCCATCACTTCAAAAGGAAGTTTGCGACAGCTACGTACATATGCCTACAGATTTATTGCCCCACCACACTTAAAAATGGTCTCTATACGTACACACTTATTCAAGAAAGGAAACAAGAAGAGGAGAAGAGGAAGGGGGAACAGACAAACAACCTTTCATAACTGTAAGTAGTTGAAAAACTATCTTGATTAATAGAAATGAACTTACAGTAAATATAACAGTTCTATTGAGAATCTGTGTCTAGTTTTACTTCAGATTCCAGCAACACAAAACCCGTTATATTTATTTTTTTCCCCTTATTTTAAACATTCCTTTATAAAATAATATCACTTAAATTTAAAACTATTTGTAAGGAAATACTTTCTTACTACTTTTGTGCATGCACATAACAGTGCAGGACTACATCTGAGCACTATCAACACAAATTCTTCATAATCATTGACATTTTTTCAGATAACATAACAGATAACATACTAACAGAGCATATTAGGCTCAGACAGAGGTAAGGGTGGAAACCTAGAAAAGATCAGTTACTGAGATTGTTCTGTCAAAGACTACTACAATTTCATGTCAGTATTTGCAGTGCTATGATGTAAAAATTAAACAATACACCAGTCATCCTCTTATCAAATCCTTTGTTATCATCATCATGTAATTTTGTGGCAACACACAAGAACAGATGGGGAAACATATGACATGCATTATCAGATCCCAATCCTGCTAGTAGCAGCCATCCATTAAAGCCATCATTGAAAAATATTTTTATTTTGCAGTTATCTTTTATAAAAGTCTGGGGTAGCATCATCAACTACCTTTTCTCTGGAAGAAAGAATATACAAATGGGAACTAAGTACACATCTGTATGAAACTAACTCTTTGGCACCAATTCCCAACTATTTGACTACAAACCACCAAAATAATGGTGGCTTCGTGTATTCATCTCATAAATTTTCATTGTAAGTATTCTAAACACCTGGGGGTACAGAAAATGCTACTTAAATTCCTAGGACCTTTGTAATATCAGTAACACTTAAGCATTTCAAATTAATTCATAAGTGTAGCAGATACTGAGTCATATTAGTGAAATTAATAAGCTTAAACTAGGACTTTTTCTATTACACTGAATGTGAATTTGCATAATTCATGTTCAGATAGTTGCAATTTGCACTTTGAAAAAAAAAGTAAATTAATAATGTAATTTTAGAACCAACTGAAATGTAGAACTGCAATTTACAGAATAAAATTATTTTACCAGTACAAAAATAACATGAATTGGCAACTTCAATAAAATTAATTTTTATTATAGTTAGAAAGACAACAAACTTTTATGAACTCTGTTGAGCTGTACATCAGTCACAAAAGCCCAGCAACACTGTACATTTGAAATTATTTAAACTCTTGGTGAAGGGTGATTTCTGCAAAGGTTTTAGTATAGTTCAGAAGGTAACGAATGCAACGCTAATTTTGAGGTTACATTTAAACCATCTATTTCAAAACTGTTCCTTACACTAACTTCACAAGATACTAAATTCCCAAATTACAAGGAAGAATTAAGCTAGCTGGCATGTATTTGGACCAGTATAATGAAATACTTTCATATTACAACCCTTGTTTAGATCATCCCCACAAAAGGGCACTTGCAAGAGAAAAGAAACTTTCTTTTGAACACAGAAGCATCAGCTAACAGCTGAGACACTAGCAAAGTAAATCAGCTCAAAATTCCTCTCTTGCATCCTATTTTAAAACCCATTATCTTTCTCAAAAGAAATAACAACATGGAAAAATTAACATTTTTTTTTGTAGAGTAGAAGGCTACCATGACAGAGTTGAGAACCTGAAGCTGTTCTGTTCAAAGAGATTTTAATGGCTCACCTCCCCATGGAACTCCAAGAAGCTGCTTTTCACAAGAATAAGGTGTAACTCATGCCTTTATCTTGGTATAAAACATGAGTTCATATTCACCTAAATGTAAGGTACTGTTCTGAGACAGACTTGCTTCGGCACACTATTCCCCCACCCCAAACAGAGCGGAGGGAAATATCAAATCAACACTATGGAAAAGAAAACCCAAGTCAAAAACCCACCCCGTACTATATGCTGAAATTGGCACACTTCTCACAGCAAAACATACAGAGAAACATTAATGAATTTTTATATTCAAGCCTTATATTCCTTAACATTTGATATGAAGGAAACAAAAAGTCTGTCTCAGTATTAAGAGTCACTTTGCTGTATTATTAATCTACCTCAGACCACAAGTCCTTAAAACTGTCTTTTCAGCGAGCACTGAAGTGCCATTAACCACAAGTACCCTAAGTGAATGGAAATCTAAATCTAATTTTCTAGTAGGCTTCATTTATAGAGTAAAATTTACCATGTTACATTAGGTTACGTTATTGCTTTAAAAATGACACCACTCATAAAGAAAAGGTCTAGGGCCAATCCATTGCTAGGAGTCTCAGCTATTATGTATTTTCTAGATAGCATCTAACACTACCATATCGCTTGGTGCCAAGGCTGTAAAATCAGAGGGTAAAGAAAACATTTACAAAAACTATGTTTTCTGTGCCTTCCAGAAAGCACGTCAGAGTGCAGGCTAAACTGCAGTGCTTTCTTTAACTCACACTCTGTGCATCCACATTGCCACCTGCAAAATACCTTCTAATTCAGGATGAGCGCACCTAGGTGGCCGGAGGATAAACCTGCCATCACCAGTCCAACCACCCTGCAAGCAGGGGAGATACAGGGTGATGACACAGGGTAATGCATGCTCATTCTCTTCCCTTAGTATGCTCACATCTAATTTGGGTGAGTGTGGAGCTCAAGCCTGAGAAGGAACCCTATGCCCCTACTCAGAAAGTAACCCAATGAACACCATAATAAAGATTATTAGTTGAGCACCATTAACCACTATAGTTAAGTAACAGCTCGAAAAGACTGAATGTGAAATGTGAAAATGCAAAAGAGGGTGCATGCTGGCTTCAGGAAAAATATTTTCAGACACTGACTCTCCTTTCTAGCAGTTAACATGTCACCAAGCATTATCTTTTGTCATTTTCCTTCAGTATAAGGACTGCAATAAGGACTGACATGTACAAAACCAGATTTAAAACCATGTTGAGACAATCACGGAATCACAAAATCTAGTTTGCCATTGTATTATCAGGTATGTTAATGCAATAGGATTCAGACTAGAGAAAATAAAGGAAGTATTGTGTCTGAGCCTGTCATCTTGAAACAGTCAAAACTATCTGAGTTAGATTAGCGAGGCTGGTTGTTTTAAGGAAAAATGGGTGGTTTGGGAAATAAATTATTTTATATGTTTTGAAATATTTTTAATCTATTCTTGGAATACAAGGGGATTTAGATCCTCTTTTATTAAACACATATTCCTTTAAGAATCAGAACTGTAGCTTCCAAGCACCTGGTATTTATATGTGAAATTTGTAATTTCTCCTATAGTGGACACAACCTCCTTTCTCTTTTATATTCAAGTAATGACAGCAATTAAGTACTGATTCTTGCCAGTACTTTCTGAATTAATGCAATTAAGTGAGAGACTAAAACTCTAGTCACACAGACACAATACAATTGCTTTCTCATGAAATTGTAATGAATAAAGTCAAACAGCAGAAATTCCACTGGAAACAATGAATAGTAGCAATCTGCTTCATCTTATATTAAACTGACTGCTTCATATAATTTCATTTCATTTCTACATAAAATAGAGAATTCTATTGTCTGCTCTGCTGCCATTTCTCTTGATATTTGAAATATATTTAATTATACAAGGTCACATCTGAAGAGATAAAGCTCTCTGGAGAGAAAGAAATTGAACTTTTCCATATCAGATCACTTCTCTCTCCAGAAATGAATTCTTTATTACCCCAAAATTACATGGTATTATCCTGAAATGACATGATATGTCTTATTTCTCATCTAGCACATTCCTGGAATTAGGCTGGAGTATAAAAGAAAACTAATGGTTCTGAGAATTGGCTGCTCCAAAGGCTTCAACTCTTTCATTATTCACTCCTGATAATTGGCAGTCCACAGCAGGAGAAGCAGGAAGAAATATGCCAGTTGCATTTAGAGATGGGAGTTATGGCCTTTTCTTTATGATGTTGCATAAAAAATTATGGCAAATTATAACAGCTGTTACAGACGTGTTAAACCTGCCAAAGGTCTGTTTGTGCTAAAAGATTTTTTTTCCCCCCAAATTCTAAATTTAGAGTTCTTCAGTCCTTCAAAGACCTAAAAAGAGTGTTTGCAATGGAGGTGACACAAATGCAAAAAGAGTAATTAATGGGACGACAAATGTCACTGAAGACAAAGAGAGGTTCAAAAATTTCTGAAACTTCCTTTTTAACTTCATATTTAGTACATTTGAAAAAATATATTTTACTCATCAATGCATTTTATTAAATGTCATACGTCTTGGATGGTACTTAATACCCACAAAATGTCTAATAAAACTCCTATTCAATTTTTTCTCTAGAATTTTTTTTGTGTATCTACTTACTACGTTTTTATAAGGAAATAATTATGTTACAAGGAATTTTATCCTTTTAAAAGAATTCTATCTATTTGAACTATGGAAAAAAAAAACAATAAGAATAATAATCTATATATAGAATATAATTGCTTATGATTGCTACAGTTCGCCACATTTATTCGGCCCATTTCTCAAAGATAGGAGACCAAAGTTCCAGAACAGGGAAGGCTCACAAAATATTATCTATACAGGCATATACATACAAATCTTGTAAGGTGCATCCTGGAACCTGTCCTAGTAACTACTTCTACCAGGTTAACCCACAGTTATAAGAATGACCAACTTCTCAAAACTCTTCAAATAGAACATTTCTATATTACAATGGCTGTTCAAATCTTAGCAGACAGTTTAAATTGAAAAAGACATGTCAGTTTGTACCTGACTGCCTGAGGCACTTACAAACTCAATTTTCTGGATGAAATCCAGACTTCATTCTGTTTGTACAAGTGATGAGGAAGCTGCAAAATCTGCATTTTGGAAAGCAGTAAAATAGACTCTCTAGTTTTCAGTGCCCTGGTCATGTATGTTCCATGTACTTGTTATGCTGCTGTAGAGAGATTTGGTATCATGGGAGCTAGAAAACTGTTGAGGTTTGATGCTATGTAGGGTAATTTTAACTGAGCCCATACTTACCTTCTGCATCTTGATGCTTTTACAGCCTTTTAGGAGGAACTCTTAGGACAATCTACAGTATTCTTCATAAAGTATTGGTTTTGTTGGTGGTGTTAATTTGTTCATCATTTTTTTATATCTGCTATAGGTTTAAAATTAGCTATCAAGAAGGAGTGACAGCTGCAGCAAAAATGCAGTTGCAGACTCAATGTGATACAAATATCATATTGAAAGTAAAAATGAAACAAGGAACTACAACTAAAGGGAGAACAGTTTTTTCAGCCTGGGCACCACATCACAGTGCTCTCCTTTCAAATTGCTCATGCTTTCTAAAGATATGCAGAACTGGCAAAATCAAAAGAAAGGTTTATGTAAGCTATATGTGCAAAGTATAAAAGCCCATGTTCTGCCAACTAATTCACAATAGTAGGCACTGTCACAGCACACATACACAGCACAACACTGTTACATTATTAAAATTTTCTACATTCATTAAACTTTAATTAGACTTTGTTTAAACTTCCATTAGACTTAAATAAATATTTGGAAATCCTGTTTCCATTAATATATTGTTCAAAAACCAGATTTCTCAAGTCTTAAAATAGAACAATGAGGCTACTCTTTGATACGTCTTTGTTACAAAGCTTTCAAGGTATTATGCTTTGTATAAGTTTGTGTTCAGATGCTTCACAATTTATTACTGTTTCTTATTGATATTTACCTGTTTTGCAAAGCTAAGCAAAAAAACAACAAAAAAAGAAAAGGAAAAAGGAGATATAGGGATAATTACAGACTGGCATCTTCAAACAGCTTCAGAACTATTTAGCAAAGATAAAAAGTTAAAATATATGCAATCCTAAAATCTGAGAATGGGTTAGAATTGTTTTCATTTCCAAGGGCGAAATATGATGCAAGGTAATGTGAAAATAGTTTTGAAATAAATTCTCATATTCTTAAAAATTTATTTTATTTTCTATTATTACACTGCTGAAGTGTTTCAATGAAAGCAATAATTCTTCACAGAAGAAATTACTGACTTTCAAAAAACCTTATTTTCCAAAGGGGAAACATTTCAATAAAAAATTATGAAGACTTCCTATATTATTTTCACAGCAGAAATTATTTTCCTTCCCTTGGCTAACAAATGTCAAAAGTAAATTAACAGCTTTGCTGTGGAATCTGTAAATGCCAGTCAAAAATATGATCTGAAAGACAAACAGAAAACTCCTGAGGCGAGAACAGTCTTTCTGTTTTTATAATGATTAACATGTTCTGTATACAACTACAGTATGAACTAAAAAGCAGCAATAAATAAATCACAATTGGTCTCAACCTTTAACCTTGTCATTGTGGAAATTATGTGGGCCTTTTTAATTTAAAGTTTTAAATTTTAGTTTCACAACTAGTATCAGATGTACACATTAAAATCATACATGGAGAATAAAACCAGAAAAAATACAATGATTTATATTTCAATAATTAGAAAGTGATGATGAATTTATTTATTCCCCCCCTAATTTTTCCACTACTCCTTTATGGGTTTTCAATACACCATGAGCTCAGCTTCCTTTATGTCCAGTCTAACTCCACTCCCTGGAAGATAATTTTGGTTTGTATTCTTTGAATTTATTAAGCCTAAGCCTCCAGCTGTATTGTTTTCCTGAAGTGTTATTGAAGTGTTATTCCTTGCAGTAGATCCCAGACCAAAAGGAAAAATACCAAGAAAACCCAATACTTTTACTTCACAGAAGTGAAATGTCCCACATTTCATGAAACTGGAAAGGGACCAGATTTTTGAAGACTATCTTGTCTACAATTACCGTTGTGACAAAGAGAGAAGGCATCAATGAAAGACAGAAAGCACACTACATACCAACTCCTTTTTACCTTTTAAAGAACAGGTTGATTTTTGATTACTTGGATAAATTCTAAAATTCTATTTGGGATTACTTAATTATTCCTTTTTTCCATGAAAAAGGGGCTCAAAACTAGACCTCGATTAATTTAGAGTAAACTTGCTATAATTTTAGACATCTTCAGATTTGTATTTATGAGCAGAAGAATTCAGCCCTGACTCATTAAGTTTAAGAGGTCTCAAAGGATTAATATGTTGGTCATTGAACAGTGAATCTTCATCATGTCGTCTCAATAAAAATAGGGAAAACAAAAAATGGGTTTCCATTAAATTCAATCTATTTCACTTAAAACAGCAGCATCTTTTTTCTCATAAATATTCCTCTCCTATTAACTATTTTGAAATTATTTGCCTTGGAAAAATAAAGAGTAGACTAACTCTGCAGTTGTAAACCATGAAAAATTTCATTCACTTCAGAAAGTATAAGGCAGGATTACATGTCCAGCTTAACACACCTGTGTGGAAGTTGTTTCTAAACCTGGATTTTATTGGATATTATCCTAATTTTTTAAAATTATTTTTTAGGTTGTAAAAGGAATTTTTAAGGTATGTAATTTCTCAGCTTCATTTTTCTCTTGAATCAGTTTGGAGAAGTAGTCCTTTGGGGGTTCAGTTACTCCAGCATTTTCTGAGTGATCGATAGTAGGTAATTTTGAAAGCATATGAGAATGGACGAATTTACCATTATATCTTCCCACACCTCTCTCTCTTTCTACAAGTGTGAACCTCAGAGTGTCCTGAGGTGAAGCACTTGCCTACGTATCAATGAATCCTCAATGAATTTGCTTTAGATTTTTCCAGTCTCACAAATCAATACAATAATTTAACATCCATAACACTTGCAGCAAAGGAATTTCATATCTTTGAGCATTCATGATACTATTCTACAAATCTACCCCATTCTGCTGTGCCATTTTTGCAGTAAGAGCATTGCACAGGATTCACCTTGTGGATGGATCAAGGGTACAGTAATGGCATAATGATGTTTCTGTTTTCTTTACCCAACTCCTGCATTTTTGGCCACTATTTCAGAGTCAACCTTTCAGTCAACATTACCTGCTTTTAGCTATACCTCTAAGTTGGTATCAGTAAGTTAAACTATATTGAGAAGGAAAAAAATTTAAAATCTTTAAATCCTTAAACAATAATGTTTCCTCAAGGAATTGAAGAAACATGGTCTTTATGGTAAATGCTATGTGAGATGAAGGACTACATCAGAAATTTACACATGCCCTAAAACTCCAGGCACTGTGCACAGAATTAATTTTAGTCAGCATAGCTCCATCTTTTAGTCAGCAAAACATCAGAGGGCATTTTTAAATTACTATCTATTTTCTGCAGCCAGTTCATTTTTAATAACTAAGAAATAACCACACTGTCTCTCTTTGAAGAGTCATCAACATCAGAGACGACAAAGAGGATTCATCAGATCTTTGACTATTGTACAATGCCAGGTTCTCGGATAACGATTCTCATTCTCTCCTTCTTCTCTCCCTCCCCTTTGAGAAAGTGTTATGAAACTTCAAAGCTTTGTAGAAATTTACTGAGATAATTTACCATTACTTTCCCTTTAAGAAACCTTGGATTTCTGGAATTGTCAGCAAATCTTATACAACCGATGTAGTTGAATTTATTTCCCTTGATCACTGCTGATACAGCTCGAGGTATGACATCATTCAAACCACCCAGACACCAGCAATTTTTTTCATCCTTTCATCCTCCAGTGACTGAGCTTGAGAAAGTATCATAAACCTCCAGCTGATCTCCTGCTAGTTTCTCAGTTAATGAATTTTGCACATCAACTTCTATGAACTCCCAGGATTCAGATGCTTAAGGCATTTTCTATAAAAAAACTCTGACTTCTTGGTAAACCTTTCTCTCTTAATGAGTAATAGAGGCACATATTCATTCATCAGGCCCAGTGCATATACCAGCTCTCCAAATTAAAATCAAAACAAAACACACTTTTTCATCTTGCAGGTATCATGCTCCCTGACTATTATGAAGACAAACCAGTGTTATTCTCTCCAAGGCTGCTGACAAAACAGTCTATTTACTTCCATCAGCATATCTTGTTCTGCACTGCACCTAGTCACCAGAGCTGGAATCAAAACCCCATAATTTCAGCTTTCATATTTTAAGATCAGTGAACAACTCTACTTCGCATACTCTCTCACTTTCCGTCAATAGACCAGGAATTTCCATAAGGATGACCTTGTAGATAGGCAAGATTGACACAGGAGTCTGAAATTTCACTCAAAAGGAAATACATTACTTTTGTTTAATGCTCAGACTTTATTCTAAAGATACAGTTCATAACACACTCAACTATTTATTTAGAAGTGTGTAACAGACTGGTTGGCCTTTTTCTGGTTGCTCAGAGTGTAAAAAAGCTTCTATTAACATACATCAGAAGCATCTCTTGCATATGCTCCATGCAACAAAATCAGAGTGCAGTCACTCACATTCAGGTACCTGCAGGAAGCGAGCAGCAGGCTGCTATCTCAAGATTGACCTTTCTAAGGAACACATTATCAGGTGCTATTGCCTCTCACATGCTTAGAGGGACCACACTTTTAAAAGTTTTATGAATGAGTACATTTCCACTGAATCAGGTTACTGAAAAGAAGATGGCAATACTTCAGTGTGTAATCACAGTGCACACACATGCAGCTACCTTGTATACTAAATTTTCTTTCTAGTCTATAGACTTAGACCAGACTGTGATATTGAACTAAACAGAACTCAGTCACAAAGGCATCCCTTAACGCATCTAGAGTTCATAACTGTGTGAGGCTAGAATAACAAGGAAATAAAAAATGAAAGCTGCAAGTCTGTGATGCCCTTTTGAATCAGCTGCTACAGTGATACAGCATAACCACTGCCACCATCACTAAGAAAGATGAAACGGAAGAAACAACACCAAAGAGTCGTAAGGAAGATTATAGAGAGGAGCAGCTCAAAGCTGCAAGTACTGACTTCCAGTAGAAATGGAAGGGCATGTGTCCCAGGAAAATCCTGCCAGAGATATCCCAGTCTTGATGACCCATTTAATAAAATAAGGAAATTTCACACTGAATATCCATGAGAAGGGGAAAGAGGAAAATATTCTGGATGCTGAAAGATCATACTATATTTCTACTCTACTGTAGTTAATGCTTCTGGAACCTGGCCGCTATCAGTAGGACAAGAGCTGGAATTTATTGAAAGGGATCAGATAGATGCCAAGTAGTAAAAGCCTAAGCTTGGCAACAGAAGCCAGGGTTAGCTCGTGGGAGTCAAAAACAACTACTGCCACACTGTGGTAAACTGTAAAAAAGGCAATTTCTTTATCAAAGTAGCCTGAAGGATATGTCTGGTCAAAGAGAAGTGTTTTTTTATTTTGTGATCAGTCTGCTTTAACACAATGCCAGAAATATGGAGAGAACTATGCAATTGATTGGAACCCCACAATTCACCTCCTGGGAAATGGCTGGGCAGTCACAATGTCATGTTCATGTAGCAAGGGATGAATCAGACAAAGGATCTAGTTTGCTGGAAAGATGACAGTTTTTGACTAAACATCTCTAAAAAAAAAAAAAAAAAGAAGAAGAAAGGTATGAGGTTATTTAATAGATATTTAAATAAAATACTACATTTTGTACTCACATCAAGAGTGTGGACTACAATCATATATACACTACATATGGCAGCTGAAACACTTGTTTCTTCTTTAAGATGCTAAACCAGCTTTAAAAGGTTAAACAAACCTTAAAAAACAAAACTGTAGCATATTTTGGAATAGAATTAATTTTTCATTAACAAGTTGCTGAACATATTTTCCAAGCAACTATTTAAAGTGCAGCAGATGATGCTATGAAAAGCAAACAAGATGATTCTTAATTCTACCTTTCAACAATTACAAAAAGATGGATATATGTAACACTGTGGTTTATATATATATATATATATATACACACACACACACACATAAATACATGTAAAACTAATTATTTTTACTCAAAAAATTCTTCCAGCATGCATGACAGAAAAAAAGTAATATATGCAGTTCTTTTGGAAACAGGAAAAGAAGAAAGCCTTCTATTGTGATTAGTAGTTACAGATTGCCTTTGGGTTTTAAACTTTAATCATTAGAGTTTGTCAGAAGTACTCCTAAAAGAACCAGCCCGTTTACAGAGAGATTTTAAAAGCGATCTGTTTGAAATGTGTACAGATGTGTTGAATTAGATGAGAAATACCAGAGGAAACAAGTTTTTAATATTTCATGAAACTTTCAAAAGAAGTTTCCAGTGCTAAAGTTGTAAGGAGATGAAAATCAGTCTTGACAGCCCTGCTTATCACTACAGGCTACTGAGAAAGGAAGCTCTTAAGAGGCTGAGACCCAGAATATGAAGCATCTCTCAGTGTTTTCCTCCAAAAAATAACTTGTAAAGATGAATACTTCTGGTATTGATACGTACTTTCTCCAAACTGGTCCAAACCAGAAGTTGTTCAATTTGCAAATCAAGAAGTAGTTCTTCTCATTTTCAATGCTATTAAGTCCAGAACTAAAATCAAATTACATTTGTTCCTTCTCTAACACTTCTAGAAAGGGTTTTGCTTTTATAAATTAACTAACAGTTTTAATAGTTTTCAAACACTGCTTTAAACAATAGAAAGTTATAAGCTACAATTTTCTGCAAAATGCATTTCAATTATGCAGAAACTGAGAGACAACAGAAGAATCATATTAGATAAGTTAGAGTAAGAATGATGTTTAATTGATAATTAGATTCTCATGTATATCTGATACTGAAATGAGTGTGTGAAGTTGCTAGATGGATAAAAGCTGATTTAAAACTGGGCATAAGCAAAGCTTACATCTTTTATATTCAGCTGCTGTGTAAAGCTAGTGTAAGCTAGTTCTCACAGATAGGAGGGCATGGAGCAGAAACAGCTAAAATCATGTGCTAAACCAGGTATTATTTTGTCTCCCATCCTCAGGAATTGTAATGGCATAGAAAAAGTGCCATCATAAGTAAACCCAAAGGTATTAAAAATGAATGTGCTATTATCTGCGTGAATGTGTTATATCTGTGAATTCTGTGATCCTTTTTTCTTTGTACTTTTATTTTGGTGTGTGCATTTCCATTCTGACATGTAGCTGAATACAGCCCAACAGTCCTGTTGCAAGAGATGTAACTATATCATACCAAATTGTGGAAAGGATTCATTCCAGCAGCTTAGGAGAGCTGTGCCTCTGTGCCTGTAGGGATCAAGCATGCCTTATTACTATTTTTACAGACTTCTCATTTTATGGGCTTACTGTGCTGAGCCCACAGAACTTTCACCTTGACACGAAGATGATCAGAAGAAAGGTGGCATATTTGGCTGCAACCTCTGAGGCTGACCAATGGATAAGGACAGGAAACGTCTGAGGTACAATCCGCCCTGAGAGGGAACAGTAAGTCCCTGCACGCAGGTGACAGAAATGAGCATCTCCCCTCCTCCTGGCCTGACTTAAGCCAGCACTCTGCACAGAAATTGATAGTAGTTGACTTACAGAGGCCATTTGCGTTGTTTCTATGTTCTTTTATAGCATCAGTAGAGGCAGAAATGCTTCTAAACTGCTTTATTGCTTTGTAGCAGCATCACTCGAGGTTGCAGTCTCAAAAGTCAGGTTAGGGAGACAGTGTGTACCTGAACCACACACTTCTGTACTCTCGGGGATTTAGATTCAGCTCACCTGTGTGTTCTGGGACAGTATTAATAGTTACCAAGAGATTCTATTTCCACATAAATCAAATTTTAATTGTTTGACCTTGAAGTCTTCCATTTTCTCAGTTAAAACAAAACAAACCACAACCCAACAACAACCCAACATGTGCACATCCCAAATTCCCTATTCACAGTTTTTTCATAGCGAGGACAATCATAGTTGACTTTGCAATGACTTTTAAGTTTCTCAAGGCCAGAAACCTTCTTGATACTGTTTTCACAAAGAAGCAGTAGCACCATACACCAACTATGACCAAACGAAGGATGATTAGGTACCACTAACTCACACCAGATACAACATTCATGAATGAAAATGGAGGCTGGAAAGAAAAAACAGGGAACGGAGGAGAGATGAGTTACTTTTTCAAACATCATTAGAAATAGACTACCATCTCTGGACAGCAATGATGCCCACAAACAACTCAAGACAATTCAGATAAGGATACAGGTTTTGGAACAGTCAAAGCAAAGGGTCTCTTTTAAACTGATAAAAGTGCAACTTGAGCTCTGCTATATTAACCAGGTTCAGTTTAGCCTGATACTCAGTCTGGGTAGCAACTTTTCTTTCCCTTTACTGTACAACCAGTTTCTCATGAAAAAGAGAAGGATAATTTACATACTTTCAATACAGTTTGAAATGTAATCTGGCACAAACTACACCCTGATTTTTGTTGTGGCTCTAGCATTCCACTGCATGCCAATAATTATTTAGTTAATAATATAGCAATTTCTATTCTCTTAGAGCGTAAGCTGTATTTTTTTTTTCTGAAGCTCTGAATATCAAATTGATTGATGTTATTACAACATACAGCTTCCACATAACATTCTGCTCATTTTCTCCCAGGAAAGTCATTCTACTGCTACCTTTTCCCCTTCGATTTCAATTTCATTTGGGAGATTTTGGTGTCATGATCAAACCTGTAAATGCCTCAACTGCCTATTCAGCTGAATGGTTATGCTGAAGTTGGTAGGAACACTTGCCTCATGAAGATTACTACCACAATTAAAAATTCAAGGGACTGAGCTTCCAGATTTACTCAAAATATCTGACAGGAAGTTGTAGACTAATACAAGCATAGCACCAACGACAATGCTGGGTTTGGGTTTTGGTGGTTTTGTGTGGGTTTTTTTTGGTTTGTTTTTGGGTTTGTTTTGTTTTGTTTTATAAAAATAGAAGCTACACTCTTGTTTGTTTCCTTCTGCGTAGGTCTCTATAATGTTCTCCAGCTAATGTATTCTTCAGGTCTAAAGTGCCCACTCAGTGAATTTCCACTTGTGTCTGTGTTGCAATGAACCAGTAGAGAAGGATTTATGTTACAATTAAGCAAAAGACAAAAATATCTTCTCAGATCCAAGTATCTCCATTCAGATATTTTTATTCCCTTTTCAAATGTGTTTTGAAGTAAAGTGAAACAGAAGACAACGATTAGAAATTTGAAGTGGTATCATGAGTTGAAAAAGGGTTTTGATTAGTAATGGATATGCCATTTTGCAATCTGTTTCTAGTTGTAAGAAGTGCAGTGAGTAAACCCAGAGCCAGACACAATGATAGGTGAGATAAAATCTGATTAAGGTTTTGATTATTATAATGCTGAACCTGTGTTATAAAATGAATGATGCACATCGTTTTCACCATTCCTTTAAAAGGAAATTTATTATGCTAGATCTTGGAGTAACTGAATAAGCCTTACAGCATTTTGCTAAGGCTTTCAAATAGATGTGTGCGAAAATTAGGAAAAGCAAGATTCTGAAATGATAAAGGCAAAATAAAAGTAAGAATTCATGTAACTAATATACTACATTCAACTCTATATGTAAAAGCATAACTGCTTCATTTTAAAACCTGTGTTGTTACTTCATTTTCCGTTCAACTCCTAAAAGGCTTATTTCCTTCTGATACTGCTCCAGTTGCTCTCTGTGGGAAACTATAGAGTTTATATATTATTCATTCAACTAAAAACCCTGAGGCAGGACCCCTATGGAGCCTCTTCAGTAATTGGTCTCCAGATGCTGGTGATATGCAGTGCTCTAAAAGTCCTTAAACATCATGAGAACACAATTCCATCTGCTTTTCAAGCTGTGTATGTTTAAAGGAACAACACTGACTGCTCACCCACATTTTCACCCAGCTCCTACAGTACCTAATTATTCAGGAAGTCATATGCATTGAACTACAATTTATGCAGGTAACACAATAGCATAAAAACTTGCAAATGAAATGCTCACTTTATTATTTAATAAATATGTGACATAGCTGAGCAATTTATCCACAAAAGCAGTGTACATACAGTGGCAGCAAAATTATCAATTGTATTAATGTTTAAAGAACCACACAAGCAGGTTGCTGAGAGTGAAAAGTTGAGCAGGAATCATTTCTGTATTAAGACATCCTGACAAGATGCAGGTATGCACAGTGAACGTTCATTTGGCATTTGCATTTATAGCCTGCAACAGTAAAACAATAACGTTTACATATTATTTTAGTGTGAGTAACACAAGCATTTATGCTACTGACTGAAACAGGGCCTTCAAGTAGGACTAAAATTATTCTGTCTACACCTGAATGGTCAATCTCTGTATTTCCTTGAACACTGCCCCCTCACCGCAAACTGTGAATAATAAGCATTTTAACAATTCTATTTCCAAGAACACCATACCATCCAAAAGGTATGAGTTTTCAGGACATCTCACTTGCAAGCATTGTGTAAACATTAATCATGGAAGTTATTAATGATAAATTAACTTAGATCTGCAAGGGATGCTGACAAATCAGTCAGTCATTCATCTAACAGCACTTTCTCCTTTCTGTCTCATTTTGACCTATCTCCAGGGGTCCCTGCTACTGCCTGTGCAGTATCACCGTTCTTTTTTCTAAGTGTCCCCCAGTAACTTCTGTTTCCCTCAACCGCTATATTGTAGAAAGGCAGCAGTTCAAGGCTGACAAACCAATTAAGTTCATTTAGCCTAGAGCTGCTGTTTGCCATCAAGGTCAGTGAGAAGCAACTGATGCAATTTGTACCCTAGTGCCATAAAGGAGGCACACATCTAGGTGGTAAAAGAAGAACTACATGAGATGAAATCAGATGCTACACACACTAGAAGCAGCAAGGACTAGTAATCATCAGTGATACAGAGACATGACTCCTCAAGAAGGATGAAAATAAAAGCTAAAGTTGGCATCTAATGCTACACATTAACAAGATGAGTATGTTAGTTAATAGAAAGGAGTAAGACAGATAAAACACAACCTGTTTGAGTTGAAACCAAATTTTGTCACAAAATGATGAAAGAGGTTCTGGCCAGCATAACATCAAAAGTCAGGCACTGACCTTCAAGATGAGACAGAAGGTTCTCTGCCCAGGGACAGACAAAAGGACCAACCGCTGCTTACTGATTGCAAGTGCCAACAGATTTCTCAACGCTACTATTGAGCCAGTAAGAGGCAAAGAAATTTTGGATGTAGAGTTTTGGCCAGCTGTAAGAAAAGCTGACAAGACAGTATCCTTGGAACAGTCACATATGACTAGGAAATTAAATAAAAATTAGGGCAGTATCTCAGAGAACATGTATTATAATGTCACTGTCACCATCTACAGCAAAACAATCCTGAAACAAACTCATGCGGCAATGGTCTTGTGGTGCTGATTTATGCAAATTCTTACACCTGTGATGAAGATGTTCTCTGAATCACAGTAGCCAAGGGAAATGTCCAGGAATAAATCACTAGAGTGTTCTAGACTGGAGAACCTGCCTAACCTAATTTGGATATTAGGATGGTCTGCTCCAAAACAAAAATTCATTCACACAGCCTTTACCCTTGGTCATAGAGGTACTGCTACGCATTTTTGAATTTTTACAGCACGTTTCACTTACCTGGTAACTGTTAAATAATACATGGGGACTGCCAAAGGCCAGAAGAGCTCCACCCTTGTATAAGGCTTTTCCTCGTCACTGGTATGTAAATGTATATAAATGATAACAACTCAGCTGTTGTAAACTGGTACCAATTCAGTGAATTGAATGGAACTGTGCTGATATAAAAAGCTGGTATGTTTTTTAAGTTATCACAGCAGTAAGTATTCTATGTAGAGAAGCAGTATTCTTGCAGCATTCAGAAGAGCATGAAAATGTGGTGCATCTATTGATGAAATATCTCAAGAACTGTGTACAGAAAAATTACAAATGATGGCAAATTTCTATGAAAATAGAAACATCATAGTGATCACTATTGGGAAAAGGTATTTATGACCCTTGTCAGTAGCATAACATCGCCTTAATTCACAATGATAATTTTTATAAAATCCTTTGGAAAGTATAAGGTAAGGTTGGCTTCACAGATGATTGAATTCTATTTACCTTTATTGAATTTCACTTTTTAATGAAGTCTAGCTGTTTGTTTTTACTGCAGAACTAGATACTAAGAACCACTTTCAATCCAGACCATCTCGCTTACTGCAGTCATCAGCCTGCTTTTCATTGGAGAGAACCTCAACCTCACAGTGCTCACCAAAAAAGGCAGATAGTTTCTCTTAGAAGAGATCTGAGAGGCAACATATTCCAAAGCAATGTGTTGTGTATCCATTTACACCTCCCCCACTCCCAAATGTATACACTGAAATAATATTGTGGTAATAGAGGAAAGCTAATATAAACAATTCCTGCAGTCTTTTAAAATGCTTTAAAGTAATCCCATCAGAAGGTACTTGAAACATCAGTATAAACCAAATAATTATAAATAATAATTGGGAAATAACTTCTTTTTGAGCATAAACCTACTGGTATACAGTTTTAAATACCACAGATACCTAACAAGAAACTGTAGAAATGCAAGGCTTGCAATCATTAGCACATGCCTGCCTATGACAGGGTTTATGACCAGCAGAGCCATGAAAAATGCAAGATAATTAGAAATCCATATAACAATTTCTTTACTTATTTTTTCCTTAAACACCTAGTATGAGTCAGCTTTACAGTTACATTTACTGTTACATTACACTAACTTCACTGACTTACAAAGCTCAGAGTTTCTCCTAAAGGTATTTGCACTACAGAGAAGTGTACTTTCCGTGAAATGCAAGTAAGAACATGGAACTGTCTTGCTTTTTCCTATTCCTCCCCCTAGCCTCCATGCCTGTCCTAGCTGAATAGCTTACATACCACAGAGAAACCCATCTTGTGAAGGTTTAAAAAATAGAATCCCCCTTCCTTGAGCATCAGAAAAATCTAATTCCTAGGTTATGTCAGATCAACATAGATGTATACCACTTCTCACCCTTAACACCTCTGATCTGGAAGGAACCTTTCGGGCCACAGTCCTTGCTGTCACAGGCAGTCTTAAAGTGAGATCTGGTAGCACAGCAACTATACAGCAACTAAAATTTTCAACCATATGATAACCGATACTTGTTTTGATAAACTAGAAGAAAAAAGCCAACATTTTTCTTTTTAAAATTCCTCTTCCAAGAGAACATACACTCTTCTGAAAGTCCTCTTGAGAAGTCTCCATTTCAGATATGGAGAGAATAAATGCATTGCTTTTCTAGCTAAGTCCCATTATTTTTTTGTCAATTCACATTTGGAGGCAACATCAGCAAAATACAGTCCTATATAGATTTATTACTTGGACCATCTCCAAAATGTGTGTACTCACAAGACATGAAAACAAGGTAATGAGCATTCAGTGCCCTCTGCCATAAACAGTATTCAACTTTTGACATCTTGGTTCTCACATCCACATATTAACTCTCTTTTCTTAGTAACAGAAATTAAATTAGTTTAAAGATGCTTAAACTCCATCCAAGAAAAATGAAAATTATACAGTTTTTCTGCGTACGTGTGCAGAAAGACATGTGGCCCTTATACACTTAAAGCACATACATATGTGTCCGTGGGTGTATTTACCATTTGTAAGAAGTGCCCTCCTTTATACAATTTTTATCACTCTGGAAATCATGATTCAAAGTCTCTACAGAGAGTTAGGTAAAGAATCCTCTCTACCAGTATGATGAAAAAACTGACTACGTATAAACTGTAAATACTGTAATCAAATAATTGAGACAACACGATGTTCAGAAACACAATATTTGAAACAATTACAAATTCATATTTGAAACACCTGCTATTTGAAGCATTTAAAAGACATTCCAATAAGTATCTGATGAGGTATCTAGAGCAAAAAATGTATATATTTTTGACCTGCTCACTCTTTGCTTTTTGTACTTAAAGGTATGCAACACAGCAGTACTATTCATTAAAATTTTAATATTCATAGTATTCTTTGATGTATTGGATCTCTCATACACAATTTTCCTACGTCTTCATAACCGGATTTTATGGTCTATCCACAAAGTTACTAAGTTTATATTCATGAGGTTATATCAGCAAGTTATATAGCTCTGAACCTGGTTGACACATCACACCTCACACTCAGGATAGGATTTTAAGTTTAAAATACAAAGTTACTATTTGAATGTTTCACATAAATGGGGTGTAATTCTGCGATTGTTTTACTGCAAGTCTAAAAAATATTTACTATTTGCACTTATTACTCTATGCCTTCGGTCCACTGGGAAAATGACACTACTAGGAGATGACTTCCACACGGAGCAGCTAGGGAAATGCATTTATAATGCTTTCAAAGTTAAACAGCAGTTCAGAGAGTTATGGCTCACAGCTGAGAGTTTTGAAGAGATTATATTAATTTTCTTAGAGTAAATCACTGTAGTAGAATAATCAAATTTATGACTAAGAGAAATGCATAAGCAGAATAACCCTGGGAGGACTGGGAACGTGAAGCAATTACAGCAAAAGGCAACTTTATGGATTTCTGTTTTGCAGTAGTTGTGTCCCAAATCCTTGGGAATGAGGTCTATAACTGAACATATTTGTTGAGGGAAAGCTGAAACAAAGCAAACAACATCAAAGTATATGGAATAAATATAGAGCATACTGCACTTGTATATGTAGCTGGTTAAATAACATCATAAACTGGGATAGATTTTCACATGGACTTAGCATGCATTTGGAAGGCAGAGCATTTATTTTCAGAATTAAAAATATATCTGGAAATCAACACCCCAGTAAAATAAGAACAATTGCATTAATCTGCTAAATAACACGTGTTAACATCTGTAAATATTCACATCCTTCCCAAGTTACTTTTAAGGATAGAAATTAACCATCAGTGGCTACAATGAATTCAGAATCAGGAATGTATTCTATAGTTTATGGTTCATTTGCCTGATGTAAAAGACCCTGTATTAAATCACTGTAATAGCATTATAGGTTATAGTAAATTTATATAATCTAATGATATTATTGATTATGGAAGTTAACTATAGTTGTACAATATTGATGTCTTCCTCTCTTTCCATGGGGGAAAATATTTATGAAAGATGCTACTGGAATTTCAATGCAAGTTAATGGTCTTCCTAAACAAAGAGTCAAAGAAAAATAGTAGCAAGACTACACTGATGAAATGCCTTCTCTATCTTGTGTAGAAATTATTTTTAGAACTAAGTTCATTCCTTCAGCATATTAAGACAATATTAATGTCTTGAAAGCAGCATGACTTTGGCATCAACATGCTGGTTTTGTCCCTCTTTAAGGCGTTTGTGTTCCATCTAGATCAAAAGTAACTATGTTTTTCTTCCTACTGCACAGGGAAAGAGTCTTCTGCACTACAATATATACTAGAACATATACAATTTCACCAGTAACAATTGTACATTGACTTAGTGCCGGGACAAAATAGCAGAAAAAACATTCTAAAGACCTACTAAGACATATTTGGAGTTTGTAAGAGTATTTTATTTTTATTACTAGAATTGAGCAAATAATCTATCTTGTGTCTATTATGTGTACAACACAATGTACATCAAAGATGCCTTTGCAAAGATTCAGTGGAGATACAGACGGAGTGTAAACTAGGAAATTATTACCTTAATATCCATACACTAGTATTTAGCAGTATAGAACCATTTAATGACAAAAAAAATATATGCCTACATGCTCAGCCTTCCTAAACACCAAACGTATTAGTCAATAATGTGTTGCTAGAGTGTAATACTTAACTCCTCTGAATTAAGATTGCCTGGTGCTATCCAAGCAGACAGATCACCTATACCATAAAAAAAGGTTCCTGTTAAGGAAATATGAGTTGCTTCTGTCCCGTAGCAAATGCATGAATTTGGGTAGAAATGGGTATTATGAAACTGACTTTATAGTTGCGTGGTTCTAAGTCTTTCTGGCTGGAAAGCCCAAGACGTGTCTGACTGTGGTGCTAAACTGTAATCTGAACAAAAGCACTGTCTGTTGTTCAGCTCATTATCTGTATAAACTAATTACTTGGCAGGAGCCAAACTGTAAGACATTAACTAGAACTAAATGCAGAAGTAGACAAAATCAGAAATTACTTCTGAAATGACTCTCCCAATAGTCTTCACTTACTGTGCCTTAGTACACTTTGTGGAACAAACTCAGAGAAAGCAAACTGGATTGCTTTTGGACAATATTAAATAAGAAGATGCTCTCCAGAAGCACATCCAATACACTTTTATTGCTAATGGATGTTCAAGCAATGGGATGAGAGTAAAACTAGTCCAAAGTAACTTCCTCTAATACTAACCACAGATTTTGGCTCCTCAGCAGCTACTGTTTCCCTCTGCAAAGCATATTCTGCTGCACTGCATTACTTGCTGCAGGCTCACTTCCTTCTGCTACATGGGGATTCATTTGAATATCACCAGATGTAAAGGTACAGCACTGGAGACAACATCAATAGGAACATCATGGCACAGAATTTTACAAAAATAGGGTTGCTGAGAAAACCAGAGACTTAAGAAAGAGAGAAAGTTGCTAGAAAGAAACATTAGATGCTTTCCTGAAAAACTAACCTGATGTTGTGGAAAGACACTGTGACAGAAGAGACATAATGTAACTGCTTTAAGGAGATCTTTGTGACTTGAGACTTGAATCTAAAAAGAATTTTCATAACAACAATAAATTATGTATAACTACTTAACAAGATTGATCTTAAGGACAGAACACCCAGCCCACAGCACTTGGAACTCACTCTAGAGTAACTAAGCAAGCATCTGAAACAACTTCTACACCGTCATTGTGAGTTTATGGAGGATAAGCATCCCAGAGGACTGGAAAAGGACAAACATGGTACCTACTTTTATAAACTGGAAGAAAAATTGAAGACCTGCGAATTTATAGACTAGTCCAAATAGATTCAATCCCCAGAAAAATACTAGAGCAAAAGAAAAAAACCAAAAGCCAAACCAAAAAATAATAGAAGCAAACATGAGCATGTATAAAAGAACATGAAAAACCACCACCACAAGTTTGCCAATAGAAAAGTATAACAAACAATTCTCTCAATTGGATGAGACACTGTAGAAATGCAGTGCATCTTGGCTTTTAGTGAGGTTATCTAACATAATGCCCTAGGACTTGTAATGAACATTGGCTAATATTCACAAACATTTCAACATTAAAGCCTTACAATATATAATTCAGTTCTTGTTTTCCTTCTATATAAAGGAACACAGATATATTTTTTTAAAGTCAAAAGCAAGCACACAGATTTAGCAACACAAAATTAAGAATACAGGGATTGGGATTCATTCACAGTCAAGGAAGACATGGCACTTTGTCTACAGCAGCTTGTGGGTAAAAGCACCGTAAGAGTCACAGTTATCAAAGATTTCGAGACAATCATGAAGCACAACGTAGGATATCCCAGATCAGACTGACAGACACTGAGATTCTGCAGCAAAGTAGCGGCTAGGATAAAGTCTGAATATGAAAATTAAGAAAACAGCCATGGGCAAGACTTGTGTTGAGGGTGAAAACCAAGAAGAAACAAAAAGACAAAAGAAAGACATAACCACAAGAAAAACACATTTTGAAAAACCAGTGCATTTCCTACGTCAGTATTTTAAAAGGATGTGCAGGCCCTTTTAAACAGATGTACACAATCTGGATAAGAGGCCATGTTTGTGAACTCAGCTTTGGTAAATACATGATACCTGGCACAAAGGGCAGTTACATGTTTGCTAGTACATGTAGGAAAAAATCAAATAAGCAAACACATGCCTTAAAGCTGGTTCACATTAATACTTATGGATTTGATACTCTTATAGCAATCACTTTACTAACTTTTGTTTTCACAAATGTTATGACTCAAAAAAGCAGATGCAAATGGTTGCAAATTCTGCTAGGCACTGAAATACATCTAGTCTCTCCTTCAGTTTCATAAAAGAATATAGTTATGGTGAAGGCTGTGCTGCTAAAAATACAGGAAGGAAAAGGCTTGGATTATCACAGCAGAGAGATGAAGAACCCAGAAAGATAAAAAAATCCAGAAAAGCATACTTTTAAAACTTGTAAAAGGAAACAGAACCTCCCCCTAAACACTACAGCAAACCTACTAGAAGACATATGAAAGGGCTTTTATGAGGAAAATGGTGAAGATACTGCAATGAGGTATTAAAGCTTGGGGCTCTCCTTTGGTGAGTAAGATTTATACAGCATGTTAATGAAGACTAGTTTAGAGATTGGTGGGAAAGAGAAATGGGGCAAAGATGTTCCTCTTTCAGCTTTATGCACACATCAGAAGATGAATCAGCGATGAGCTGCAGGCACTTAAAAGTGAAAACCACAACCCATTAACTGAAAAAGGGGAACATCACCTTTTGGAGCATTATACTTGTAAAGACGGGAATCCCACGGGAAAGGTGCTGTTGAGAACAGAGCATCTGCTTTTGCAGTAGGCAGTTACCTGAACATCATCAGAAACAGACACAATATAGGGCAATATGGTAATAAGACTCCCAGTGGGAGAGCCATGTGTCTGTTCTGCTTTAGGAGGACACACACATTCACTCTGGAGAGGAGGCAACACAGGAAAACAGCAGGACAGGCTGTCAGCTCTGACTCTGGTGGGTCACAGTAAGATCTTCTGCTCGAGAGAACGTATGGTGCTTTCACGTTTTTTTGTAACAGAAACTGAAAACAGCCTACCCTTGATGGCCTGTGGGAAAATGCAAACTATATGCAATCTGACATGTCTGTTTATTTGTGGTTTTCTACTTTTCCCTTCTCTATTGCTGAATTTTTACATACTCAAGTCTTGTTTTTAGGGAAAGGGAAATAGCAAAAAGCCCCTGGCCTTGGACAGTTCAATGGTAACAGCATGCATTAACAGCACCCAAATCAGTTAAGTGAAAGATTAGGAATAAATAGACAGAAAACAGTTCTTACTCTCATCTGTAATTAGGTACTACTGTTTTTTATTACTGTTTTATGATTTTGTGGAGTACAAGTAAAGTAACATGCAAATCAGAACTTCAGGTTTTTGTTTTTTTTTTTTTACTTCTTTCATCACATATGTTCATTTGGAAGACATTAAACAAGGTTTGGTGTCTTTTTTTTTTTTTTTAGCTACAAATTTTCTTTTAGTTTCTTTGAAAAGCCTCCTTCCACAGCTGGCATGCGTTTCTAGATTGTTTCCAACCTCCTTATCTGAAGAAAAAGCAGGTGGGCTCCACTGTCATGGGATTCTCTTGCACAGAAGAGCCATAGTACAAAGTTTAACTTATTTTTCTAGTCACTTATGAAGAGAAAGCACATGGATAAGAACATTAAAACATGTCACTAAGGATTTTTGTGCAACAGGTTGTACTATTAGCAGTGGTGACTTTCAAACAGAGTTTTTCTGCTGCTGCTGCTGTTTAGCTGTTTATGAAACTCCTGCCACTGGGAAGACCACTGAGGGAGGCAGGAAAGAAGCACCGCATAGCAACAAACCATGGCAGTCTCTCTCATTCACACACATTGAAAAACACGTTTTTTCATGTGTTAACAGTTCGCCATTTCTGAGTAGAAGCCTGATTTTCTTCCATCTACTCACCCTGCAGGTGGCTTTCTTGGGACCCATCCCTACACCTCCTTACAAGCACCAAGGCAAAGGTGATGAGGCAAACACAATTAATAATACGTCTTCCTAAGGTGGTTTACGGTTTAAATCATCAAACTAAATTTAATAGTTATATTTAGGAGTCTCTTTCATTGACCTCCCTTTTATTTATTTTTGAAGACTTCTCTTATTGCACAACCATGCATTAGGTTGCTTTCTTATGTGTGTTAGAATTACTCCCCATAAAAGAGGTCAGAAGAGAAATTTTAAACTTTGATAGCAAAATATCTTGAAAAATTGTATTTTTCTGTTGAATCTCAGCTGGTAAAAGTCAAGGTAGCTCACTCAGAGTTTATAGGGGATTGCCCCCAATAATTTAAAAAAAAAAAGAAAAAATGCAGTAACTTCTGTTTAGACACCCTCGATAACAAGGCTGAATTCTGCTCTCAGTCGTAATAAACTAAATCCAGATAAACACCACTGATTAAATAATACTAATAAAAAAAGGTCATGACACATCATAAGAAGTTTCACTTGGAATAGAGGAATGGAAAAATTCAAGGGAGGCTTGATCAGCAAATTATATTGAAATGGATTCTTATTCACAACTGTGCTTTAAAACTCCTGTTTTAAACTCCTGTTTTTGACTTACAGGATATTCAGAAAGTAACTGCTAGAGCATAACCATTTACATAAAATTCTAAAAAAGAAAAAAATAATTAACAGCTGTAGACATTTTAAGACTGTGATTCGGCATTGGCTAGCCATAAGAAAGATGCACAGAAAAATAGCACAAAAAATTCTCAGGAGAAGAAAAGCCATTTTTTAGCTAATATATAAGTATTGCTGTATCTCCACTGTCTCAACAGAATTAACAAGTATATCAGGTGATGTATTCCTAATATAGTTGTATATAGATATACTATATAGATAGTATACCTATATTCCTAGATGTGTTCAGTATGTGTTCCTGTCAGGTCAAAGCTCACCCAGAAATGAAATGGTAAAACTCTATGCACTATCTTCCTAGAAAAGCAAAAGTAGCAGGATTCAGTGATAAGAATTTAGTTGATATTAAAAAAATACTTTAAATGAGTATGGACACACATATGCAAACACACACAAGCACACAGATTTGTCAAAATAAAATGCTGACACTCCTCTCACAGGATACATTCATTTGTGTTTCTTATTGTTTTGCATATGGAGATGTATACTGCCTTTGGCAACATATCAGTTTATGCACTGTGTGTAAACATTATTTTCATATAGAGATGTGAATTTGAAGAGGAGTGCACTATCTACAGTTAGAAATAAATTCCACCTTCCACCATTCTGTTTTCCCTTATCTGAACTGCACATCAGAAGTAGTACCAACAGAGGAGGAGAAAGTAAAAAGTAGGGAACTGCAGACATGTTGCAGTGCTCTTTTCTACTACTTTTCTCTCCTTTGTTCCTGTCTTAGACAGCACAGACATACAAGCATGGAGATTTCAATTCCCAAAAACTTGGTCTTCTGCAACACAAGTAGACTGCAAAGCAGTAAAAATTTTCCTCTGTATTATGTTTGTATCTTCCCCTACTCTTCCATGCAGCTTCTGTATACTTCCAAAGTATCAGAGCTGAGTAACTAAACAAGTTAATGCATGAGAAGAAATTAGTCACAATTGCTTCTCACCTCTTAAGAATAATTTCTGTGTTCATCCCTTTCTCTGTATTGGCATGCTCACGCTGCACTGACTACGCCTCATGTTTACTGCAAACATACACAAAGAATGCTCAAATACCACAGTGTAAATTGAGTGAAATGATAATACATTTGTGAAAGGAATTTCTTGTCTTCTCTCTCTTAATATATAACAGATTATATGAACAAAAAAGATGAAACTGTCAAAAGGCACTTAAAAACATCCTATTTCCATGTTGAATTGTCATCATTTTAGTCCTTTAGTCCACCAAGTCTAGTTCGTTCAGCATAACCTCAGGGATCTACAGTGCACTGCAGCCTGGGCAAAGGAGCTCACCTCCAGACTGGGAATGTGCTAAAGGACCCGATACAGAAACAAAACTGTAGGCTTTGTCTAGAGTGAAATCAAGAACCTGGTTGTGACCATGCTGGAAAGTCCTCCCCATTCTTCTCGATCCATGTCCCAGACTTGTCACCCAGAAGTCTGATGATGCAAAGACGTACTGAACAGACTTGATCATGACATAGGCATGTGAAAAACTGACTGAGCATCGTCAAGCAACAACTGTACCCCTAGTGATTCAAATTGCTAGGCTGAAGCTAGGCTGAATCCTGCATGCATCCCAATACCTACCATGGAATGACAAACCTGAGAGATAACTAACTCAAAGCATTGATAAGAGATTTAATGGAGACCACTCTTCACATAGTCAAAACTAATAGAATTATTATCACCTGATTGTTTAAGAGCTATGGAACTACAGCAAAGAACTTGAATGATTTTGATTAATTACATTACATGAACAGCATTAATTATTAATTACATTAGAAGCTAAATGAACTGCTTTCTATTGTTCTGCTTTTCTGTGGCACACAGGCTGAATCGTTACCCCTGTAGAAACAGAAATGAAATGGAATCCCAGCTATTAACAAAAAATTAACAAAAAAAAAAAAAAAAGAACAGCAAATGATAGCAAACAAATTGATTTGGAAAGAGAAGGGAAAAAATAAGAAAAATTATTAAGAAGAGGAATTTACTACTTCATTCTTTACTTCACATTTTTGTGTCTATTTGAAAAGAAAATATTTACTGAGTTATTTTTTCCACAGGGAACCACAACCAGTAAATTTGACAAAATGCACAGTAATGTTCAGTACCCCAAATATCAACTCAACTGATAAAGGAAAAAGAACAGCCTACCTATTCAGACAGTTTCATTAGTCTAGAGATTCTGATAATGTCATTTCTTCTGGCTGCTTTTACTGAAATGATTAAAGCACGTCTTTCACAATTCCCCTCCTCCCCAAGTCTAAGCCAAAAACTTTTACCTGTGGTATCATCTGTTCTACTAACTGTATTAAGAACTGCAAAGCAGTTTTTGCACTGGACAGGACATCCACTATTCTTTTAGCCATTTCTCACTGAACGGGAGTTTCGGTACTGAGCTGCCTCTCACAACCTCAGCATGCCAGGCAAGAGACCCTAGCAAATGAAGGTTTTACAGGTCTTGGCTATTAGTCCAACGAGACAATACTTCTAATGGATTTGGAAGCATTGCCACAAATAGGAACAGTGTGGTCCTGTTTCTGTCAGTGTTGCTACACTGCAAAGAACAGAATCTTTGCTTTGTTCACTGGGATATTCACCTATAACACATGAGACTAACAACAGATTAATGCTCAGTGCAAAATTAAGATGCCTGTGCACTAAGTCAGTGAACAATTTCCATTCTTACTATCAGGTGAGAATAGTTTCCTATTGTTTAGGACACAGAGAAGTTAAAATTTAGAACTTTTAAGAGCAAGAAAAATCTTTCAAATTCTGAATGCTCACTGCAAGTTTTTCAGTATCTCATATTCCCCTGTGCAGCATGGTTTAATGATTTTAGTGCTTTAAGGAAGGTCTGTGGACATCTGCCAGATTTTTCCCAGTGACACTCACTGCAGTTTTGAAGTATTAAAAAAATTATAAAGAAATCTCTGTGAACCTCCCCCAAACTAACTGCAACATACTGGCATTTAATATATAGAAATAAATTGGTAAAATGAAAAGAAAATTCAAGAGACAGTGAAGATGGAAATGTCATTGCATTTTAAGTATTTTTATTTTTTTAAATTAGTTTTCAAATTACTTCTACAAAACCATCACTGTGGTAATGGAAAGTATGTCCTTATGAAAGCAAATGAAGAAAAGAAACAGATTTGAAAAATTCTGCCATCTCTGAAGAGAAGAAATCCAGAGTCGGCAGGCTGGCCAGCTAATCATTTAGTCATTCTAGCCTATTGTTATAAATTACATCGTTCAGACTATTCAAACTGAGCAATGAAAAAGAGATATTAAATGCATATAAAAGTAATAAGTGAAAATTTCTCCTTACTTCAAACATCATTCTGCCTTATTAGTCTCTTACAGAGAAACCAAGGAAGATGATAAAAGTATTTATTATTATGGTGCATGGACCTACATTTGTATTTATAAAACAAGATGGACTTTCTAAAAGAAAACCTTTTTCAGTATTACCTTAAGCTTCAGTCTTTTCCATTACAGCCTTACACCATAAGAGAAGTGTTTATCTCGTACACATCAAAACATTAGAGCACAGGCAAATATAAAAAAGAATCCGCTCCGAACACATGCACACATTTTTAAGTGTAGCCTGGGATATTTACATAAATGTATAAAGCTGTTGACGCTAGAGTTTTAAATAGCATTTCAGTTGCTATAGTCAAACAATGAATAAGTACATGCTCTACACACCGGGATGGAGTCACGCTCATATCGGAAGCTGCTCGTTCTAAAACCCAGTCAGACTTCCACTCAGATGTGTTACTGTCTTTGTGAACACTGCAGTCAGGCAGGCACATGGATATACCCCTTTGTCACCACAGTGAAAGAAACCAATAAAAGCACAATTATATCAATACACAAAACTGCTCATGAGGGTATATGGCCTTACAGTAAAGCAATGATCCTGAACAGCAGATTGTCTTTTCCAACACAACATAGGTAACAGAGGATCTCCTCTCCTACCCCTCTCAAAAAATATGTTTGTACAGCACAACAATTTACAAAAATACTGGAATGATATCATAAATATTCAGGTCATCTGCATTTTAAACACTATTCATATTTTAGAATTAGATGTGTAAGCTAGATTTTTTTAATTTTTATTTTTTGCTAATAGTTGTACATTCAGTAGTCTGGTATTTTCAGAAATTAGGTTTTCAAAGTAATTAATTTCTTTAGAAGCAGAAAATGATGGACACAAAAAAGTATGTTTACCTGCACTACAAGCTGCTTCTCAGAGCAGGAATATATATAACTTCTTGTCATCTCTAGCTCCAGTTTAAGTAAAATGATTTACACAAAGTTCTAGTGAATAGAAGGGGAAAAGGAGAAATTGAAATAACAATGAATGAATTGCTCACATGTTTTTATCACTACCTTGACACAGAAATCCTTTAAAGCACAAGCGTAATTTCAGGCACATGAATAAGTACTATGACTCCAATGGAAACTGCTCCTAGAATTTTAAGTCCTTTCTCTAGAAGTGTAAGGCTTTCTCCAGAATAAAGACTAAAAATTTCAAGCACTGAGCAGACAGTAAGGATTTCAGACATTTTAAGTAAAAAGAAGCCTTCATTTTTTTCTCATATATTTTTTATACACTTGAAAAATATTTTTTTTCACTAATGCAAGTCTAGGACAGGGTTCTAGACTTCTTAACTGCCATTAAAAAACACTGCATTAAGGACAGACTAAAATGCCTACTGCCACAAAGCTTTATACTAACTGGGGATTTAAGCATCCAAATGAGTGTAAGTAAACAAGGTATTAATTTGTGTCAGCCCTAACATTAAATTCCGTTCAAGACTGGAAAAAAAACCAAAACTAAACTCCAAACCCTAAAATATTACTTCAGTTTGGAGGTGAACTCATGCTCACATTTGGTTGCTGTTTTTAGTCTAAAAATGAAAAACCTGACTGGACATATATATAAATGGGCTGACCTCTCATTTAATCCCCTCTTCTGTCTATTGGGGTGGAGGTTAAATCAAGTTGCCACACTAACATCTTCCTAATAATCTGAGAAATCATTAAAAGAGCAAATACATGGTGGGCCAAGAATTTTTAAGCTTCAGGAATTAATATGTTTTCTAAGTTGATAAAAAGTTTAAGATAGACAACTTCTTGGATCACAGAATCATCTATGTTGGAAAGGACCTTGAAGATCGCCTAGTTCAACCGTTAACCTAACACAGACAGTTCCCAACTACACCACATCCCTCAGCGCTAAGTCAACCAGACTCTTAAACACCTCCAGGGATGGGGACTCCACCACCAACCTGGGCAGCCCATTCCAATACCTAACAACCCGTTCTGTAAAGAAATGCTTCCTAATATCCAGTCTAAACCTTCCCTGGTGCAAGTTGAGGCCATTCCCTCTTGTCCTATCACTTGTGAATTGGTTAAAGAGACTCATCCCCAGCTCTCTGCAACCTCCTTTCAGGGAGCTGTAGAGGGCGATGAGGTCTCCCCTCAGCCTCCTCTTCTCCAGACTAAACACCCCCAGTTCCCTCAGCCGCTCCCCGTACGACCTGTGCTCCAGACCCTGCACCAGCTCCGTTGCCCTTCTCTGGACACGCTCGAGTCATTCAATGTCCTTTTTGTAGTGAGGGGCTCAAAACTGAACACAGGAATCGAGGGGCGGCCTCACCAGTGCCGAGTAAAGGGGTGAGATCCCTTCCCTGTCCCTGCTGGCCACGCTATTGCTGACACAAGCCAGGATGCCATTGGCCTTCTTGGCCCCCTGGGCACACTGCTGGCTCCTGTTCATCCGGCTGTCAATCACACCCCCAGGTCCCTCTCTGACTGGCAGCTCTCCAGCCACTCCTCCCCAAGCCTGTAGCGCTGCTGGGGGTTGTTGTGGCCCAAGGGCAGCCCCCGGCATTTGGCCTTATGGAAACTCCTCCAGTTGGCCTCAGCCCATGGCTCCAGCCTGTCCAGGTCTCTCTGCAGAGCCTCCCTACCCTCGAGCAGATCAACACTCCCACCCAACTGGGTGTCAGCTGCAAACTGACTGAGGGTGCACTCGATCCCCTCGTCTAGATCATCAATAAAGATGTTAAACAGGAGTGGCCCCAAAACCAAGGAGGGGGACTGTGTCATGTCTGCTTGCCCTGACTGCGATCAAACAAGTGAAACAAATATTTTTTCAAATTGAATAAAAACTGAATTGAATTCTCATCTTGAGAATTCATCTCAGCATTTTAGAATAAAATTCACTCTTCAACCTGGTCCTAAGTAAAGGACATTCAGTGATAACTGAAATACACTTCAAATGGTGAGCATGCACTGACCCACATCAAGTAATGTGTACTTTTTAAATAAGTAAAAATTTATATGTTACAATATGACCTTCAAGGCTCAAGAAGTTGTCCTGCATGGAACTTTTATTCTTGAAATTTATTAATTAGTCCAAAATGCATTTCATATACTACTACTGACTATAATTTACATTTATTAGCTTTAGTAGAACATATTATTTATAATTAATGGTATATCTTAATATATTTAAACTAGAACAATAGTTCAGATTTCATCCTTAGGTTCATTACATTGCTAATCTCAAAGACAAAGGATGACAGCAGTTAATTCTTAAATTTTGATGCTCTTTTAATATTTTTCTACTGAAAACCCCCCTCCCCCCCAATTTAAGGTGTTTTAACAATTACGCGTAGTCCTCTGTTCCTTCACACAGTTATTAAAACTTGACTCAAACTCTGTTTCTTTACTATTGAGACAATTCTACAATTAGTGAATTCTTCATACTTGCAGAACTGTGGTATATGAAATAATTTTTCCCCAAAACATATGCTATTAGATTTTATTTATTTAATAAAACAAATAATTAGCCAGGGTAGCCTCCTGACTACAAGTTCTCAAAACCTCACCTTTGCCCTAACTGTATTTTGCTACTTTAGGTATTTGCATGAAAGAGGTGAATGTATTTTTTAATGACAGAAGTTTTAGAAAAAGAGATGCTCCTTCAGCTATGAGCACTGTGTATTACTGCATAAGACTGTAGCTTATATTTTCCTAAAGCTTCTTAAACTATTATTTGAATGTAGAAAATCTGAGACAAATACAGTAGTCATTGGCTTCACAGCAAACAGCACCACATTTAAAAAGAAGGGCACAAAAGTCAATGTTCAAAAACATTAAAAGAAATGTTGGTGGGTACAATCAGAATTTTAAATAACCCACACAATATATTTATTGACTATACTGAGTAAATTATACATGGGAGAAGAGGAATGTTAGCATAAGTACAGAAGAAAATTATTTCACTTCCATTTCAGATATGCAGTAAGAGACAGATGGAAGGACAGAAAGCAATCTCCTTTTAAACTATAAAAGGCGGTAAGTTATCAGGGGCAAAAACTAACCAAGGGACAGTTCATATAATAATGCTTATTTTTTTATATATATACATATATATATATATATATATATATATA